>NW_010973199.1:4858149-5183655 GCF_000737465.1 Haliaeetus leucocephalus | reverse complement strand
GGAGGAGGAGGAGGAGGAGGAGGAGGAGGAGGGGCGGGGGGAGCGGCTGCATCGCGCGTGGAAGAAAATCCCCTTCCAGGTGGCTGCATCGCGGCATCGGAGCTACTAGCCGGCTCCGGGGGTTCGCGCTTTGTGGACCGTTGCTTCCATCCAGGGGCCTCGCACGGACCTTGTCGCCGAAGGATCTGGCTGCTAGAGTAGCTGCTTTGAATAGGGTGATTTCCAAGTGCCCTGATTTATTGCCCTGACTGGCTAACCAGACCCTGGAAAGGACATTCTGGCATGAAAAAGGGGCGGAAACAAAAAGGAAGCAAAAAGATTTTCGGTTAATACTGAAAATCACAACAATGTTCAGAAATTCCGTTGCCTCGAAAATGCGTGAGCATTTGTATTTTTCTTTTCCCTCTCTGTTTTAGTGGCTGGACCAGAACCGTCTCTAGATTGACTCCCTTAGCTGCAGTAGGCGTTCGGGACCATGGCAGCAGGAGTAGCGGCTTGGTTACCCTTTGCCAGGGCAGCGGCCATAGGATGGATGCCAGTGGCCACAGGTCCCATGCCAGCTGCTCCGCGGCAGGAGAGGAAGCGAAGCCAGGACTCTCTGATTGTGCTGAATGTGAGTGGCATCCAGTTCCAGACGTGGCTGGACACCTTAGAGCGCTACCCCGACACTCTATTGGGCAGTTCGGAGCGGGACTTCTTCTACCACCCTGAGACGCAGCAGTACTTTTTTGATCGGGACCCTGACATTTTCCGCCACATTCTCAACTTCTACCGAACCGGGAAGCTTCATTATCCCCGCCAGGAGTGCATCTCGGCTTATGACGAGGAGCTGGCCTTCTTTGGCATCATCCCTGAGATCATTGGCGACTGCTGTTACGAGGAGTACAAGGATCGCCGGCGTGAGAATGCCGAGCGCCTGCAGGATGATGCCGACCAGGATCATGCGGCTGAGAGCTCCCTGCCCTCAATGACGGCTCGGCAGAGGATGTGGCGGGCCTTTGAAAACCCACACACCAGTACACTGGCTCTGGTCTTCTACTATGTCACTGGTTTCTTCATCGCCGTCTCTGTTATTGCCAATGTGGTGGAGACAGTGCCCTGCGGGGTAAGCCCGGGTCGCATCAAAGAGCTGCCCTGCGGAGAGCGCTACGCCGTGGCTTTCTTTTGTCTGGATACTGCCTGTGTCATGATCTTCACCGTTGAATATCTCCTACGTCTGCTGGCGGCCCCTAGTCGCTACAAATTCGTGCGCAGTGTCATGAGTATCATTGATGTGGTCGCCATCATGCCCTATTACATTGGCCTGGTGATGACAGATAATGAGGATGTCAGTGGGGCTTTTGTGACATTACGAGTCTTTCGTGTCTTCAGGATCTTTAAGTTTTCCCGCCACTCACAGGGGCTGCGCATCCTGGGCTATACGCTGAAAAGTTGTGCCTCGGAGTTAGGCTTCCTCCTCTTCTCACTCACGATGGCCATCATCATCTTTGCCACTGTCATGTACTATGCAGAGAAAGGTTCATCAGCCAGCAAGTTCACCAGCATCCCTGCAGCCTTCTGGTACACCATTGTCACCATGACAACACTGGGGTAAGTGCAGCTGGTGTTTGGTTACAGCCAACATTTCAACAAGTGCATTGGCACGAGTGGAAAATACGCAATTTAAAAAAAATGTCCATAGAAAAAAATGCGAGGGTAAGTTTTTGTTACAGAACTTTATGAATACCACTAGCCGCTTCTTTCTAAATGTTTTACACATGCAAGTGAGTTAAAAGGGTTGCTGAAGTTAAAATAACCCAAACCTGCAGATAAACTGAAAAAGCAAACAACAAAACAAAACAAATCCTGAAACTGTTCAGGTTCTTTGCAGTTTTCTCTGGCTTTTTACTTGGTTTGGGATAGTGAAATTGGAATATTTTACGAGTATCTGTGAGTTATCAGTGGATTTTTAATAGAGTAATGTGGTTGCTGACAGGACTTGTTATAGTGTTGCTAAAGTAGTGATAATTACAAGGAGAACCCAATGAGAGCTTTTAATTTGATCATGCATGACAGTATGTGGATCTGCCATTTTGTCTGAAGTGATGTGTTGATGTCGACTTGGGTACTGAGTTCCGTATTACAAAGCGATTTGTTTTCATGAAAATAAAACAGGTATAGATACCTTAATCATCACTACAGTTATTCCCGGTGTTACTTAAGACACTGCGTAAATTTCATGTGAAGTCCGTGGACCTGTGACTTGTAAATGACAAGTGTGAAGCTACACTGACCGGTGACACACCCTGGGAAATGATCTGAGGAAGTGTGAGACAGATGACAGATCAAGCATACGTCTTAAAACATAATTCTAATGGCAACATAAAATCTTCCAGAGAATTAGGAGTTAAAAAATGCCATTGCTGACATTAGACTCTAATGCAGTTTAGTGGGAAGATGGGAGATAATATTATTTTGTAAAGTCTCCGATACCAGAGTCGTAGTGTATCAGCTGATTCTGTGCACCAAGTTGTAAAATGCACTTGTCCGTAATTGTAACAGGGATTTAGCAGGTTGACTAATTTGAGAAGACAATTTTTTGCCCCGGTCTTGATTTTGAGCTGCAGAGTGTCATCTATGAAACTGAAAATTTCTTAGAAACTGTCTAGTTGTTTAATAATTACAGATGTGAAAAGAAAAACTTTTCACTGTCATGAAGACAAAGCCCATCATCTTATTAGTCATTTTGCCACATGTTGTTGGGACTGTTGAGATTTATGAAACATGTATAACTTTCAAATTTAACAAAATGAAAGCGCATTATTAAGCTATTGCAAAAAAGTTGATTTATTATGTGCAATTGTAATTTAGCTGGGAAATGCACATACAAAATATTGAAAAAGATAAAGGGACTGTCTTATGCCACCATTTTTTATACAGGGCTTTTATCTTCAGCGTGATATAACAAATGAAGATAAATATAGTGCATTGTAAATATTTCATACTACTTGTAAGGGCAAGCTATGCTAAAAAGGAGTGACAAGAGCTTTGGGGATTTTAATCTGCTTTTTAGGTTCCTGGCTTTTTTTTGGTTTTCATTTTCATCTGGTAGTGACAAACCAAAGGGACAAGTTAACAGAAGGAACAAGTTATACCTGCTAACTAGTTCCATAGTCCTGTATTTTCTGATGCTGATACTTTTTGCCACATATTTTTAATTACAACTGTGGTGATTTCAACAAAGTGGGTCTTAAGAATTTACCAATATTTAGAATGTATAATCTCATTATGAAAGAGCAGGAGCTGGTCTGTGGGTTTTTTGTAACGAGAGTGGTTGTGGGTAAGTTGTCGCCGTTCCGGCCAGTGTGGGCAGTACTTGTCCATGGTACTGAACAGAATTTTGTCTGCAGTTTTATGGCCAGTTTGCAATTGATTATGATGCGGGTATGGTATCTCTTTGGCGTTGATATGATTCGTTTGTTTCTTTCACAAAACCAGTGACTATTACTCTATAGCTCCAGGTTTTGAGGTACTGTTCTGAGTAAAATCTTCAAAAGTCCTGATGAGTTTTGAACATAATTAAAAATCTCTTTGAATGGAGCCCAAGAACCTATTTTCAAGTACACAGCCGTACAATCTGTAGGTCCTGAGGGGAGGGGAAAGGGTTAAAAAGAATATACTCATGCTTGACTCCTTTTTCGAGGTAGTTTGCATGGAGAAAGTGTTGAGCAGGTTGTACAGAGATCCAAAGTTTCACCCTCAGAAGTTCAGATGTGTTATAAGTTCAGATACGACAGACATCACAAATTTCTGGGAAATCATTAATCAGTGCATTAGCTAGATGATGTCCTTTTAATAACATCATGATAACCATATAAAGATTATGTTTAAATGTTAAATATATATGAATAATTTAAATAGAATTAACATAACAAAAGGTTTGCACTCTTTTTATAGTTGATTGAATAATTACACAAAAAGAGGGAAATTACAAGGAAAAGTAGCAAGGGCCACTGAAAGCTGATTGTAATTAGTACTGCTACCTTTGCTCTGTGCTAAAGCTTCTTGTCCCTTTACTAATACAGAACTCCCATTCATTTTTAATTTTAGTTTTAGCTGAACTAGGGCTATATAAATGGACTTTATATGAACAACTTTTTTCTTTTAGCAACAAAGCTAGATTAAATCTTTATTTTTTAAATGACAGTAGCACACAGCAGGTTATGTGATATATTACAAAAATACATGAAACCTAATACCGAATAATAGATTAACCTAAAGTTGAGGGTTTGAGTCTTGGTGTCATTCTCATATTTTGCTAGATAGCAAGGGTATTGAGTAAGCGACCTTTGCAATTTGGGGAGTTATTATCTTGGAAGCAGAGCTATATTTCTCAGTTCTGCATGATTGCTGAGCAATTAAAGTGTCTTTAAAAAACATAGATTACATTTTCCTCTGCAGAGTGCCAGTGACTTCAAATATTACTACATTTTAGCCTCCAAGGATATCCCAGCTATTAATTGTTCTGGACTGCTCAACTCAAGTAGTACATAGTTGTACATAGAGGTGTTATATGAAAGAAAGAGAGAGAGAGTCAGAAAGAGATAAAGGCTGAAAAAGAGAGAGGGGGGAGAGAGAGAAAGATGACTCTAGAATAACAGCATGGACTCTGCCAGAAAGTGAGCTGTCTGATTTAATATTTCAAATTAGTGTTTTATCAATATCAATTGTAGCAAAAGCAAAAGTAAAGTAGGGAAAAGGGACAAGAAGGGGCAAGAGAATAAAATTGAAAGGGGTCACAAAGCAGTTTGTGGAGATTCAAGATAACAACAAAAACCATAGAAGTTACAGGCATAACGGTCAAGAAACAGGGTACTATATAACCTGGCAGAGAAAAAAAACTCAGGGCTATTGAATTGGGACTGGCAGACTTCTGTGGGGGCTTGTGAACACCTACACCTATAATGACACAGTTATGTCACTTTCTGCTGTCACCTTATAACATGATAATCTAATAACTTTCCTTCTGCCCTGTCAGTAGCCAGCAAATGAGCTGGAATAACTGGTAAGGTTTTGATGGTGTAAGGGTAATGTTTGTTCCCAAATCAGGCAGAGCTATAGTGTAGTTTATGTTTTATAAAGATACTATACTTTAAATAAGGAACACAGTGCTCTTCTGTGACTAGTTCTAAAGCAATCTCACTGCTATATTAAACTTCTATATTTATAGGCTTTACATTGGGTAGCTTTGTCAAGTCTTACAATACTTTTGTAGATGAGCGGAATGCTTTATGAAGGGAAGCTTAAACACAAAACTATTCATCTGTTTGTTTTGACTGTATTAACTAGAGGTGTGTCTTCCAGAAAATACAAAGCAACTATTCATTATTTGTTGATATAGCCCATAATATATGAGGAATCCCGTCTAAGATATACGAAATTCCTTGAAGACTTTATAATCAAACAGGTGACTAGATGTGACAACGGAAAGCCTCAAACAGTGAACAGGGGAATAGGGCGATGGATTTCATTTTCCTGCACATTCTGTTCTCTCCCATCTTCACTCTTTTTCCTTTCTTATGATATCCCTATGGGTATATTCCGTCTATTTGTTTTCTTCACTTTTCTTTCAAACTACCACTTTCCACAGTCTTCCTCTTTGGGGATTTGTCTCCTGGCTTGGCACCTTTCCTCCCTTGTTAAGACAAGCTTAACGTTCATATTAAGACTCTTCTGGCTTTATTTTTTCTGTTTCTTTGTTCCAGATTCCTCATTCATCCTTCACCACTAGATCAAATCTTTCATTCATCATCATTGTCGTTCATTTGACCTGAACTTTCCTCATAACAGGGTTTTTTTCTGACCTTTGTTTGATAGATTTTTTCCTTAGGAGCATCATAAAATTTCCACAGCATCACTTTTTTCCCAAATGCCACACACATTATTTTGTTTTCCTTTTCTAACCATTGTGAGTGCCTTTAGTTTCTTATGGTCTCTGCGTGCTAATTTGAAAACATCTGTCTCTTCAGAACTTGTATTAAAAAAATCGAGTTCCATAAAATCTGACAAGAGAGCACAAAATTAGAAATCTTTGTTTTGTGAACAATTTCATTAAAAGTTTGGAAATACCCTTATGATGAGTATTACAAAGGTAAAAATTTGCAAAGTTGGAATATTTCTGTATCTCGTACCTACATATTGGCACATTCATTCATTCATTTTGTGTTTGGTATTTTCAACCCTGTTTCAAATAGCATTTTTTTTTTGGTTTTGTAGTCTTGTATATAACCTAGTGGATTTTGTATTTTACAAATGTGTTTGATGTCTCAGTCTATTTTCTCTTCACAGCAGAGACGTTTAGCCTGAATAGTTAGAATACTGTACAACAGAGGAGGGACAAAGTGTAGTGTAATCACCTTCAAAGCACATTACTAGATATTCAAAAAGGGCTCCAGGGAGAATTTGAAATACTGAAAAGTAAGGGTCATTTTGATGGCAGTGAAAAAAATTATTTGTTCTCTAATAAAAAGATTACTCAAACTGTATTGGGCTGTTGTTGGCTTGACAGGGAACAGGAATCATTATATTCTTATTTAGTTGCACTGGGGACCAGCTTTCCTGTTCAAAAAAATCCTGAAGATCTCTTAGAGGAACAGGAGTTAGCTTACTTCACTCATTTTTCTTGAGCATGAATTTGCTTACTTCAGTTATGAAGACCATGAAGGTGATGCTTAACAAAAAGATCTTTCTGCTCAGAATCTAATTTATTTGCTCCTTTGGTGGAAACAGATGGATTTTTTTTTCCTTGTTATTGTGAGTCAAGAATAAGAACAATGAGATTGGTGTGGGCCAGGATGTAGCAAAGAAATATGCTGACTCAGGACAGCAGAACAAATCGACTCAGACAGTAATTATGACTGGTGCCTGATCTATTAATTATGGCCTATCATTCAACTAATACTCAGTGAATATTGTGTTTTTAGTAAAATCCTTAAGTGATCGAACCCAAGAAGTTCAAACTGAGTGATGACAATCTGTACTTGACTCACATCATTGTGCCTCTGTCTAAGAAGAAAAATTTGCAATATAAAAGCCATATAAATCTATGAGTACAGTATTAGAAATAGTGCTACTGTGAAAAAAAAATAATCTGGAAATGGAAACTGTATTTCAGAACATGGGAACTTATAAATACCGCAGAAATAAAATGATTATCCAAAATAAGTTGAGAACATCTTGCAAATTCAGGGTGACAATTAACTTCTCAGACATTTGAAAGAAGTCTAATGAACTACTCCTATTAGTTGATTTTTACGCCATTATAGCCCACTGGCAGCAGTTCATAATTTGGGTAAGATGATGAGAGGAGAATCTGGTTCAGCAGGGGTTAAGTGGATAGGTTGTTCAAAAGAGGGAATATAAATTAGAAATACAGAAACAAAGTTTAGATTCAGCCTTATCAGGTTTCATCAGTTACCTGACAACAGAGCTGACAGAGTGATGGAAAAGATTCTGTATATTTCTGTACCTGTCATTTATTGGGCAATAGATGGGAGCACAGATTTTTGTGCAAGACATAGTCTTTAAAACATCTTTTTTCTGCATTACTCATGCAGTGGAGGAAAGGTTTTTAAATTCATAGACAGTGCTTTGAAATGATAGCATTGATGATACCTTTCCTGGAACAATAATAGTTACCATGCTTGGACTTTGACCCCTATCACAATTAGTAGCCTAAATTCTACCATTATTTCTTAAATATTTTTTTCTGAAGCATGTGATTTTGATCTTCCTGTGTCTCTGGTAATATTTTATAATCCCGTTAAGTAAAAAAGCTGTGGGCTTTATTTTCACAAGAAAAAAAATCCATTTTCACTAAAGTACACAAAGAAATTTGCATTATTTCCACAGCATAGACTTAAATAAATGTGAATTGAGATGAAATACAAAATACTGCTGTTGACTAGAGCACATGATGTGCCACAGGTGTAAGTGTTCTGTATAAAAATACTGGATACAAATATTTACTCAGGTATCTGGTGTATGAAGGCTCAGATTTAAACGTAAGCACACATGAAGATCATGTGACCAACACATCAGTCCTAAAGTATTTTCGCTTCATTAAAAAATAAAATAATAATCCAACAAGATTCAGCTCTATTATAATTCAAATGAGACTGCACTCTTTTTCTCACACCAGTGTAGACACACCTTCTGCATCATTAGAAGGCATATCTTAATGTACCCAGTGAGCAGTACAGAGTTCCTACTACCATCAGTTCGGATTCTAGCAGTTAAGTGCATTTACAAAAGCTAACAAAACATTAAAAGACTGCTATCTGTATAAATATTAAAGCTGCAAAGGTATTATTCATCTAAACAATCGTGTTATTTGTGTATTTAGAAAAACAGTTTCTTTTCTTACATGGCACCGTGCAGCTTCGTCCCCTACTTGTCTGCAGGTCTCCATCCTGAAGGTGAAAGCGTTTGGAGCCACTGTGTAAAGGTACTTAATTAGGGCTTGATCCCGCACTGTTAGAGAAAATGGGAGGTTGCCTAAAAACCTACAAAAATGTTATTAATATGAACAAAGTCAAAATTTGCATATTTAAAGTATTCGGGAGCAGTATTTTGCATTTCGTCCCCGGTTTCTCAGTTTCATCCGTGTTACTGGTTTCTTTGATCTGGTTGGCTTAAGGGTGAAGTCTTACAGACACAGAGGTCTCCTGGGTTTGTTAGTTTATAGGAGCCAAACACTGCGAGGAAGATTTTTAAAGGCGTTTAGGTATCTGGAGATGCAGATAGGCACCCAGCTTGAATTCTCAGAAGAGGCTTAGGTGCTTAGAAACACAAAGGAGAACAGCTGAAAGCAAGCAAGCTGGGAAACTAGGTGCCTAGTCACCTTAGAAAACATAGTCTTATGTGCACAAGAATAACTGCTAGGGTGAGTGGAGTACTGGACTGAGACTCTGGGTATGTCCTACCACTATCAAAACTAAATGGATCTTACAAGGGTTCAGGTCTTGTTAAAATACAATATGCCCTATATTCACGTAACACTGTAGAAGGAGACAGAGTGTTTTCTGTATGGTATTCTTAGGAAAGAGGAATAAGTAATTCAAGGGAAAAAAAAGGGTAGTATGACTGAAAGAGTAATGTAAGGCATCCAAGGGAAAGTACACTTTTTGATCCTAATATTCTGTCTCTGTGTTTTTCAAATCAACAGTTCAGCATGAAAAGATATGTAAGAAATATGAGTTATGACATGCAGATATTGTTAAATTAATGAAAATGTTTTTAGAAACTGGTTGCAAAATTACAAAACAGTGTCAGGTAGGAGATTCCATTTTTTCAAAGAAACATCCAACCTGAGGATTTATGGGTTTCAGTATGTCTCATATTTTAGCTTATATACAGTAAATTTATTAAAATGCTGATGTGTGTTCAGAAAAGGTAAACCGTAAGTCTCAATTTTGACCACAGCAAATCCATCCCCTTCTCTGATGTGCTGGCAAATGTTTTTCTTTTGTCTCTATTTGATTTTTTTTATGGATATTGTTCGTAGACTTAAGTGGGAGGTTTGAGAAGTACTTTGTCTGCATTTGCTGTTTCTTTTTTGCAGTAATATGAGCTATGTAAGCATGACCTATAGCTCTGCTAGTTGATTTTTACCTTAATCTGTGTTCCTAAATGAAACATCTTTAAAACATTTCTCTTATTTTTCCTGATTCTTTGTAGAAAAAGTTATTTTCTTGAGGTAACCATCTTGTATCGCAGTGTTTTCTCTTTGAGGAGACATTGCGATTTGTGAGTTAACTCTTAACCAGATGGTGTCTAGCTCAGCTTTGTACTAACTAACACTTGCACTAAAGCTTCAGATCAAAAATTAACACATGAAGCAGACCTCCCAATATTAAGAACACTTGTATAATTTTTTCAAAATATGATGTGATATAACATAGTATGATCATTAAAACAAAAATGTTATAAAATCTGTATCTGCGTAAATAAATTTGGCTGTTTGATTATTGAAGACTCAGTTTCCTTACATAGATGATAAAACTTCTTTTGGTATAACAGACAATAAACTTCTAGGAATTTATTTAATTAATCTGAGTACTTTGGTAAATTAAAATAAAGTAAGTATATTCCACTACAGTTTTAAATCACCTTGGATAAAAAACTAACTGTGAAACTCTATAAAGGTACTTGTAATGATCTAATTTTATGATAACACATTAACATGCTTTGATTAATTATTGTTTTGGAAAAAAAGATACTTTGAGGCCAGACCCCAACTTTCTTCAAATATGTATCCAGAGACATGGGGTTTTTTGCATTGTACTGGCAGATTCTCAAAATATTTTGGCTGATACACAGGGAACAGTCATTCAAGTTATCACTTGCAAGCTTGGCCATCCAGGCATTCCTTGTAAATGGCTGAGAGTCAGACTGTGGGGTTGTGAAGGACATAATTTAACATTGTGTAATAGCTCCCAGTCTGAAAGTGTCTGCTGCATCCTAACTCATTGCTTCTTTCAGTATGATGAACCAAAAGCGTTTTCTGTATGAGAGCATATGTAACGTGAGTGGGATCCTTAACTTTTCATTGTTGTTACTGTTCATCTCCCCCTTTTTTTTACAACTCAAAAGAGGAATTTTATTACTGTGTTAGTGGCCTTACTTTCAGTTTCTGCAACTTTCATCTCTCCCACTTGCAGGCAGTTAACAATTCCCTGAGCATCCTTATCAGCTATGGACAGCAACTACTGCACTGTGCAGGGTTGCTTAGGAACAAAATTGATGCTCTTTGACATGGTGGATTATAGCTGCAACATGCTGGTCCCCAAACTCTCCTGCTTCCCACAGAGGAATGAAAAACAGGGAGGCTGAAGATACTTTGACTGTGAAGAGGGTATATACTTTTTTGTTTCAGGATATCTAATCACTTAATTGTTGGTAAATAGCAGGTTAAGAATTGTGGCCTTTCTACTGAAAGCACAGCAGTACCAAAAAGTCTTTAGTAACAACTCTTTTTAACAGCAACTTTGTCATTTAAATACCACGGTATCTTTTGTCACTTATGGAATTGAGAATTTTTAGCTTTTCTAAGCTTTTTGGCAGGCTTCGGTTATTGATGCATTTGTTTACATCGGTTGATCAAATCCACGTTGAGACGTGGATATCAAGGGCTAGGGATAGGCAGAACTAGACAAACAGTATACACACCAACTCTCATACACCTAACGAGAGCTAGGTAAGTTATAGGTGCAGCTATTTCTTGTGTTTATTCGATATGTATTTATAGAAAATGAAACTTTGAATATTTGCATTGTAAACTCTACAGTGATTGAGACTTTAGGTAGTATTCACCTTTTTGGCACCTGAATGGAAAACTTCAAAGAGTACAAATTGAAGCTTCCCCACAGACAGATAATTTAGAGTAAATCTGTCTGCAGACTGGCTTAATGATTTGACAAGCTCAGTATTAGTTATTTTCCAAGTGAAAGGGAAGCTCAAGTTTTATCTGATTTGCTTGTGAACACAGTAATCAGCCTATAGGATGTTAATCTGTGTCAAAAGGTAGTGAGTTTTAGAGGTAAATATTATAAAGGAAGCGCCTTACAAAAAAACGTGTAATACCTGATACATACACGATCCTTCTCGGACCATGTGCTACTTCTGGCACCTCTCTCCCTTCACCCCATGTCAGTCAGATCATTGCAGAAGTGGTAGCTGCTGAAAGACTGCAACCATTATGATTCATTTAAGCTACAGTTTCTTTCCTTCCAAGGCCCAAACTTTTGAAATTGAATGCATTAAATCATTCATGGGAAAAGCAATGTTGCTAGTCATGCTGGTGAGCCCTTCAGCATAGTTCAGCCTCTTGCCGTACCGGCAGAACCGTGACAGCCTCTCTCCTCCTCTGGGGACAGGCACACAGCTGCAGACCACAGCTGATGCTGACTAGTCCCGTCTGGCACACGCGACCACTGATTTTAAAATACAGACAACTTTGTGCGGCAGTGCGCACATGTAAGATGAAAACCTAGTTGTGGGAGGGGGAGATAGGAACGAGTTTTGTTTCAGGTCTCTAGGAGAAGAGAGAAAAGAGTGCCTGCGGTGAACCGTCCCAATCCCTTTGGATGCAGCTGCCTTCTGGCCACTGTCTGCCCCGAACCCTCTTCACACCCTGAGTACAGCACGATGTCTGTCAGGCGGTGATCCATGGAGCAGATTTACAGTGGGTTTGGCCATGCGGTAGGAAAGAGGTTGTGGGTTTTGCAACGCTTTTCCAGAAGGCTTGTAAGCTTTCCGTATTTCTCTACGTAGCCACCACATTTAGCGTGCACTGTTTGCTATGTCTTCGCAAACAAATTAAATAAATACAGAGAAAAGTGCTAGATGATGTGGAATACTGGACAGGACAATGGTTTGAAGTATGGATTTGGCTCCACATAGGTGGATTTGAAAGATACTCATATCAAAAGGCTGAAAACAGGTTAGTTCATCTCTTTAGTGTCAGTGGTGTTTCTTCTGCCTTAATATACCTTCTGATAAGTATTTTCCAGCTCACTAGCTATACTCAGAAATTCCTTTGTTTCCAAAGCAAACAAATCCAAATACAGCAGAAAGGTTTCCTTAAATAAGCCTTTCATGTTGTCTGTATACAGTTCTTTTCCCAGTGCCTGTGTTTGTGTGGAAGGATATAGATACAGAATTTATAGATGGTGTCTTTGTTATGTGGGTTTTTAAAGGAGACAATCAGGACATACGACTCTCTTAAAGGAGGCAAGTAGGACATCCCTTTTTTAAAGGAAACAATCAGGACATACTGTTCAATAGAATTATTATAAAAGAATCTGGAGGTGGAATTCAAACTTATTTCTCTGCCAGTTGCTTACCATGTCTGGGAGGTATTCATAAGCCTTAACCTACTCCTCCAAAAGTTAAATCTTTCTGAACTAGTCATCCTTGTCTCACTTAGGAGGTAATGAAGAGAAGCAGGCATCTGGAGGTGCTCATTCCTCTGCACTGAGTATAAATGAAATTTATTATGATTAGCAGAGACTTCAATATTTAAATATCCAGTGAAATGGATGAGATAAATCCCAACCTCCGTGTCTAGCTGGTTTGGTCAAGTCTCCTTGTTCCCAGTTACATAACTCTGAAAGGCCCATAACGTATTCCTTTCAAAGATCATAGCAGAGTACGTGCTTGGGATTTGATGACAATTCCCACTTTATCAAAAAGGCAATGTGTCTGCTACATTTAAACTCAATATATTCTTGTTTTGTGTAACCCTCAAGGCCACTTCAGTGCTTTTGCCAATTTTTTTGCCTTTTCCAAACAACACACAAAAAAATTAAATTTGGGGGGAAAAAAAAGGGAGTTTTAATGTTTCTGCTGGTTTAGAATAAGCTTCTAGAAAACTGAAAGAAACATTTAAGTAAGAATCCACTGTAATTTTCTGCAGGAAAGAAGCCATTCTTCAGATAGCAATGCTTTTGAATTAAGATATGGAGAGCTTGAAAACCGTAACTTCAAAGGGTTGTAAACTATTCCTTTATTTTGAATGGGAAGCTTAAAGAGTGATTCACATGTTGGTCTTGTTAACTGTTTCACCACTGTCCATTTTTAAAGTGCCCAAATGGAGAAGTCTCAGGCCTGTTGCCCTATGCCATTATTTTAGTGTCTTCCAGGAGGTGTCATAGCTCTAGGCTGCAGTTAGGCATTGCCAATGCATAGCTCTGAAGCAGACTGAAAATCTTAGAGACACTCTAAAATAAATTTCAGCGGGGACACTCTCCTCATTGCAGTATTCATTTTCATATTTAATTCAATTTAGAAATTACCATTTTCTTTAAAGCTGCCTCCAGACTGGAGCACTGCAGAAGCTTGAGAGCCACGAGAGAGGACTATGGTCAAAACTGCTTCAGAGTTTATCTCTTTCTCATTTACCTTCTGAACTTTGTTCACCTCTCTGCAAATCATACCAATCTCTCTGGTGAGGAAATTCTGTAATTTGGTATGAAATCCTGTTATCAACAATGATTTGGTTTAACTCATATTAGTTTGTCTTCATATTCTGCTTTTCCAGAGCAGCAAATCTCAAATTTGCCAGCTAGTACAGTTTTATACTAGTGTGAAATAACCACATTTCCTTCAATATGTTTCCCTTTTGTGTAAGATTTCATGAAATTATGTTCCTTTATGAATCAAATGGTATATTAAACTTGTGTGTGTGTGTGTGTGTGTGTGTAAAGAGATGAATAAACTGCAGAAGAAATAATATTTCCTCTTTTTTTCCTTCAACTGGGCAGCTTTATCATAAACTTCCAAGCAAGTTCTAAAGCAAAAGTGCCATCCTGTACCACTGCACCACTACAGAAAGTTTGGTTGTCCTTTGAGGTGCAACAGTGGTTATTTCATAATTTGGGGAAATTTATTTTGATTTAATTATATTTAACAAAATAGTGCTCCTCCCATTTGCTGTTCAAGTAAATGCTTTTTACAAGCTTGAAGAGTGATGATGCTGATGGGAGGGAATGTAGGCTCTTTCTTAAGCTTCTTGCTTAATTCTAAGTTCTCCTTGGAACAAGTCCTTGTATGAAGACAAGTTTATTTTCATACTTCTGAGACCTGAAGTGATATTTTTAATATGCCAACCAATTTTCCACTGTCTTACAAATTGAGAACAGCGACCCACGCAACAAGGTGGCAAAGAAATTGTTTACCTAACTAGATTGCTAGAGAGAAATAGATGAAGACAGTGTTAGAAATCTGAATTGCTAGTCCTTCAAGAGAGCAGCCTGATAGGGACTGGTGTTTTGCGTCAAGGTGGGGTGGTGGGATGCGAGGTGAGAAAGAGATGGTGCAGGATTCTTTCTAGGTGTCAACAAGAAAGGCCCAACAACAAACGGCTTAATAAAATAGACGTTTTAATAAGATAGGGTAAAAGAGGAATATAGATAGCTGGTAAGTGTTATGTCCCTTCAGATGCTGGGAACCATGCATTCATGTAGAATTAGATAGATTTTCCCACAGCACGCTGCACAGACCCCGTCCATGGAGAGAAGATCCTCCTTCTTGGTCCTTTGTGCTATTATATATTTTTTTTATGATAAAACAACTCTATTCATAAAGGATGTTCTCACGAGAATGTCTTGCTGCACTTTTAGATGAAGGCAAGGCCACACAGGTGGTGTAATCACCAGTGCTAAGTTGCCTGCAGGCTCCTCTGCTACAATGATCTGGTCAGGTTTGTGCTGCGGACAAGGTATTTGTGCAGCACACGACAGCCCGACGGCCGGGGTGGACATGCAGCACAGCCTTGCTACACTTACCCAGTTTCACTGTTACGTGGATCACTAGCTCTTCCATGTACTGTGGTCTGCCAGTCAGGTTCACTACGACAGGTTTGTGGTGCGAGGTAGAAGAGCAATATACCTGTTCACAAGTTTTCATTGCTATAGCGTATTTACTGGTTCTGTTTACTGAGTTCGATCAGAGAATTATAAAAAGTGACAAGAACTTTTGCAGTCAGACTAGGGTAACATCAAGATAAGGTGGAATATGTTCAATTAAATATCTAGAACTTTTCCAAAAGAAACTTCATATTTCTTCTAGAAGTTTCACAATAAAACATCAAGAGCTCTTGCCATGTAAGGTAATAGAAAATCTATTCAGGAATCTTTGAACTTTTTTTTCTAAAGTGAGACTTCAATAAAAGCAAAATGTAGTTGGAAAATATAATTTATGAATTTCCCATTTCCAAAGATCTATGAATGAAACCCACTTACTCTTTATTCATTTTTGTTTAGAAATGTAGAACAAAAATTTGAAATGAAATGACACATTTGGATTGTTTGATCTGAATTGCTTTTGGGATTTCAGTTCAAAGCAATTTTGACTTTGCATCCTTATGTGGAATGGAGAATATTTTTAAGAAACAGTGTGATGAGAGAACAATTTCATCTTGCAATGAAAGGCCACATTCTGGCCATTACTGTTCCATTCTTTTTTGACTGAAAAAAACAATTAGAAAAATTAATGGCAAAATATCCACCAATGCATATCAAATACGAAAGATACAACATCTGCCTTGGGAAGTCCTTAAGCTGCAGACTGCTGAAAGCTGAGGAGGTATAACGGGGGAAGTATCACTGTTTTCTTGCCTTGCTTGTGTCCTACCCATGTCATTTGCTTCTGGCCACTCTGGTGTTGGGCTAGATGGCTCCTTCATCTCGCCCTCTCATGTTCTCAGTTAATGGAAATGACTTAACTGTGGGTTGGATCAGGCTTAGATTAGGGAGATAAACTGTTTTATACTTTTTTCCTAAAGTCTTTTAAAGAACGATGGGCAATGGATAAAAGATAGCTCTTCTTAAGTACCAAAGGTTCAGAGGGTCCAAGAATATCACAGAGCTTGAAAACTGTGCAAATAGGAAAACAGCTGCTTTAAACTCACAGTTATTTCTTACATCTCTATTTTGTTCAGCTATTTATATAATCAAAGGTCGTAATCTACAAGGTGATGAGAACTTATGTCAGCTTCAAAACACTTAAACTTAATAAGCATTTCAATGGAAGATGAATAAATGCTGCAGCACCTGGGAGAGCTGAATGCCTTACAGGATTTAGTGCTCTTCACTTGATCCAAAGCCCATGGAAATCAATTAGAGACTTGGATTAGACCTGAGAGGACTTTGCATCAAGCTTCTGCATGAACAACTCTAGCACGATATTGACCAGGACAACAATTGTTTATTTGAATTATCTCAAACTCTAAGGATTTAAACCAAACTCCATGGCAGTGCAACAGGGATTCCTGCAATTCATGTATTGCTATCAGTACCTTATACAGAGATAGGGTGAAAAAAGCAAAACGTAGAGTTTAGTTCTATTTATTGAAGCGTAGTTTCACCATCAGAAAAACAGTAAGATAATAGGGTGCAACTTCTTATGTAACAGGTTTATTCTGTCCGTGGTTCATCAAGAGGAAACTCTGTATGGCAAGTAAATAATACAACATCTCCTTTGGTAACATGGAGGTTGAGTCATACGTGGGCTTCCTCCCTCCCCGAGTATTTCACAGAAATTGGTCATAATCAGCACTGGAGTAGGGAGTTTGCTCAGAGTTTCTTACAGCTAAAAGGGGAACAGGTTGGCATATTTTTTTCCTTAGCTTACCAAAGTCTTGTTAACTCACAGAAACTTTCAGGCAACCTTGAAAGGATGTCACACATTAATAGCATCAGAGAACATGACAGCCAGAGCCTGATGTAACTAATTTTGGACTGGTATAACAGCGCTATTTAGAGCAATAAATGTTTTATCTGTTGGTTGATCTGTTTACTAAAATAGTCGGTGAAAAATGTGCCATATATTATGCCTCCTCATTATCCTGCTGGTATAAAAGACTTTTAAACTGATAGTTCTGCCTATACTTTGGGATTGTCCTGCTTAACTGTATAATGATAAGGTCATATATGAAATGGGCATAAAGAAGAAACACTCAGTTCCCTAACAAGAATCTGTCAAACAATCAGTTAAAATGAATGGCTGGCTAAGACCCACACGTATCAACGGCACAATGATTATTATATGCACTTCTATGCTTGCTTGCCTTTCCACATTAAAATCCATCACTCCCAGTGAGAAGGCCCACACTTTCTTAGGTTCCTCCCATACATGATGACCATTAGCAAAATGATTTGTTTAATGAAAACCAAATAAACTTGCAGTTAATTTTTTTTCTGATGTAAGACATGAATGCCAACACTCTGAAAATCCTGGAAGAAGGACTGAGAAAGAGTAGATTTTATTCTTAGGTTTTATTCCATTTAAGAGCACATTGCAGGTTTGTTGGCATGGATGCACTGCATGAGTGACTTTATGCATATTCACTACTGTTTCTTGGAAGGAAATGGCTTATTAAACAGTAATCATATAGCATGTATAAATGAGTTTTGTGGATAAACACATATCTTTATCCTCATTACCTGAGATGGGTTGTTGGCTAAAAAAGTTTTTCTGGTGGCATTTACTCTTCCAGGAATTTTACCAATCTTATGTCTGGTTTCCTTTTCCGCCTGAGAAATTTCTTTTGCCTTATCTCATATATAAATAATGCTGATTTTTCTCTGTTCCTCCTAAATCACTTACTTGAAGAAAAAGCGAACAGAATTCAGGAGTGTCTAAATATGAGCTTAGGTGAGATGCTCCAATATATGTGTCTACTTTTAGGTGAGCTAAATCACTCTATAGACTCATTGACTGCAATGACTGCCACGGGAGCTTCAACACTAACTCACGTGCAAACACTTACATGCACATACCAAAAGTGTCTTCACTTTGTACTTGAATCCCATTCCAGGACAGCAAAATGAACTGACCATGATGTCAGAGCTATTTCCTTTTTCTTTTTTTCTTTTTTTTTTCCCCTTCAGATTTGGGGTTCTGTTCTGTGTAATGATTTAATGCAGTTTAATGGCTCCTTATTCCATTTTAAAGCTTCTTTCCCAAAGACGCTTTTTTCTAATGGCATTGTCCACTGAGAGTGACAGCATCTCTCTCAGGAGAAAGGACACAGAATATATTGAATAGGTCACCTGAGAAAAAAATGTGTACCCATATTGTCTTGAGATTAAAGAGTCCTGGGTAAATATTTTTCTGCTAATTGAATAGAAAGAGGGAAAACATACAAAATTCACAGCATTTAAATCTTCTGTCCTTGATAGTGCATTTAATAAACAGTGGAAAACACAGCTGAAATTATATTCCAAGATATAAAATATTACTAGAAGAAAAAATATGTGGAGGAGCATTATGGAACTGTACTACAAACTGGTGAAATGGAATGAGAGAACATACAGCAAATGAAACTAAAGAAATATACATAGTGAACATTATGTCTTATGATAAAAAAAGCCACTAGAAACTACAGGGGAAACAATACTTACTGTATTTGAAAAATATTGGTAAATATTTTGTCTTTCTACATGTAGAAGTAATTTCATGCTAGTTTCTTTTCATTTGTGACAGTCTTATTGATCTAATACAAAAGAGAAACATTTTTCACCTGTGCATTTTTTTTTCTAAGCAGCAATATAGATAAATGGGTGGAAAAGTTAATTATTTCTACCAGCATTTGGGTTTGGAGGCAAAGCCCACAGGAGCTAACAGAAAGGCTTTCATTTTCTTCAGCAGGCTTTAGATCAGGATTCTAGTTATGCCTTACAGAATATAATCTAACATTTCTATGTCATTAGTTCATAACTTTAAAAGAACTCATTCCAATGGGGACTGGAGCGTTGGGTTTTTCCCACATGAAATCCAAAGTAAAAGTTTTGACCTGCTTTCCTTATCAGAAAAGCAACTGTCTTATGATAGACTGGTGGAAAAGTTAATGAAAGCTGAAAACACTGCTAGATTTTTTTTCTTTTAAATGTTAAATGTGTTATGGGAAGGTTTACTTACTTTATGTAATCCACTCCAAAATGTGTGTCTCAGCCATCAGATTGGAACGTATCAATGTGTAAAAAATGCAATTACTCTTCAGGGCTGAGGCAAACTCTAATAGTTAGATGCTGTGCAAGCTTCTGAGACTAGACACCGTGACGATTTTGTAGGCATCTCATTAACGAATTGTAGTGCTGCAGCATGCTCTGCTTTACTTATTTATTGAAGAGATAATGGGAAATAACTGGTTTCTTTGTGAAGTCATAAATAATATGACAGAAGGATATTAAATGCACTGAGATGTGACAGAAAAGCTAAAAACTTGTGGGGTTTAGTATTTTATGGTGCCAGTTCTCTTTTACCAGTACATGTAAAACCAACAGATATGTTTTAGCTATTTTTGTGAACAATTATCAATTTAGTGTGCTAGCTACTGAAATGTGGGTGTCTTAAACCATAAACAGTATCCCAGTTTTGCTGTTTTGCAGTAGCATTCAGAAGTTAATGAAGAATAAATCTTTTTTCTTTTTTTGTTTGTTTCTTTAGGTATTTTTCCATTTTTGTTTTATACAGAGATAGTCTTCTCTGTTTTTAAATTCCCAATATGAAATACTGGTTCTAAGAAATATGAACATTTCTGACATTCATTCTGTGCATCCTTTGTTCTCAGTGGGAGTCCTGTCCTGAAACTGCGTGCAAACATACACACAAGGTCCACCGTGGCTGCTGAGTACTTTGCACGCTTGATTAAAAGAAAAGCTAGCTTTTTTTCCCCTCTGTGTTTATGTGTGTGTGTGTGGCTGAACTAAAGAGAGAAAAATGTGTTTTATTCTGGAGTTCAGACATAGCACTGAGATCCAGACTGAGGTAGCACTGTCCTCTCCTGTCTTCATTCCTGTTCTTTTCACTAAGGGATTTATCGTGGAGGGTATCACAAATTTCCTCAAAGACTGGTGATTAAAGAAGTAGCAATCATCTCATTGGTTAGTCTTGGGAATATTTCTGACTATCATGACCCCACAATTCTTTACCCTTGGTTTGACTCAACATTTAGAATGAAGCTAGTATAGAAGACAGAGCTCCACAGCGATGCAGCCGGTTCTACTTAGGTTTCTATACCCTGTCCCTCTTCACGGTACCCAAGCACCTATATTGTAAACATGCTTCTACAAGTTGAACAAATTGTTTTTCCTTCAGCAATAGAAGCTCCTTCAGCGTTGGTAGTTTAGACATTGTTGCAAGAGGCAAGTGTTGAGGTCACAGATATGTGGATCTCAGCCACTATGCCAGTGTGAATTTTGTCTGTGCAAAACATTTTATGATTTTATAGCATCCATTACCACATCATCTAAAGACTAAGCTCGTCTTCTGAAGCATGACCTTTTTATTAGAGGAGTTCCAAGCTTTCTCATACGAGGTGCTGAGCCTTGATGCTTGCTTATCCCACTTACGTCAGTTTTACAGCAGTGTAAATCCATTTTTTCATGAGCTACTCCTAGTTCACAGCGATGTGAAAATAGGGTGAGGCCTGATCTGTCATAGTTAGCACTGCCGGCAAAGTACGTTTTTAATTCTTTTGAAGTAGTGGGATGTAGGAAACAGGTGAAGCAGTTTTATTGTGATTCAAGTGATGTATATATAACAATCATAAGATTAGAAACAATTTTCATCAACCATTCAACTATTATGTGATGCTTATTATCGTAACTTGAAATTTCTCTTCAGGGTCAACAGTGCCGCAATGACTTAAGAAAATGAAGTGTTCGTTTTTCATTCGGCAATGGAGTGGTGGCTTGGTGGTCCATACTACAGTTGTAAAAAGCACAGTTTCACCTCCTATTGTTCAAATAACTGAGAAGCCACTGGATAAAATATCACTTAGTTCTGGAAAACCAAATTATGGACAGTCTTTCTTACAAATTTTGGGAAACTACAGAATTCTTAATCTGGAAGTACAGCAGATGAGACACACTCATGTTGTGAACAAACATAGCAAAAAGGACAGGTTACTATTCCTGAAGTATCTGTCCATTTCTGCTAGCTGTTTCATAGGGACTATTATAACTAAATTTTCCTTGTTTGCACATTATGGATCACCCTTCAGGGAAAAAAAAAGGCAAAATGAATGGTTCTCTTGAAATGTCAGTTCTCCCAAGTGAGCAAGCTGAGGACTTCTCACTTGAAATATTCTACTTTTTTAAAAGTTACCAAGTTACATCTTGAATCTATTATTTATATACTAAATTGAAAGATCCAGGATGCAACCTGGGGGCCTAACTTTGATACTATGTGTCATTGTAAGTCTCTTTTTTGAACTGGTTGGGAGGTCTCTGAGATACAGAGCCTTTAACAGTTTATTTCTATCAGCAATCCGTTCAATTAAGCAGCCACACATGGATAATCAAGGATAATAAATGGAGACCCTTGCTTGGAGTTTCAAGTAAAAGAGGTAATAGATTGGATCACTGTCATATTTTGCCACAAGTGGTTTGTGGTAGAATAATTCTGCATTCATTACTTGCCATGTTTAATACTGTTACAAGCTATTTCAACTACATTTCCAAATGTTATGTTTCAGAAAGAATATGCCTGACATACTTTGGTAAATTCTGTGTCATTTTTTCTTGAGAATAATACTGGATATATGTTATAATATAACAGTTCTCATTATCAAAAGTAGTTCATTAATCATATCAAGCATTAGGTGTATTTTTAATGTACATTTTGGTTCTTCTTTCTTCTGAGATAGTAGTTAAAGACCCAGATAGCCAATATTCACATTGCTGTGTAGCTTAATCTGATTTCCTCTAAGCAGTTACATTTTTTGAATAAGCTGATTAAAAAAAGAGAGAATAAAACATTATTTTGTATGGCAAATTTTACTATGGCTTAAAAGGCATGAAGTACATAGCATGTCTCCAGCATTGGCTTGTTCAAATACAGTGGAGGACTTTTTCTTTTTTCAATGTAGATGATGTATTAAAAATGCAATAAACGTTTTTCATCCATGAACCACTTTGTCAGGAGAATTGTGAAATAATAAGGGTTAATTTAAAAAGTCAATACAAAAAAATGTTCCACTAATATTTTCTCAGTTATGTGTTGGACACAACTTGAGCAAAAAGGGCCTGAGATTCTTAGGCTGTTCAGCTAACTGGTGGGACTGTTGTCAGTCCCAGGAAAAGATCTGATTATCAGGTGATATATCCTTGTGAGTCCCTCTTTTTTGCCTACTGCAACTTTTTCTCATTGTATAAATATTTAATAGAAAAGGGCCCTAATCACAAGGGTTTCCTCCTTCCCTTTCTAGTGCAGACTTGTTCCGTCAGAGGACCCTGACACCCTCTGCTGCGATGGGAGAACACAGCTTCATTGCATCACAGGATCTTAATCTACAGGGTGTTCTCAATTTATGTTCCCAAATGGTGACATAGCTTCCTACCCATAAGAGATGTTTATTCCTTGCAAAGCAACTAAGACCTTTGCTATTTTTTTCCTGAAAAGCTTGTAGTTCCCCATGCAACTATCTTCAGAAGACAACAGTGTTATGTACCTGGCTCTTAGAGGTAAGAAAAGCCCCACACCTATGAGGTGCCTTGAAGCGAATTTAGTGCTTATTTGAATTTTTCTTCTCTACACACTTTTTAGGGCCTATTAAAAATGTTCAGTATACAATTTATACCAAATAATTGCATAGTGTGTGGGTCTGTATGTATATACACACACGTATAAACATACACACACAGAGTATAAGTGTAGTATATATAATCATAGATACTTATATATGTTATATATGTAGTTATTTGTGATTATACTATATATTTTAGCAGCATACCTTATATATACTTCAATATGTAAAAGAGTATTCAAATCTTGAAAAGTGCTGCAGCTCATTTCTATCTATCTGCATCTTATATTTGTCTGCTACAGAAACATTGCTTTTTTTGAGTGCTTTATTTTTGCCCCACTTAATTTCGGTAAGAGTTCTTGCATATGTAAGGACTCAAAATGTAAGGGTCCCTGTTTCTAGATTCTGACTCAGACACTAGCTAAACAGTTACATCTTTACCTTGAACCTCCCTCTTTTCTTTTAAAATTGGCAGGAAGCCCAGAAGTTTTCTTCATCAAAGGAATGTTCACAATTTTTAGCCTACTTTCATGCTAATTTGTTCTTGTAATCATAAAATTAATCAAAATCTTTTCCATTGTTTAAAACTAAAGATAACATTTTTACAAAATCATTTTAGAACATTTTGAATATAAATGAAGTTGACTATTAATGACAGAAAAATAATTACAGTTAAAGTTGTGTCCTTTAGGCATATGGTAAGTAAATTAGTGGCTGATGTAAAGCCCATTAAGGATCCTGTTGACTTCAGAGAGTTATGGATTATGTCTCAATAAAGAATATTTACTAGAAAAAGACCTCAGAAGAGAGGAAAAAGTAGGTGTCTTTGGAAGTATAAATTGCATCACGGTCCAATCTTCAGCCATAGTAATTATTAGATTTGGGCAAAATTTGTGGGAAAAAAAAATCTGGAAAAAGCTTCATAAAGGAGGATTTCTTGATCTACATTTCTCTTTAAAATTTTCTTGTCCTTGTGAGTTTTGTAGTCTAAAACATGCATCTCCAGAAATGCTTTTTCTCACAGGTAGTCTGTGTATAATCTCTTGCTCCTTTTCTATCCAGATTATTGCTTCCTGGCATTCTGTGTAGAAGCGAAATGGAGCTGATCATGGAAATTCAGTTCTGGAAAATTCAAAAGAGAAAACCCTTGCCAGACAGTGTAATGTTCCCAAATGGGGAGGAAAAAGAACCCTGTAATTTCAGAACAAGAATTCAAGACCTGAAAGTATAGTTGAAAATTAAGGTCCCTGAAGATCCTCTTCCCATGCTAGCGTGAACTGAGGACGAGAGCAGGCTCGGTGCGGGGCAGGAGGGCAAGGCAACAAAAGGGAAGGTGTCACCAGGTGGTGCTCTTGTCCACCGTGGTCCAGGTTCCTGTTCCTTTGTGTGTGAGCATGTGTTTAGTCTTGGGGAGACATGCAGAGCTGTTTTCGTTTGGGGTTATGCATGAAGAAAGTTCCCATTTTCAATTGGCTTCTAATCAGCGAACATTCCCGCAAAGAATTTGCTTTCCAGGAGCCACTCATCAGGTTTGAGGTTCAGGGTGGACAAAAGAAAAAAAGATTATTTGCAGAGTATATCATTACATTTATTTCAGCAAGGAATACTATTTTTGCTCCAGTTAAATGAGGGGAAAACGCTAAAAAGTAACACTGGTTTTGGTAGAAGGAACAACAGGAATCTAAGGTATGTGTCTGTTTTTAGTAGATCAATGTCATTAAATATTTGCAAGAGCTGTTTCAATGCTCAGTCGTTTGAAGCACTGTAATTAAACCATGAAAAAATAACAAAGCCTTCCATACTGAATGTTCTGCAGGAAGCCTGGAGAATTATTCCATGAAAATTTTTAGTTGTTAACTTGCTCATCAATCATATGAGTTCAACAGTATTCATCAGACATAGTCATGACTAGGAAGACCTTAGAAATGCATTAGAGGAAATAAATATGATGGAAATTCTGTTTACTAAAATTGTGCTAATACAGAAGAGCAAGAATGTATATAATATGATTATATATCAAATTACATGTCAAGCTACAATGTCTAAGTTCAAAATTTAAAGATCTTTTATTTAAATGTAGGAAATTCGAACATTTTGCATGGTTCTAAATTTTCAGCTATGCTGGCTTAAAATCTATGGAAAAGACTGGCATCTACAAAAACTTCTGTCAGTTTTAGATTTTTTTATTATGAATGCTTTAGTGCTTCGTTAAGCCTTACTTACATCCGGTTAAGGAGAGCTTGTAGTTCTTAGGAACTCAACTTTTTTCTTGAGATTTTCAGCAAACCAGAAACTCACTGAACTCTGCAGTATCTCACATAATAGATGTTTAAAAACTAACTTTTACTCGAGGGGATAGCTAGGCAAATTCATAGAACAGAAATTCATTTATAAGTACATAGAAAAGCTATCTGCTTCATAAAAGCCCTGAACTGAAAATAGATGGAAGATGAGACAATATTAAGGGAAAGCATCAAACATGTTTGCTCTGGTTTTACTCTTTTCTATGGAATCAGTAATGGCCACAAGTTCCTGGCATAGATATATCTTTGACCTGACACAATGAATGAATTCTTAAGTCCTTCTGTCACTTCAAAAGCAATGGAGCATGAGATTGCTGTGTTTTGGGGGAGATGCATCAAGCCTGTGTGCTATGGGAATGGAGATCCCAAAATTCCAAAATGGCCCTGCTGTTACTTCTTATAAGCCTCAAGGAGTCCTAAGATTTTCTAACAAAATATTTTGCATTCAACACATTGTCATCACATTGTCTCATCGCAAATATCATATCAACATAAAACTTTTGGCAGGAAGTCTCCAGTTAGCAATATATGTGTTGCTTATTACATACTTAGTCTGAGGAATTATTTTGTTTTTAATTAAAAAAGAGTATGTGTGGCATTTCTCTTCTAGCAAAAAGTTAAGAAGTACATTGGACAGAAAAATAGGTTAGGTGGATGTTATAATGAAAAATGTTTCTAAATCCTCAACCATTCCTTCCAGTGATTTCTTCGAAAATCTTACTACTGAAGAAAGTTGCAGAGAATGTCTTTAACACCAAATAGCTTCCACAGGATACCAGTAGTGTGTATGTAACTTTTTTTGTCTATAAGGCTATAAGAACTGAATGTTAATGCTTATGACCGTAAAGCCAGCAATTTTAAAAATCTGTTCAAAAGACTTTTAAGAATTTGAAACCATTAACTTTTTAGAAAACTTGCGTCTAACACTTTAGGACACTTGATAGACCGGATAATGAACAAAATATGTAGTATTTCATTGTGGGACCTTGTTTAAACTATCATGATTTTCTTGTTTAAGCAATACATCACATGGATACAAGAGAAAAGTTTGTTTTAAAGACTCTCGTGAATTACCAGGCTCGTAAGTCAGTCTTCTGATTCTTCTGAAGTCCCCTGACTTCCCCTGACTTCTCAGTCAGTACTGTTTATCTCCTAAAGTGCCTGAAGGATGTTGATGTAGGTTTTGCGAAGTCCAGTCTTCTCTAATTCATGAGATACCTGAGCTGACTTTCCTGACATTGCTGTGCCGGGCTCTCTGGCAACCATCACACCAGGCCTGGGCCATGGATCTTAAGACCACTCTTAGCTGTCTCTTACTTGGTCACAAGTGGGGGAAAAGCTGCTTTATCATTAATCCCACAAGGAGTGTTACAATGTAGGGGATATAGCCTTACAGCACAATATTTTTTTCTTGAAGAACAGAATTGCAGAATTGAGGTGAGGTTGAATGGGACCTCTGAAGATTGTCTTGTCCCTCCTGCTCTGAGTAGGGTCACCAAAAGCAGACTGCTGAGGGTCATGTCCAGCCAGTTATTGAATGCCTCCAAGGGTGGAGATTGCACAACCTCCCTGGGAAACCCGCCCCAGTGTTTGACTGCTCTCACAATGAATTTTTTTTTTTCTGATGTTTAAATGGAATTTCCTCTATTTCAATAGTAGCCCCTCGCTGCTTGGCCTTTCTCCAGATACTGTTGTGAAGAGTCTGGCTCCATATTCTTAACTTCTGCACTCATCAGGTATTTATATACATGGATAAGATGCCCCTGAGTGTCTTCTCCAGGCTGAACAATGCAAGCTCTCTCAGCCTCTCCACATAGCTCACATGCTCCAAGCCCTTCAGCATCTTCATGGCCCTCTGCTCGACTCGCTTCAGTATGTTCATTGCCCCCTTGTACCAGGGAGCCCAGGACTGGACCCAGCGCTCCAGCTGTGGCCTCCCCAGTGCTGAGGAGAAGGGAAGGATCACACATTCAACCTGCAGGTCATGCAATTCCGTTCCTGATTCAGCCCGGGAAAAGCTGTTGGCCTTACTTGCCGCGAGGGCACATTGCTGGCTCTTCCACCAGGATTGCCAGAGCCTTCTCTGCAAAGGTGTTTCCCAGCCAGTTGGCCCCCAGCCTGTACTGGTGCACGTGATTATTCCTTCCAGGTGCAGGATTTAACATTTCCCTTTCTTGAACTTCTTGAGATTACTGTTTGCCCATTTCTTTAGCCTGTTAAGGTCCCTTTGGCAGCACAAACATCTGCTGGATCAACTACTCCCAAGTTTGTACATTCTGCAAATTTGCTGTCCCATCATCCAGGTCATTACCGAAGATGTTAAACTGTACTGGCCCCAGTACTGAGCCCTGGGAAACACCACCAGTGACTGGCCTCCAGCTGGACTTTGTGCAGCTGACCACAACCCTTTGAACTCAACAGTTCAGGCAGTTTTCAGCTCACCTCAGTGTCCACTGATCTAGCCTGTACTTCATCAGTTTGTCGAGGACAGTATTATGGGAGATATTGCTGACAGCCTTTTCATTCAAGATAAGCAATATCCTCTCATCCACCGAGCTAGTCATTTCACCATGGAAGGCTTTCAGGTTCTTGTGGCATGATATTCCCTTCATAAATCCATGCTGACTACTCCCAGTCACCTTGTCCTTCATGTTTTTGGAAAGGGCTTCCAGAACGATTTGCTCCATTATCTTCCCAGGGGTCAAGGTGAGGCTGACTGGCTTGTAGTTAACTGGGTTCTCCGTCTTGCTGTTCTTGAATTTAACCCTCTTATTCTGACGATAAATACATTAGCTACCTAATTTAGGAGGTTCTTTTTAACATATATATATGTAATTATGATATGCAAATATCTTATAAAAATCAATATGTGTATTTATGCTACTTTAAGGCTTTTTTAAAATGAGCAAAAGAGTTTAAAGCACCCGTACTGTGAGTGGGTGATGGGCTCATTAACTTTTCTTTGCTTTGATTATCAGAGAGTTAAGAATCTTTGGGACGTGATAATACTCAAATGTCACAAAATGCCAGTTAAATTTTAAAATATATATATTTTGAGAGGTTTTTATGAAGACAGCACTTTTAGTAAGAAAACTTGAAGTTCAGGAACACATTTTCTCTGTTTCTGCTTGGCCATTTTTAGGACTCATTGTGGTGTTTCCAGCTGCTTTGACACTTGAGTTGGTTCATGTACTGAGGAAGTCCAGCAAAATATCTTTGACTGCCAGTTGTAAAAAGCTGTTCCCATGGCCCTGACCACATGCAATGACAGAGTATATGTGGATAAGAGGGCTGTGAGTTGTTGTTTGTCTTCAGTAGGAAGATGTTTTCTGCTGAAGAGCAACAGATGAGGTAGATGCCAATAGATTAGATTTAAAAGTAAAAAATCTTGTGTAATATTTAAGTCCACACCAGAAAAAATGTCTTACTTATGTCCAGTATAGGTAGGAACAATACATACTAACCCTTTTTGGGTAATTTGAGATCTATGACACTGGACACAAGTAAAACTTCTCTTCCAGTTCCTTTTTCTCTAATAGTCATTTTTCTGTTTGCTGTGAAAACAACTTTAAAAAAATACAATATATTTGCCCTTGTTAAGTACAAGCTATACAGTATCACTTGGTGGTTTACAGTAGCTATACTGCATTTATTCTGTTTTGGAATAAGTGTAACAGAACAAATAATATCTCATTTCCAGCCTTTTTTAGTAACTTGGCTTTCTTGTTGGGGGAAATCGGAATTTCTCTTTTTTTTTTCCTAAGGGAAAACAATACCTTTTTTCATAATTCAATGTCAATTCTTTATCCCAAATAGTTCTAGAACAAAGGCAATTCCATTTCAAAAGAATATCTGATCTTGGTTACACATTGGAAAATGTCCTAGAACCTTCAAGATCTTTTCTAATGTCATTTCAGAGAATGACACAAGTTAATGATATCATCTCCATATTCTTAAAAAGGAGACTACAGAGGACTATTCACCCTCTTTTTTTTTTGTATTTAATTTGTTCATTATCATCTTGAGACAGAGGTAAAGACATGTTTTGGAAAAAAAATCTCTATCCTTAAAAATGCAGCACTGCACAGGAGTCACAGAAGTGCCTTCAAACCAAGCAATGGAATTGGAAAATTGGGCATCAAAATAGTAAAAATTTCCTTTTTATCCTGTCCTATTCACACTAAACTCAATGGCATAACTTCCACTCAACCTTGATTATATCCAATACATGAAGATAAGGACATGCAAAAGTCTTTGCAAGGCTAAGCATATAGAAAAAGTGTAGGGACTAATAATCTGATTTTAGAAGAAACTGAACATATAATTTAGTGAAATGAAAGTCAGAATATGAAACCAATATATTTCAGTAAAATATCAGGAATGGAAAAAGTCTCCTTTTCTGATGGGGTATGTGAAATGTTAGTCACAGCTGTGAATATACTTCATATTTTAGTGACTGATAAAAAATAAGGTTCAAAGTTAAATAAGTTCAAGACAAAAGAGGACAGGAAGCTTAAACTATAAACCTATTTTATACTTATTTACTGATTTCTTCAATCACCTCACTGGAAAGACAAAATTAACATTAAGAGAAACACAGTTCTTCGAGCAATGTGGTGATTTGATAGTCTTTCTAAGAATGGATAGCTTTGCATGGTGTGGAGAGAATTTGCAAGAAATTTTAAAGATAAGCCAATATAGTGACATTTATTTTTACTTAGAGGTCTCCCATGACATCAGCCATTATGCAACTCAATTAGTGTCTGATTATGACAATGTTGGGAGCCAAAGTAATTTTTTAACCTACTTTGTCTTGGTTCTTTAAAAGAAAAGAAAACCAAACCAAAACAGTTCAAAGTTTTGGTGAATATTACTACTAAGCGTATACAGAAGTTTATAAAAGTTAACCTGCAGAGACGCATTTCGTTCTTATTTATGGAGCATTACCTTGCTGGAGCAGTACAGCTCACTGATTCCTGTACTAACTGCTGGCCACATTTGGATCCTAGAGCAGCCGTATCACTGCCATGATACCACAAACCTGTTTTCCACTAAGCAGTGGTCTGTCTGCCTCTGACCCTTCAGGCCCTCCTGAATTATTTGATTTCTCTGTCTTCGTGGTCAGAATCAAAGCTCATCACATACAAATGTAAAAGGAGCCAACAATACTGAAAACCTCCTGCCTGTTTCCAAAAGTTAGGAAAAGGGCAGAAAATTGCTTAACGCTTACAAGTCAGAATGACAGATTCCCAATACAGAAACAAGAGAGTAAGAGGCAAGCAAAGTAATTTTAATAATTTCTTTCAATCAAACTTCTTCCATTTTAAAATTGCCTTTGAAATTATTTTATGTGATTCTCATTACTCATAGGAATTTAAGCTCTTTCTATAAGGGGAAAATAGGTTATGGAAAAAAGTAGGTCTTTCTCATTGGCCATATATAGGTTACATAGTGAAATGTGCCCAGAGCTAAACATGTCCCACATGGTTGTAAGCAGAAGCTTATATTACTACTTTGAAGTTGAGAGTGTGAGTATCTAAAGCACCTCTGGACCTGCTTCACGCTTATGAGTTTAAGTCAGATACTCCCACACAACTACAAAAAAATAAGTTGAACCTTCAATATATCATGTAAAATTTAAAATGGTAGATTTAAGACATAAAAAGTTGCACCTACAGTATGTTTAAGAGTCTATAATACATCTTCTAAACTGCAAGCTCAAATAAAAAAATGAGGAGGAAAGGAGAGTTGAGAATGCTGAAGATTCAAACCAGAGCCAAAAATATTTGCAACTAATGAATGAATGAAGAACTTTGATGTTAAATATGTGATGCATTCTGTTGCATTTATAATTTAGTGTGGTTACGAAGCTGAAAACTTACATTTTAATTTTCAGACAGGAGAGAGCATTTTTATGTTCTGGGTTAGAACTCCTTTGGCATGAGCACAGCTTGTACTGAAGTCTTCCATACAGTGAATTATTTCAGCACTGAGTAGCGAATTCTGTAGGCATATAATAAAGGTTGCTAAACAGAAGAAGACATCGAGGAATTCTTTTTTTAAGTAAGGGTAATATGAAAAGAAGGCAATGAAATTCTCGGGTTTGCTTACATCTGACACCTGTTTTATCTCTTACAATTTGATTTCTAAGACAGAAGTGAAAACTTGTGTTTTGAATGGACAAATAAATAGTATTGTCCAACCCATGAGCATACAAACATTTCTATCAGAAAAGAATAAAAGGTTAACGCATCTGTGAAATGCAATTACAACAATTCTGTAAGAATATTGAGACCATAACATTAAAGGTTTGGTGACATAAAGTTATTTATACAGGTCTCCATTCTTTTTTTGCAAATGGTCCATTCACACAGACTTTGTAAGGGAATTAATTATTAATTAGTTTTATTTCAGCTAGAGCTCCAAATTGAATTTGAAGAGTTGAAGCAGAAATAAAAGATCTAGGTTTGGTTGTGCACATCATGACATTTGTTTCATGACACGATTTTAAAGTAGCAAGGTTAGGCTGATGAAGAAATGTTTCTGGAAATTCCTTTTTGGTTTAAGTCAACTGTATTCATTTTGTAAGGTCAGATAAGACCATTGTGATCACTGCATCAAACCTCATATCTGACACAAGGTATAGGAATATTCTGCATTAATTCTAGTTTAAATTTGGGAGTACAGTATAAGAAGTGCTTCCTATTCTGTTTGAAGAGCCATCAGTGAAGAGTCTATCACAGTCTTTTAATATCTGTTGAAAGGTATGTGACATTTCTAATATGAATGAAGGAGTTCTTCTTACCAAACTTTAATTTAGATGTCTATCTACAACTGAGCAAGTTTTCCAGCGGAGAGTGATAGGCCCATTAGAGCACAGTTCATTTACCTAAGATGAAAAAAGCAGTATGATAGAAAAGTTCATAGCTGTCCACAGCCTGTAAAGAGAGGCAAAGCAACTATTCATACTATAGATGTCTGCATCTGAACAGAAGAAACGTGAATCCCGTGCAACTTCTCTGTCGTCAGTTCTGAACTTTTGGAAGTTGTCTTATTTCCACTGGGCTCGATGGAAGAGTTTATCATCAGTCTGTGTTGTCTGGATAGACATTGCAGTATTCATTACGGTCAAGTCAGTCACCAGTTAATAGAGTCTCTTTGAGAAGTTAAATGGGCAACGTGCTCCTGGAGTCTTTCACTATGAGGCACGTTTTCCAAACCCCAGTCACTCTTGTGGTTATTCTAAGAATTCACTTTCATTTTCAGCATTAGTCTTGAATTATGTGCAGCAGAACTGTATGCAGTATTCTCAGAGCACTTTTTCCAGGTTGCAGGTAATATAACCTGTGTAACTGTGATTCCTATGTGTGTATTGGAGAATCACACTGGCATTTTGTCCACAGTAGTAAACTGTGAGCTATTCAGCTGATTATATCCTCTACCGTATGTTTTGTTTAATTTCAAATAATTAAGGCAAGAATTAAGTGAAACCAGAATAAGAATATTCATACAGCTGAATTGAACCTGTGAAAATGTATTGAGATTTCATGAGACATGAAGAACTGTGGAAGCATGCTGTCAGTGGCATTTAATATTTGCATTGTGCTTTAAAAATATATAAAGGAATATCATGTGCCTTGAGAAGCATCATCCTTGTTAATCCAAAAAACTGGGAGGGACCTTGTGTATTGTGTACAAGACTGAGCAAACCAGATAGTCTTTACTGAAGTCTTTATCTTAATCTGATACACCCTGGGGAGAAGGCTTAGTAAGGGCTCTCAGGTTTTTCAGAGTGGGAATTTTCTTGAGTAGAAAATGCAGAATGGAGTTAGTAGCAACTTCAAAGGGAAATCTACAGTTGCTTCTACTGCTTTTAACAGGGCGGATATCCCTGTTACAGGATGTTTTAATGAGATGATACAGCATTATATCTCTCATATCTAAGTAAAGTGATCACAGTAAGATTATACCCACTATTAAAGGAAAAGAATGAGGAACAAGAATGCTGTTTTATGAATAGAAAAATTTGATTACAAATCTGACTGGGAGTTGCATGGATAGAGGTACTTGTTGGGGTATTTAGTCATCTGTATATGGGACTAAAACAAAGAACAAAAAGGTTACTACATTAAAGGTGCCAAAATTCTATTTGGATTTATACAAATACACACAAAAATTGCTTGTTCCTGTTCCTATTGAAACTGATGTCAAATGTCCTCAGAGATTACTGGGATGAGGATTATGGCCAATATCTGACCTAATGGAAAGATGTTAATGGGAAAGAGGCTTAGGTCAACTTAAACAATGCAGCCTTGCAATGTGGTAATGTGTATCAAGAAAAACAGGGGCAATTATTTGTGTATATACAGATGTATTTAATATATCTATATTTATATTAAATATTAATCCAAAATCCTCTTTGTCAGGGAAAATGTGTAAAGAATTATATAAATAATGGATGGCTTAAAAAGCACACATATAGCAGAATCACAAGAGGACGTCCAGGCTATTAACAGTTAATACATTTTCTGGCACTCCAAGACCAAAAAAACAGAAGTTTTGCCACATGCTGTGCTTATACCAGCGAGTTCAGCTTCCCCTGACATTTTCTCAACTTTCTTTTAGGCAACATGGGAGCTCCTGATAGGAGTTTGGCATTAGGCAGTTTTTTCCCCCATCCTCTCATATTCTTTACTTCCTACCTTTCTGAGCAATTCTATGCAGCTTTCATTTGAGCTTTTGGTTTCAGTGCTCAGTGACTCTTCTCTTCTAAGTTTTTCAAGGTTTTCCTAAGTTAAATTGGTAGTCCGATGCAATTGCTCTCTTCCTAGTTTGCTTAAGGAATTTCAGGTTTTGAGGTGGATTTCATGCTTGGGAAGTCATTGTTTACTTGTTTAAGTGTTTGTTATGATGGGCTGGTATTCAGAACTGTGTGTCCTGCAGAGACCCTTCAGAAATCTCTGCGGCTGGAGCTCCTAAACACAGTTGAGATCCTAGCAGGTATTTATGTTCTGGATGAGCTGTGTTTCTTGCCTCTGAAGTAAGTTGTTACGAAAATCTCTCTTTGAGGAATAAATGTCACAGGAAAATTCATCTCTACTAGTGCAATAATTTTAAAAAGAGTAACAGGTATATATGTATACATATGGCTGCTTCTGTAGAACTGTGGGACAGGTTGGCCATCTTGGCTGACCTTACTGATGATATACGGAGAAATTTAAGGACTAACAGTTGCACATCTCAGAAAGCTGAAGGAAGGGCATGCTTTAGATTTGGTTCATAGATGAGACATGAAAGCTGATCCTTGCATCCACTCATCGCCTAGAAACCTGGGTTAGACTTATCATTGAGTTCCACAGCAAATTCTCATGTCACCTCATCACCCTATTGTCTTACATCTTCATGGGGTTTAAATGGTCCCAAATCCCCATACCTACACAGTTCCACTGTCAGTTCTGAGACTCAACTCTAGTTTGAAAGACTACCCATAAGCTGCTTGTAACGCAGGATCCGTGACTGATACTAGATAAGAGCATTATTGTGGGACACCAATACTGCCGGTTTTTTCTCACCTTTCGGATAGCGCATCGTAGTCAAACGTTTTGCTAAACCGGCAGCAGTATTCTGTCTGAATAAATTGAAAGGGTGTTGTGTACCGCCCTGCTTGAAAGACTGAGCATCACTCCTGATGATACCATTTGCCTTTAACCCGAGTTTGTTATTGTTAACTAGCTAAAGTTTTAGCACGTAAGCATGAGATAATCGTACAGACGCTCATCTAGATCAGCTCTACTCTTTCCGTTATTGCACCTACAGGCAAGCTGTTTTCTGTCCTTGACAAAGAATTGTTTTCAAGAACCAAAGTAGGGCGATTACAAAGTTATGATATATCCAGCACTAACGATCCAGTCTTGCTTGCTATTCTTCCTCCGGCAGGCTCTATTGAAAGGAAACATTTCAGTAACAACTGTTTTCTGAAGAAGTAGTGGTAATCAGCTCAAGGCCATCCAGAGTATATTGTCAGAAATATTATCCATTGTACGTTAATGTGCGACTCCATTCTGGATGTCAGGCTACAAGAAGATCTTTAACAGAAATGACATTGACACAATGCAGTGCTTTGCCTCCAGTCATGTGGCATCCCTCCACTTCATAGGGGAGAGTAGCTGTTCATATACAGCTGTCATGCAACAACAGAGTGAAGTAGAGACTGTTATTCTCTGGTGAAATTAGGCAGTTCATGCTTTGCAATGGCTTAAAGTTACAGGTCTGAGGAGATAGCATTTTGCGCCTGTTTTATGGCGCATGTAATTAAAGATTTCTCTGGATAAATGGCTTTCCCAAACAAATGCGCATTTTCCAGCTTTTTAAATAAATGAAAGTGAACCATTTTTTTGGCTTGAGGAACACCTCCTCATAGATGTCAATTACTCTTTCTCTTTTTCTGCCTCTAAAAAATGAACTATTGTAAATTGAATAGCCATTTAAATGTAGTATTAATTAATATTTCATTGCTTTATGCTGGAGAACAGATCAGGAAAAGGGTTTTTTTGTTCATTGACATCTGGTTAAACAAAGCTAAGTGGAACCTTCTGACATTATCAATGGAAAGATCTGAAAGGAAAGCTGTTCTGTACAATAGCCTCCTTCATGTATTTCTGCAACTGTTCTGTTCCGGTTTGTTACAGACTAATACAGCTTGTGCTCGTTATTTTTTATCTTTAAAAATAAGCTGTAGTTACAGTGTGCATGAGCTATTTTTCATTGTTTTTAGAGCCAGCTATAATCCATTTGCCTATGTTTACATGATTCCTGAAGCCTTTGTGGACTAAGCTGATCTTGCCTCATTGAACTGTTGGTTTGCCCACTGAGTAGATCAATCTTATACTGCTTTATGAACTCAACCCTAGTGAGTCATCGCTTATTTCCATGAAAATTCAGTTACCACCACCAGCTACTGCAGCTCAACCACAAATGTGCCTGTGCCTTCCAGATGAAAGGCAGAAGTCCTTAATTTTGTTCTGTATGTTGTTTTCCTTATGAAAAAATCTACCCAATAACTATGGAATACGAACCTTCCGAATACTGCATGGTATTCCAAATAAAAAGAATGCACCTGAGGATGTGTTTTTCCTCAACTAGTCTGTTCCTAGTAGGAGTGTTTCTACTTTCCCTTACACCCTAGCTTATGCCTAATCATTCAGGTACTGCAACCTTCTTTGATGGGAGGCACTTCCAAGAAGGCAGCCAGGATCAAGGGCCTAATCTTAACTAAAGTTAAAACGCCTGTTCATAATGCTATCTTATGCACACACACAGAGGCACATGCACACATTGCATTATGCGAAACAGCATTGTATACTTATTTTTTTTTCGTGTTCTGAAATCTTAAAGAGCATGGATGTATGTTAAGCAATTAAACATCTAATGCCAGTCTTAATCCTACTAATTAGAATAAACCCAATATAAGATATAAAAAGCTATTTGTAAGGAAATATTTCTTATAGAGTTTAAATGTGTCATTATATATGACGGTGGAGGAATAAAACATGCAAACAAATCTTTGCATCAGTAGAAACAAAAAAAAATTATAGCAAATTAGAAAACATGTCTGTTAATAAATCCTTTTCCTTAGCATTCAATTTGAATAAAAATTTGACTAAATTAGTTCTTGAATTATGCTTTGAAGCTAATGAAAACAGTTTCTGATCAGGAAAACAGTTCTGTGCTGCCAGTAAAGTTGACAAATGTCATGGAATCTGATAAGTTCCGCTAAAGTTTTATACTCCCATCTAAGTGAAACATATGTGTAACATAAAGCAAGACAGTAGGTTTTGGTCTTGCAAAACACAGGGGAGAATAACGCCCCATGCATGTTTTTGGCCATGCACTGCTTATAGAGCTGGAATACTACATTTCCCCAAATTAATTTTGAATGGTTTTATAAATTTGAGTGTTTCTGCCAATGCTTTTAATAATGTTTTAATTGGTATGTTTGAGCATGAAAATTCAATATCTTTTTTTTTTGTAACATGTTATTTTCCTCACTGAGGTGGTAAATTTATATCACATAAATTCCTACAGGAAGTTAAATATTTGAGTAGATTTAATTTAATTAAAGATTCCGTTTATCTGCAGATATGTCCGCTAATTGATAAACATTGAGCTATTGTAGCATAATAAAAATAACAAAATAAGATAATAAGAAAACAGCAGGACGATGAAATTACAGCTGTTGAGTCTTTTCATAAACTGGTCCCTAAAAGATTAAAATCCCTGGACACTATTATTTAGCTGTCCAGAAGCTCAATGCAGCATATCTTTAATGAGAAAAATGCAAATAGTGTTGATCTAATTTTTGAATAATGTAAATCCCCTGTATAAGCCAGGTTGTCAGCTCATATTTTTCTGTCTTCAGCAGGTGAAATAAATCAGATTTTCTATTTACCTTGCACCAGGTACAGAACCAAGTAAACTAACTGCAGCCCTTTCTACCCCACCTTAACATCCGCTTTACATTCACAGCCTGGAAAGGACCACTAGCCTGAGCTGCTGTAAGGTATAAGCTGTGGCGTTCATACATTTCCATATTGCTCATGATCGGGGTTTACACTGCTGTCACTTCTCTGGTTTGGTCATATACCACAGTACTGCTCTGCTGATGCCTGAACGGCAGCATAGGGAAAAGCCACCTCTGCTGACAAACCATGCCTTTCCTGGTGTGTTTCTCACATTTACCTGTCCTGTGGCTCTGCAGATGTAGTAAATGTATGAATTTAGAAGCCTCGTCATAATTCTTTTTCTGTTACCGCAACAGGAGGTCAAAAGCCTTGCTGAGCGGCACTGATACTGCCAATACAGCCAAACCATGACAATTCACTTTTAGGGCTACAGAGAACTGTGAGGCAAATGGTCACTCAAATCCTACCCTGCAGTGCCTGCCGTGTAGGATTACAGAAGGCACCCTTCATGTTCATTTAATAAGAAAACCTTCTTGGTAGCCCCTTCCTTCAACTCATCTATAGTTTTGCCTCATTGAAGGCTGAATGCAGACATAATATTTGGCTCAGGGATAACACTGATTGCTGAATATACTTAAAGAATGAGTCTTCATTTGACTGCAAATGTACTTACCCATATAAATTTACCACTCAGTGCTAGATTTCCCTTCTTTTGAAGGAAGCTGAATTTGAGTGACCTATCAAGTCAAATACCTGGGTTTAGCAGTAAATCTAGGGGAAAATATCATTTACAAAATAATCAGTAGCTGTTTAAAATCTCATCAGTGAAAAGGAAAGCCTGTCTTTGTACCATACATTGAACAATAGTAATTATACATTGAATCAAGGATTTTAGAATTCTTTGGGTTTGCTTGAACTAGATTGATTGATATTTAAGATTTATTATTTTTTTTTAGCCATCAGGAAAGTATGCTTTCACTTGAGTAAAATATTGAGCAAGCCCATGATTCATGAGCGATGATCAAGTTTAATATCTTTTCTTTATGCCCATCCTTCTGCTCCTTGAGGTAAGAAAAATTAGAGGAGAATTTCAGGGCCTTTTAGATACCATTGTTGAAGGCAATTTAGAGCTCTTTTATCCCGATACATGTTTATCTTGATAAACTTGCAAAGAGATAGATGGATGGATAGATAGATAGGTAGATGGATAGACAGATAGGTAGATAGATAGAAAGATAGGTAGATAAATTTACTAAAATGCCTGGGGAACAATAAACAAATCAGCATGGATATTTGTTGGTTTACAATATCTTTGTTGAAAGAGTCTATCAAACTTGGGATACCCAGTAAGGATTCAGGACTCCTTTAAATCACCTTTTTGTTTATTACTTGAACTCTGTATGAAAACTTGGAAGTACTGGTTTTGTACTATAGCACTCTGGAATGTTTACTTGTCATTAGATCCTGTTGCAGAACCTCCCAGGTCCCAACTCTGCACCTAGATAAACCAAGATGCGTACCCTTATCCCCTTCCTGTTTTGTGCCAAAGAAGATACAAAAAAGCACCCCATTTGTGTGCACTGGCCAAAGCTTTCTGTCATAATCAGTGGGTCCAAAACATCTACTTCAAGGAACATGAAAAGGTATTTTCTAGATGCAAGTCAGAAGAAAGCCCTCTTCTACTCTGAGCATCTCAGCTCATTAGACACCTTTACATTGGCCTCAGTTTCTTTGGTGCTTGCACCCAGGCATTTTGCATGGAAATCTCAGTCTAGGAAATGGGCATTTATTTCCTGACTTCATTCTGCTAAAATGCAAACCTCACTTAAGTCTCCAGAAGGATTTAGAAATAGCGGATGGACTCAGAAAACAGCTAATTGCATCAAAATGGCATTACCTTCATTCATAAATATGGGCAGCAACATCAGTGTCCATTTGCATAACATTTAGGGATACAGTGTACATGGACCATTCTAAGAAGCAGGCTATTCCAGAGTTGCAAGATTGGGGTGGAGAGGAACATTAAGAAGGCAAGAAAGAGAATAATTTCTACTCTTCAGCTGAAGTTCCTCCCGGGGCAATTCTTCCGCTTTCCTGGACAGAGAGCTCATTTCAGTTTTCCGAAGGCAGGTATGTACCGACTGCCATGCGGGACACCCCAGGGTTTCCAAGACTTCCACAGAGGGCTAGCAGACAGACGCCTATGACCTCCGGGAGGCCCGTTCCTTTTTTTGGAAGAGCAGATGGCCAGGTCAGATGCCCTAGGCCATCTTACCCAGAACTACACGCCTAGGTTTAGATGACTGAATCACATTCAGAGAGTCTATAAAGAAAACTACAGGGCCAGGTGAATGTGGGAATAACCAGAGCAGAAAATACAGAATGGGTGAAGTTCGCAATAAGGCTAATGATAAGAAAAGTGCATTAAGGCTGTATTGAAAGTGTGGGGGTTCAGACTGGAAATGCAACTTCCATAGAAACCTGTTCGTGCTTGATACAAAGACTGCTTTTTTAACTTAACATGCTGTTTGTACCTATTTCTAAGTGTTATGTTTCAGAGTCAAATTTAAGTGCACTAGCCTACTCCACGATACATGGGATAATGAACTTATTACCTAGTTAGTTAAGAACAGTTAAGTTTAACTTAAACTACTTTCAACCCTGATGATAGTGTGTTAACATAGTAACATAGAACATTATGCCTCCTTGCCTGTAAAGCATGAAAGATACCAATTATGAAAACTGGAGATTTGCCGTATCTTCTTGAGTAGAATATTTTTAAAGTTGCCAACCACAGTTTGATTAGAGAAGGTGTATGTACAAATACTCTTTCATAGCCTTTGGGAATTTTTAATCCTTTGTTGAAAACATTGATCTTGAAATTCTGTTGGGATTATTGGAAGGTGAAGGTCCTGGAACATGTAATTCAAGAGATTATTTCTCCTATGGATAACATATTTAACCTGTAGTGTTACAGCCAGAATATTTTGTTTACTTTTAATAAGCCATTTTGGAAAAAAAGGTATTTACACTGTTACAGGTGTACATCCAGCAACAGAAAACACAGATTACTTAACATTTCACTCATAGATCAATTGAATTAACTAAAAAAACACCTTATGATTATTTCTTTTTAGCTCACTTCAGACCACCATCACAAATCTGTTTAACCCTCCTATTTGTGTAAAGGCATCTTCTTTTAGAAATGAAAACTTAAACCAGTGCATATTCAACAGCGTCATTGTTTCTCAGGCAAAGAAGTGACTTTTAATAGCCTTTGTCATTCATAGTAATTATCTAGTTTTGTCTCTTAGGTTGCAATTCAGAAGAACCTTAGTTTTACCATTTCAAAATTCCCTGGTACTTAGTCCTTCCTAGAAACTAAAGATTTATATTTAAAAAAAAATCTGTCTTCAAATGTGACCAAGTGTATTCCCCACATATTCTATATATTAAAAAATAAACTAGTGAACCAGCAACTTTGGAAAGAACCAGTGTTCACAGAAAAAGGTTTAGCTAAGAATAGATATTTTTCCAATAACAGTAACAAAAAACCTAGTCACATTAATAGGTGTCCTGGAGAAAATTAAACAAGTCTTCATGATTTATTACAAATTGAAAAAATAGGGAATTCACCATCTGAAGCCAAAATAGTAAGAAAGACAAATGAAAACAAAATGATGTGCCTGCTGTAATAAAGCATTTTAAAACATGAACTTCCTATTACTACTATTAATGGTTAACCGTGGCTGAAAATGTGTGAAAGCTATTTGAATGTAACATTAGTTGCATGAGTAACATTAAATTTCTCTTCTGCAAGAGTAAGTTCTGTATTATAGAATAATTTTTTGTCATGTGATTCTTATAAGTAGTATCTCTTTGCCAAAAGCCTTTCTTTTCTTCTCGTATAGAAGCTTTCTTTGATAAAAGAATCTTGCCACATGCTGAACTCTCTAAATTTATCTAGCTGTTGCCACGACTTGCCATAAATCTACCTGTTCTGAAGTTTCCCTGCAGTGTACAGCAGTGTAAGCATTATGTTTGGGACTTCCAAAATGAAAAGTCTGACAAGAAACAGTGCCATTTGCAATGCCCTGTAAGGGTCTAATCTGCAACACACCAGAAATATTCCCACTGACATGACCAGGCATTGTTTTGGGCCTGAAAGGAACTCCACTAGCAGTATCCTTGTTACCAATAGACAAAGAAGTAAGTGAAACAAGCTTGATTTTCCAAAATGGGTTTGTACATTTCTAGAACACAAGTAAAATCTTTGTTAGATTTTACTTCAGATGAACCAGTTTGCCAGACTCTGGAAGAAACAGGAAAATTGAAATGAACTTGTGAATTATCAGTGAGCATGTGAGCTGTATTTGTTTTTAAATCTTCAGTCCTTAAAATTCTTAAATCCTTAAATCCTCAGACATCAATTTGCATCTTCAATATTTTATGTTGAAGGAATGATTTATTTGAATTTCCTATCTTAGGATATACTCACTCTGTCTCCTGTGAAATATACCTCTAAACTGGCTTGATTTCTACTATCAAAGTTCAAAATTAGAAGCGATACCACTTGTATTTCAGCACTTCATAAGCTTATTTTCCATGGTGACATCCCCTCTGAAACTGACATTTCCTGACATTATTTATTGCATGTTTGTAGTGGGATTTCTGTACTGACAGTAATGATAGCACATTACTTTGGCTAACAAGAAATTTGCATTTTATTCTAGTTGATCAGCCTTGGAAAATAAGTACATACTCATGCTACATTTTTGTTATATGGAGAGTGGTATGAATCAATTTCTATGCAGATGTTAATTCTTGCATATGAAGGTATTTGCATTTGTTTTTCAAAGCTATTTTGGAAACTTGAATCAAAATAGAAAAATTCAGAGAAGAAATTTTCACACTGGGTAAAATCTTAGCAGCACAGAAGTCAGTGTGAGTTCTGCTTCAGAGGGGCGAGGATTAAATCCTATTAGCATATAATATAATAATGTATTCCTCCCATCCTTTTCCATAAAGCTGACTAAAAAGGAAACAACAGCCCCCTGGCCTTAGCCTGAAAACCAATAGTATATTTACAATCAATAACCAATGTGTATAGTAAATTAGCAATGTTAATTTAGTAAAAGCATAGTTCATCCGCAGGTTCTCTATGCCAGTTGTTTCCTATCCTGGATGAACTTTTCCCATTACATACTGCACTAATCATTTGGTTAAGAATGATACGATTTCACAGCCTCTTCTTTGAAAAGCTTGGGACCACACTAAGCATGAGGGGTAGACAGTAGGGGGAAACATGCAATATCTCCATTTTATGGAGGAAAATCTGGGACCTAGTAAGTTGCTTGCTGGTCTTTGCAGAATTTGTGGCAGGCCTGGGAACTGAATACAGAGCTCTAATGTCGTTGGTTGGAAGTTAGTGTATTCTTGTCCTCCTGCACACAGGTTCAACTCTTGGTTCCACTCGGTCCAGTCTTCTGAATTGACCATGGCTTTTTAAAACTGAGAAAATAATCCAAAGGTATCTTAGTTATAAAAACCCATTCAATCTTTAGTAAAGCCCAACAGAAAAGAGCAACAAAGCTGGTGAAGGGTCTAGAGGACAAGTCTTGTGAGGAGTGTCTGGGGTTGTTCAGTCTGGAGAAAAGGAGGCTGAGGGGACACCTTGTCGCTCTCTACAACTACCTGAAAGGAGGGTGTAGTGAGGTGGGGGTCGGTCTCTTCTCCCAAGTAACAAGAGATAGGATGAGAGGAAATGGCCTCAAGTTGTGGCAGGGGAGGTTCAGGTTGGATATTAGGAAAAATTTCTTTACTGAAAGGGTTGTCAGGCATTGGAACAGGCTGCCCAGGGAAGTGGTTGAGTCACCATCCCTAGGGGTATTTAAAAGATGTTGCGCTTAAGCACACGGTTTAGTGGTGGGCTTGGCAGCGTTAGGTTAACAGTTGGACTCAATGATCTTAAAGGTCTTTTCCAACCTAAATGATTCTATGATTCTATAAAAATAGGATTGTAAACTTAATATTATTTTGTATTCTTACATGGGACTAAAACATTCCTCTGTTAATTAGAAAAAAACCACAACTTGAGAAACTTGTAACAAAAACCTAGAAAATTATAAAGGATAAATATTACTGTGAGTGAGAAAAGAGACTAGCAGTGTTTTTCTCAAGATTTTACTTCAGCTACAAAAACCAGACCCTGGCGTCACTCTACAGGGCACTGTTTGATCTTTTACACTCATTCCTTATTAATGGGGTCTAAAGATGGTTCTCCCTTGCACCTACATTCCCTGAAATGCAGAAAAGTGTTTTTGAGTTATTGGAAAAAACCTGACATACAAGGGCAAAATTTTATATTACATTTACAGCTCATTTTTAAGCCTTAACACTCGTTAACTCCAGTAGGCATCAGGGACACTCAGCACTTTCTATTACTGACTCCACAGATATCACCTTACATTAATACTTTGCATAATATACATAATCTCAGTGAACCCATTTCAGGCAAAAGCAATGAAGGAAAACATTCATGAGAAAACAGATTTTGACAACATGATTTTTTTTTTCGTGTGTGTAAATTTTAATGGAATAGAAGATGGAAGTGGCATTTTTCTTCTTTTTTATTTATGAAATAGACTCAGCTACTCCTTTTCTCCAACTGAGAAACACAGCTCTTATTTCTGCAAAGCTTACAAAATGTCACTTTTCCATATAGCTGTATGAGTAACATCAGTGCTTCTGGAGCAAGTCACTTAGGTGCTACTCCACATGATCAAACATTGCAAATAAGGCATGTTTTTATGAAGAATATTGCTTTAATTGCTGTTCAATATGCTATTTCTGTGCAAGTGGATAAAGAAATCCTTCCCTTTTTTTGTATGCACAAATAAGGTTTATTTTTTCAAGTGTGGACTGCTGAGGATACCAAAGTTTGAGCAATTACAGGACTCACTGCGGCTAAACAAAATATGAAAGATTTAGGAGAAACTTCATTCTACAAGGCTATTCATAAAGAACAGGTAAATGAGTGATTTTGTCTAAACTTTTTGAGTATCTTATCAACAAAAGTACTTAATATGTCTAAAACTTCTCTAAAACTATTTGTAAAATAAAGACAGATATCTCTCAGAGGAAGAATCACCTATTTTTTCGTTTCTCTGTTGTAGATTAGCTTCAATGTGTGTCTATTCTCTTTTCTGAGCCTTAAACATCTGTGTTCTCTGTGCAAGAATATCTGTTTTTACCCATTTTATCATGTCTGTTGCAGCTTTGAGTAGGAGGTGTAGTCTATTTTTCATGGTTTGTTTTGAAATGCACATCTTGTTTCTGTGTCATCTTTGAAATTCCCATGCCCACTTATCTTTAGATGAAAGAAAGCTGTTCATTTATAGATATGATATGATTTAGAAAGTATTTGAGGATGATAATTGTACATTTTGTAAAATCTTCAAAGACAGAAGACTGAAGGTCAACAAAGTAATATTTCCATAAAGAGCGGTGGATATTCTGGCCACTCTAAAGTGATTAAAACAATTCTCTTGAATCTTGAATAGATGCTTTTTCTCTTTCATGAACTGAACTGATATGGGAAAAAATCATACCCAGTTTGTCTGATGAGTTCCTACTTTTGTGAATTTCTTCATATCCAAAGTGAATCAAACCTTTTTTGTTTTCTGAAGTGTAAGATATCTTTCTTAGAAACACCCAATGGGGCATGTCTGGAATGAACTACATTCCCCAGACCTGTCACTGCTAGGAATGACAATTTATCGAAAAACATTTGCCTGAAACTCTAGTATTTGACAGGGTCCTGAGAGTCTAGACGTGTTCTCTGGAGGCACTAGCTTTTCTCTGTAGGTCTTTCCCATGGCCATATACTGTAGAAACACAAGAGTCCTTGGCCCAGGGAGCTTCTAACAGAAATTTAGATGTAAATCACATGACTGTCTTGCTTTGGAATAGGCAAAAATTTGTCAAATTTGAGATATCTTCAGTGAAACACTTCAGACTCAACAAATTGCTGTTTCATTAACAAAACCATTTTGTTTTTCTGGCTCAGTTTTCTAACCGCCATACTCCAGATCTAATCATCACCCTTCTGTGAAACTTTTTATTCCGTGATCTTCTGTGTCCTCGAGATTGCAGCTGCTGACTCCTCCTGTGCTAATGCAAATCACCAGCGCAGCTGAAGAAACCTTTAGAAGATGTGATTTACTCTGCTTCATTTTACCCTTTTTAAAAAGAAGGTTAAATTGCACTAACATGAATTTTAAACTACACTCTACCGATCTTGATCCATGCATGCTGTAAAACAACACAGTTACCTGGGTAGTGGGAACCCAATACTGAGCTCCATGACAAAAACCCTAACCCCAAATCAAGGCACTGGAAGGCCAGGCTGATTAAAGTTGCAAAGGTGTACGGCTAAGCCCAGAGCTGAAAGCTGAAGTCAGAGCAGATTCTGAGTGTAGAAAAATACTGATGTCGGAGTTGGAAAAGTTTATGAAATTGAACACAAAATCTTTATAATCAGAAACGTCAGGGAAATTTAAGTCAGCTAGTGCTTAACTGCCCAAATCAGCCCAGGTGTAAACAGCTGCAGCTCTCACTGAAGGTAACAGGAGTTGCATCCATTTACAGGAGTAGATTAGGTTCCCAAAGATAAAGCGATATTACTCCCCGCCCATTGCCCCGTTTGTTTTTTTTTTTCTTCCTCCTAGCTGAAAGAGCAATAAAATAGCCTTATAAAATAATGGTAAAGATAAAAGTAGTGATGTTCAGAGGTAAATATGGTGAAAGATTAAAATGTTTTTTATGATATGAGCAAACTAGCTGAGCCACACAAATCATTGGAATTCATATCACAGTACAGTCACTGGTTCTATAAATTCATGAATAATTCATCAAAGAAAAATCTACAAACTTTAGAAGAACTACACTTTGAGAAACCCAGCGTTTTAGCTGACCACTCATTCTTTGGTTTGTAAACACTACTAAATGCATCAGAGGAACTACTTAGATTGTGTCTCCATTTACCTCAGTGCCATTATATGATGTTTCATTTCTGATGCAGATGAGTCTTATTTTTAATAGTTAGCCAAAAAGTCATATGTATACACTGAAGGCAGAAAGAGCCTTTAGTTTTAGAGAGACTATTATCTTTCAGTTTATATTTCTAAATCAAGCGGTTAGATATGTCAGTGCTTCAATGCTAGGTCTTTCCCTAGTTTAACAGGACAGAGCCCTAGAATGCTGCTTGATTCTAGCTGAGGGACATGTGAGAAATGGCATTTACTACTGATGCACTGAAGGTTTCCGTTCTATATGCAGACAGTACAAACAGTATGCACATACCCCTGTTTTACTACTAATAAGAGTACTAAGGGGGGGGGTTGCTTGTTTGTTTGTTTGTTTAATGCCAAATGTCCCTCTCAGAAAGATGCAGCAGGAAATCTGTTCCCCTAAACTCTCTATTCCTAATACTGATCATGGGTAGGAACAAACTCCACACTTTCCTAAACTGAATGAGTCAGGCTCAAATTCATCCCGCCTAATACTGGAAATGTAACTGATGTGTCCAGATTAAGAGTAGTTGCCTTACACTTCTTCCATAGTCAATGGAGAGGAACAGAAAGTGCTTGGATGAATAAGTACTCCTCTCTCTGTCTTGAATGAAGTGAGACGGTAAAATGGCTAGGCTCCTAACTTGCATGTGCTGAGAATAAATGATGAATGCTAAGGATTCAGTGATTAATGGTGGATAAAGAGCCCAGCTTCCAAATGAAAATGGAATTAGGATTACATCATAAACCGTTTTTGCTTGGTTTAGGGTAGAAAAAGGGCGTGAGGAATTATATTCTCCTCTCTTCATTTGGAGTTCTATAGTTAACACATCATCTGCAGGTGTCACACTACACCTGTTACTAAGACCACATTAACATTTACAAGGCAAGACTTTTTAAAAAACTTGACTGTCCATCATTTGGTCCACTTATGTTTTATTATCTTTGCTTTCTGAACCAATACTTGTTAGTTATTAACTGTCATATATGGCTTTCAGGGTATATACTGGCTTCCTTCCTCCCTTTTAAAACTTCTACCTGTAGCTAAACTGGCTAAACAAACTTTTAAAGCTAAGTTAATTCATCCTTCAATTTGTTTTCCAGTACAAGAGCCAACTTACTGCAGGTAATTTGACATCCATAAACGTATTTAATTAACATAATTTTAAAGTTTCGTGTTTTAGAAAGTGAAGTTTTTTGGAAACACAGGATAGGAATTTAGAATGATCAAGAACTACTATGCCATTTCCTTCAGGGAACTTCTGGTAGCGTACAAGATTCACATGCAATGCATTAGCAGATGAAAACAAATTTGAATATATTACAGCATGTTTATATACACCTAATATAAACACTAAGTATAATCTAGATTAGAATATTTCTCATTTAAAATATGTTACTGACTTTGCTAGTGGAGTTCTTAAACTATTATTTTATACTGTAATAAAATTAAATATATTGTATTGCCACATTTGATGCTGAGGCTCTGCTAGTGGTTCACATTCAATCCTCTCCTTTCAAGAAAACAAAATAGATAAAAGTAAAATTAAATTATTTTTATAAGCATTTAAGCAGGCATTCTTCTTTGCCTCTCTACAACATTGAAGCGATTTGATTTTAGGAGAACGCACATACACATATCTATTCCCTGCTTGCTTGTGTGTGTATGTGTACGCACATAAATATAGAAATGTATGTATGCTTACATTTATATCGGAAATAAATATTCATTAGTTAACATGATTTGCACTTTGACCCTATCATACTTGTCATGTTGATGAATCTTTTCACTGCAGAGTCCACTGAGCTTACATGGCAAGAAAAAGATCGCAAGATTAGAATCATGAGATGCAAATGTCGTAGTTCAGAAAAAGCATGTTCAATGCATAAGTGAATGTCTTTAAAACAGAATTCTAATATTGATTTAACAATGAGAATATATCTTCAGGGTCTATTTTTAAACCTATGAATGCATTTACCATTTCTGACAGTTATTTTGTTCTTTTTCTAGTATATCTCAATTGTTATCAAGTGTAAGAATATCATCCTCCTCCTTACTACTTTCCCCAAATCTGGTGAGAAATCTTTTCGATCTCCATAAATCAAAGTCCTTTTTGAGAATTAGAATACTCTCCTAGTCAAGGGAAATGGGGATTTAGCGGTATTGTTTTATTTATCACTTGGAGGCTTAGATCTCTGTCCTACCAGCTCAGATGTAAAAACAGATTCACAAGACTGACAAAAGTTGTAAGGCATGTTATTAAAGCAGCTGTATTATTTTATGGCCACAAACCTCAGAGAAACTTTACATTCATGGTAAAGACTGGAAGAGACTAAAATTTTAACTATATTGTAAGAAAGGTTATGCAGGTCTCAGCTGAAACCACACAAGAAACCTTTTACTGTAATTTTTACTAATTACTTGGCATTAAAAAGCATATGCTTTAATGACAACAATGATGAGCAAAGAACCATAACCCTCAACAGGGAAGGCTCTGCTTAAGAAATAAGTTGACAAACTGTGCAATAGTTCTGATTAAAATATACCTTGGATGCATACACAAGGTGCTGTCGATGCAGAGAGCCCCTAATGTACTTAAGGTGTGCATTAATCAGCCCCTTCACACATTTGATTGAGATTACTACTTTGCATTTTTAAATCAGGATTTTTATGCTTAAATAAGAATCTCCCTCTTAAGTTATAAGTAGACCTAAGAGACCCTTTTGTACATGTGTAACATTTTGAAAGAATTGCTTTTATTTAAATACTTAATGCAGTTAACACTATTTGCAAGGACTTTTTTTCTCCTCTTGTTATATTGTTAGATGTCTTGTTTTGTTGCCAGGACATGTTTTGTTGTCAAGTCAGCATTTATTTGCACCATCAATAGCATGTCAAATCAACTTTATACTAGCAAAATTTAGCCAGGCCCTGCTTATTTTGCTCACTGCAGGAAGATATTAATCAGGCTGGGGGAGCATAATTGGCTATGGACTGTGAGTTTCAGAAATCATAAGAAAAAGGAAAAACTGTTCATTACCCATCTCACTGGGGCTATAACAAAGCTCAGCTAATGAATTTAAAGTATTCTGACACACTTTACCGACTTATACTTCTTTTACATGTCATATTTTTAGGACTGCATTTTTAAGTGTACTAGCTCTTTGTTGCCATTCCTTAAACCTGGCAGAGGTTTTTGCTGTATTTTGTCAAAATGTGCTTTTCTCAGAGTATGTATTTTCCATGGGAAATATAACTTCCAGATTGCAAAGACATTGTTTAATAATAATTTAGAGAGGTGTGTGGGAAGGCACTATCCCAACCTCCTTGAGATATTGCTCATTTGCTTTGATCATTTGCCTTTGATCATTTGCAAATTTAGGACCTGTTACCGCTAACACTCATGGGCTTAATTGTCCTTTAGATAAAGGTTTGCAGCAGTAAGGTCTTGAAGTTCTTTTCTCTTTCTATCAAAGACTGAAGGCTCTGATGTTCTTGGATGAGAAGTACTAGAGAAATACAAAGGATACAGGACTTTTTCCCTATGAATTCCACCAGAAACTTCCTTTCCGCTGCTCCTCCTCTTCCTTCCTCTCAACGCTGTTAGGCAACATGCCCAGGCTGCTTCCTACCACCACGCACAGTCTGAGTATATACCTCTCATGCAATCTGATATAACTGTATGTGTCCATTCACATAATCCAAAATATGAGTCTCACAAGTCTGGAATTAGGGAAGACATGTAGGAGGAAGTTTGTGAGTGCCAGTTTGGCAGTTTCCATAAATTAGCACCTGGACAGGCACTTTCGTTGTGCTGAAGCTCTGAGTAAAACCACAGATTACTGTCTAATAGAAATAAACGAGACACAATAATCCCCTACACACCTGAGAAGAAGCTATAACTGCCACATATCATCCCAAATCCTCAATAGATTGTACCTTCCCTGTAGTGTCATGCATTACACAGGCTTTACTAGCTGAAGAATTTGCACATAGAGAATAAAAATCAGTGTCTCTCTGTTAAAAAAAAAAGAAGAAGAAAACATAAAACTTTATGACTAGTATGTTCTCTTTTCAAGGTGATAAGGTGCAGTACCGAAAGAGAATGTTGCTAATTTTGCAGGAAATAGCCCAAGAAGAACTCGAGACATCCCGATCTGATGTTCTGTCCTAGGTTCATGGAAGAACAATAGGAGCACGTGTGCTAACACAAACCCTGTGCAGAATAAGGGCAGTATGCACATCTTTCAGGTTCATGAGAGATCATGCTGAGGCTTTAAAAGTCAATTCATTGGGGTTATTTTTGGCTAATTCAGGAGGATCCACCCTTGCAAGCATAAAGTTGAGAAAACTCCATGAAACGTATCACTTCTGTTCCTACTCTACCAGCTGAACAGACACTAGAGTAAGAAAACAATTCGTGCTTCTTTGCCCTGCTAAGGAGAAGCAAACTAAAACCAGCTTCAGAAACCACATGTGCTTCTGACACTTCCTGGCAATTCTTTGAAGCTTTACAGTTAGAAGTTTAAATATATTTTCTTGGCCGTGTTGCTGTTTGAAAGACACCCACCACAAGGGAAGTCTGACTGGAAAGCAGGTTGGGACTTCTCTTGTTCAAAGTGATCTCTGCAGGCCTGTGCCTGGAGAGTCCTGCTGCAGGTGGGAGGGTTGTCTGCTGGCGTAACCTTTGCTACTAGCAACAAAACCACCTGTATTCTCTTTCTTCTTCTACCTGGCATTGCTCTGGGCTTCATTATGGGGGAAAAATGTAGTTGGATATAAGAGAGGTATCACAAGGGTCATTTGCAGCCCACTAGAAGGTCTAGTTATGGATGATGGTAGAGCTCTTCTAAAGATAACCAGTAGGTAAGCAAACAGAGTGGATATACCTCTGACATACTGGGAGGAAGGGAGAGCACGTCTGGGCCACCTCATTTTGGGTCAGGATGGAACAGAATAGAGGAAGGAGGCCTTCCTCCTGCTTCTCCTGCTCCTTCTACACTGAGTCCTATGCCAGGGCTTTTGAGGGCAAATTTGAATGTAGGGATCTCCCCAGAAGAACCGTGGAGAGAGAGACCCCTTGGGGTTTGTACAAGTCCTCAGCACTGTCTTCAGGGAGTGGAAGGGTGGCTAAAGGGGAGCAAAGGGCTTCTTTCCTTAACCACATCAGAATATCCATGACATCCCAAGAAAGTGGAAGCAGCAATTAGCTCAGAGCATCTAGTCAGAGCTCTGTCAGTTTGCAACCCGTGTTGCTTCAGAAATCAGAGGAATACGAGTAGTGAAGCAGTTTGCCTATTTTGGCAGTAGGACTCAGACCAGTAGGGGTGTTTTGGAAGGAAAAGAATATAAATTGGAAGTATGGTAGCTACATTCATCATCTTAAACAAAATTAGGCTTTTGCAAATCTGCTATTTAAAGACCAAATTCTGAAATTTACAGCTCAGATGTTATTTTCGTTTTAACATATGTATGTGAAGGATGCAAATCCATCAAAGGTATAGACTCAAGTCTCATTTCTTCCAAAAGTAAACACCTTTGAAAAATGCTGGATATTGCCTTGAATCCATATGTAAGAAATGTTAATAAGACCGGTATTCAACAACTTTTTTAACTAAAGATATCCAAAGAGAAGATTGAAATATGTGGGAACTGTGATGAAAATAAAGCTAGAGATCTGTCTTGATAGGTGTGCCATTGGACACCAGAAGAGTCATGCAAGTGGACAGCTAAAAGACTCCTTCTGCCCAATATTATTGAGAGAGGAGAAAATTTGTGAGACTGAAAAACACACAAATGTAATGAATGGTCTCTGACAGGCCTTATTTCCACAGCATGCGACACTTGACAACATGGGAAAGACTCAGCTTCAGGTGTTAGCCTAAGTTTCGATTCATGTCCATGATGAGGTTCATTAAGTGCTATGAAAGTTGACAACATACCTTCGAATAGGACAAGAACACTTAAAAGTTTGATAAGCAATTTTAGGATTCTATTGTAAAATGTAAACTCATACAGGTCATGATCAATAACTCCACTGTATTTAACATTTTTACAAAATATATCACAACCTTATACTTTGAATATTATATTTTGGCAAAGGTACAAATGCATGACTTCTGAGAATATCTAAAAAAAAAGGAATAAAAGTACTTTTCTCTTGAAAATATCTTGTTTATAGTGGATGTTAACTTTATATACATACCCTAAAATTTTACTGTGCTCAGTACCACTTGAAGTCTACAAGCCTTTATTTTGGTTACAGATAACAAGCTGTTTCTTATGGTTTATTTTGTCTTAGTGTCTTAATCTGTCCTCCTGTTACAAAACACATTATGTCCATGTTCCTCTGTACATACCAGATAAGTGCTTAATTCTCTATTTGCAGCCTCAAATTCTCTCTGTGTAAGTTTGAACCATCTAACATTGCATGAACTGAACCAAAACTGATTACTGTAACTAGAAAACTGAATATTGATTTAGAGATAAATATATTTCCTCTCTAAAATTTTTTGAAAGATTAATTGGCACACTGGGAACAATCCATATTGTACCTCTTAAAGAAGATAGGTAGGATGAAATGTTTGACAAACTTGTCAGAGGAAGAGTAAAATGGCTCTAAAAGCTGTATTTAAGGACAGACCATTTGGTTATTCTGAGTGTTGATTTTGAACAGTTCTTCCAGTAGAATTCTTTCATGAATAAACCTTTGATATGTTTAAAGGAAATTTGATTTTAAAGGAAATTCTCTTATTACGGACTTTTATACTTTACTTACCTAGGACTTACCCTTTTATTTAATAAGTACATATCTGTGGCTGGCTGCGTCATGGAAGAGAAAGTCAGTGTTCTATTCTGTTGATAAGTTTTACTAAAAGGAGTTAGTGAGAGTAAGTATCTGGTGAGAATGATGATTTGTAGTTCTGTAAGGTATTTTGGATTAAATTTCCTTTTCTTTCACAACTGAAGCAAATTAAGGTCTTCAGAGAAGCCAGTGTCACCCATCACTTTACTGTAACCTAACGGTCTGTACACATTCAAAATTTACAATTATTTCAATAAAAAGACCAGTCATAGAAACAGTTAAGTGTTAATACAAAACAACAAAAAACCCTGGGTGCTCCTAACATGAGCAGAAGATTGAAACTTGGGAAGTAACCAAGGTAGGGCACTGACAGTTCAGTTCAGAAGTTGTAACATTTACAGAACAGCAGAACCCCCCTTGGCACACATTTTAAGTAGTTTTGGCACTGTTTAGCTGGAGCACTGAATCAGAAATAGCCATGATGGACAAAGCCAAGGAGCACCCTTGCAGGGTCTCTGTAAAAATATTCATGAGAATTAATGGTGCTGGAAATAGTCATCTTGGTGCCTGCTGTTATCCTCAGGCATCAGAATGCTAACGAAGGCCACCTCATTGATTAGTGTATCATACTGTGAGGTAAGCAGAGATCAAATTCCACCTCTTTACAGGATTTCTAAAGGCCTGCAGAAGTTTCTTCAAATTTGGAATTGTGTAAAATAAGTATGTATGCATTGACAGCGAGAGACATTAATCTATGTGCTGGGAAATGGGCCCATTTACTTGCTGAGTAAAGCAGGGTGTGTAGAAAAGAGTGAGCTTGTTCCTTCTGGTTCATCTGCTGTCGTCTTAACCCCAGGGAAATGAGGAAGAAGTGGGAGAGAAGGGGTAGGAAACAGCTTTACCAGCTCTCCAACTGCCAGGGAATCTCTATCACACTAAGAGTATCACCTGCTGGTGAGATGTTTTTCACTCCTCTGTGCCACCTGGTTGGTGCAGAGGGAGAGAAGTAGATGAGATAAGCCAGACCACTAAGCGCAAAACTAAAATGTTGTTCTCATTTCGAACATGTGCAAAGCATCAGAGAATTAGGCTTTATTTTAAGGAACTGAAGGAATACTGTGTGAAAGGACTGTGTCATTAAATCTGGTGATAATTATACATTAGAAATGTAAATTGTATTTCTTGAGCAATTTTTTTTATTTCATTTCCACTGTAAATACTTCAAACTATGAAGCCTAATTTACTGCAGAGAATGTGTGAAATGACATGCAGTATGATGTGCAACATCTGTCTGCACACATCACATTTCATTCAGTAGCAGTAAAATAAATAGTGGTTTTTTAATTATATTGACTGACCGTAACCTTCCCCTTCTATTTAAAAGCATGTTACTATTGAATGCCCAGCTGCAAGTTTCATTTTTTAGTTTACCACTGCACTGATGGAAAGTCTTTTCAGTTATACTGCATATTTAAGCTACCTACTCAGATTACAGAGGAGATCAGATGTTAATAATTACATTATATGCTTCTCTATAAATTTGAGAGTGGGAATATTTTTTGAGAGAGTACATAAAGGTCATTTGCTTAACAATATTTGCTTTTATAGTAGATTGAACAGCGTATTCTTTTCATTTTATTCTCAAAGCATTAGCATGGAGCAGAGAGCCTCCTGCACCTAACACCGTGTTAAGATTAGCTATTGCAGATGTGGACCAAAAATTATTGGCAAGAAATGGCTCTTTGGAGATCTTTGAGGCTGGTGACTAAGCTTTCAGTACACTTCCTAATGCATTGTATCCACATACGAATATACAAACACAACGAACATGACTGTGAGCAGCCTTGGCAGGATATGAGACACACACTGGAAATACAATGGAAACACGGCAAAATTCTTCTTGAACATAGAGCAACTGCTGTGTTCTGTGCAGAAGTAGCTAGATTCTCAAAGACAGTTTCTAACTAATATCTCTGTCCATTTTGTGCACCATCTCTGTCCAGTCAGCATTTTCTCTGGACAAGTTCATTAACTATGAATGCTGGTTTGAAGACCCAAATGAGGGGGTGGCTTGCTCTTGGCTTTTTAATCTATAGGAGTTAAACATCTTTGCACTTTTAAAATCCTCTTGATTCCCATCTCCAACTTCATATGCCAAAAAAGTTTGAAAATCCATTTCTAAATCATAATTTTCTCCATTTTTTGATCTATAACATAATAAAATATGAATAATAATGCCTATTTACTTAATTGCCAAAATTATTTATTGTTTGGAAAGTGCTCTGAAAATGTGAAATGTTAATTATTGTAATTGAGGTTTTAATAGCAAAAGAAGCTTGAGGAGCAGAAGATTTACTATTTTATTCTTCCAGCATTAATTTTTGGACTGTAAATAGATTTCACCATACTTGATTTGTGCTCTAGCTCTTAAACTGCACTTAGAAAATTTATTCTTGACTCTTTCTAACTTGATACTAAGATACTGTATTAAGCATTCTTACCTCATGCCATTATTTGTTTGTCTCAGTCTCACATTGCTTAAATTTTCTTGTTTCTCAAAATATACATGGGATATATCTCAGGTCTGGCAAGGTATTGCTGAAGCCAAAATCCTTTCATATGCAGGAGTGAATCCTTTTAAAACAATAGTGTACGTTTGAGTATGCAAACTGAAGAATTAACAGACATAATTTCCTGCCTGCTCCCTGGTTCCACTTAAGCTGTAGATGAGACATGACGCTGAATTCAGAGGAGGAGAGTCTGAAGTTTCATCAATATCAGACTCAACATCAAATAGCACTTCACTCTTATTTGTTGCTGAATGGCCTAAAACATAATTGCAAAGTACTCTTCTAATTAGTTATCTTTAAAATTTTGCCTTTAGCACGTTACGTTCGGCAGCTTTGTGAAGTGTAAAAAATGTCACATAAGTGGATAGTGGCTGGGGAAACAGCTACTTTTTTCTAATCCTAAAAAAAACAACAGCTTGTGTGGGTCAATCTTTTAAAGTGTATGCTTCACTGAATGCAATTATTAATCATTTCCCTTCAGGAAAAATATTAAATTAAGTGTTAAAGTACAGATCTAAACAGTGTTAAGTGCCCAGAGCTACTGAGTTCATAGTTTCAGCTATATTTCAGTGTGAGATAATTGACCTTCCACAATGCAAATGTAGAGCTGGCACTGACTGATACAAAATGACTCATCCTGTCTCAGTATTTTATCTCCTTGCATTTATTTATTTATTTCTGTGTCCATCCTCAGTTGCCATGAAGGTCTCTGTGGGTGTGCTTAGGATTGGGTACTTAGCTTTCTCCATTTTTAATAAGCACACGGTTTGTAGGATGATTTTCCCTAATATGATAGCTTCCTAGTAAAGATAGATCAAAATCAAGGCAAACAATATGGACAAGGCTTTTTTATAATTTAACGATCTTCTAAGCCAGCTGAATTTACTGAGATACAAAACTATATTTGTAAGCTATGGTTAAGATGATTTTCACAAGTAAAAAAAAATAAATATCCTCAAACTGTATCAATCAGGCTCAAAACCAAAAAAAGAGATTGTAGCATAAATCTTTTTCACTGCTTTTATGATACTGAAAAAGACTCTAATATTCATCCTAGTGTTTTATTATTAAAGTGCTTTCTGTAATTACGTTTTAATAATATGATTGACGTCACTAATTACAGATTGTGGCTTTTCCAAAGCAATACCCAATTCCGGATGCCTTCTCAAAGTATCATGCTGAGAAAATCTAAACCAGAAAAGATACTGCTGGCTTGCTGATCAGAGGAAGCAGATAGAAAAGCATTTACAGTTGTAAGGAAGCAAGGCTGGGGCCCTTGGTAGGATCTAAGAACAGTAGTACTCATTTTTTCTACCTTAAATGTAGTGTCTTCACATGTGTGTATGTATAAATTTGTGTTCATAAACACATGTACATGCCTGTCGCTCTCCCTCTCTCTCTATATGTACACATGCATGTGTTTATCTTTGTCCAGCTATTCTGAGAAATAGAGCTGTGTTGTTACTATCACAATATGCTATCGTGAATTTACATTATTTTGTATCCTTGGCAGCATTTCACAGCGGAAGGAGTGTTGCTGAAGAATAGTGATTTTGAAAAGTGTGATTAGGAAAGAAGGACTGCTCTGGTGGGAAAGATTATGTCCTGTGTCATCAGAGCTTACAGTTTGATTCATTACTCTTTCACAAGACAGTTAACTTTAGACAAGTCAGTTGTTCTTATCTTGTACAATGGCTGTGATTTGGCAAACAAATACTTCATGTGAAAAAATCCTGTTATCCCAAGTTACAAGAAATTTATAAAAATGTCTATTTTTTCCATGTGCAATTTTGTTGTCAATTGAAAGGCTTCATTCTAAATATTGATGTGGATTTTCTGTATATAGAAAACTCAAGTATATCCCAGACAGAATTAAAAATATGAGATGTATTTTTTTATCATCAAAAAAGCTCTCTATGATGCTTTGAAAGGTAATGACTGGAAAGGGAGAGAGGTAGGAACTAGAAACAATTCAGGATCTTTGTTTCTTCAGTTAGAGTCGATATTTCAAAACCATTTTTGTTTTATAGGACCCAGCCACCTTAATGAAAACGAAGATTCTTATGTAATTAGTTATACAATACAGAAAGTGGTATCTGAAGGGGTTGATCACAATTATTTATGTATGTCATCTGCTGCCACATCTCCTTCCATACAATAGCCTAGTAGCAGAAGTGCTCAAAGGCAACGTGGGATGTACTGTCCTGACCGCAGGTCTTAGAGCAGGGGCTTCAACTTGTGTCTCTGACATCAATACTCTGGCTGCAGAGCTGTAGAATCTCCTTCTCTGACTGTCATGGTTTAACCCCAGCCAGCAACTGAGCACCACCTAGATGATCACTCACTCCCCCACGTTGGGATCGGGGAGACAATCAGAAGAGTAAAAGTGAGAAAACTCGTGGGCTGAGATAAAGACAGTTGAATAGGTAAAGCAGAAGCCACACACACAAGCAAAGCAAACCAAGGGATTCATTCCCCACTTCCCATGGGCAGGCAGGTGTTCAGCCATCTCCAGGACAGCAGGGCTCCAGCACGTATAGTGGTGACTTGGGAAGACAAACGCCATCATTCCGAATATCATCCCCTTTCTTCTTTTTCCCCCAGCTTTACATGCTGAGCATGACGTCCTATGGTCTGGAATATCCCTTGGGTCAGTTGGGGTCAGCTGTCCCGGCTGTGTCCCCCCCAACTTCTTGTGCCCTCCCCAGCCTCCTGCTGGTGGGGTGGGGGGAGAAGCAGAAAAGCCCTTGGCTCTGAGTAAGCACTGCTCAGCAGCAACTAAAACATCCCTGTGTTATCAACACTGTTTTCAGCACAAATCCAAAATACAGCCCCATACTAGGTACTATGAAGAAAATGAACTCTACCCCAGCCAAAACCAGCACACTGATATAATTGTATGATGTAGGAGAGTTCCAACAAATGACCTCCTTTAGGTCAAGGACTTGAAAACCCATTTTTCCATATGTAAGGTGACTGTACTGATAAGTAACACAGTTGTGTGTTCTGGGCTGATTTCTGCTCTCAGGTAACTTACTCAGTTCTAGATGTAAGGAACCAGTCCATTGAAAGCCAAAGCAAACCCAGTATATCCATGCAGAAAGTTCCAGTTTTGACAACTGGCATTTTCATATGAAGTGATATTCTACTGAGAAATAACTGTGAACATAAACAACCATTTTAACATTCTTGGATGTTAAATGTGGATGGCCTCCTTAGAAGAATCATAGAATACCAGGTTGGAAGGGACCTCAAGGATCATCTGGTCCAACCTTTCTTGGCAAAAGCACGGTCTGGACGAGATGGCCCAGCACCCTGTCCAGCTGAATCTTAAAAGTGTCCAATGTTGGGGAATCCACCGCTTCCCTGAGGAGGTTATTCCAATGGCTGATTGTTCTCATTGGGAAAAATTTTCCTTTTGTGTCCAACTGGAATCTCCCCAGGAGTAACTTGTACCCATTACCCCTCATATTTTCCATGTGACTCCTTGTAAAAAGGGAGTCTCCATCTTCTTTGTAGCCAGCCTTTAAATACTGGAACATGGTAATAAGGTCTCCCCTAAGCCTTCTTTTCTCAAGGCTGAAAAAAACCAGTTCTCTCAGCCTTTCCTCATGTGGCAGGCTTCCCAGTCCTCCGATCATCTTTGTGGCCCTTCTCTGGCCCCTCTCCAGCCTGCCCACATCTTCTTTGTATAGCGGGGACCAAAACTGAACACAGTATTCCACTTGTGGCCTGACAAGCACTGAGTAGAGCAGGATAGTGACTTCTTTATCTCTGCTAGTGATGCCCTTCTTGATGCAACCCAGCATCCTGTTGGCTTTCTTTGCTGCAGCAGCACGCTGTTCACTCATATTGAGCTTGTTGTCCACCAGGATGTCTTCTCTAAACTTTTAACTTGCTTTTGTTCCCCAGCTACTGACATAATTTTGAATTTTCTTTAAGGCTGTTACAAGCCTTTGGTAGCTTACTGTATATGTAACTCAAACATATTCTTACAGGTTTGAACCTTGTTCAGGAAACAGTACCAACGTTTTAGGTGAAGGTTAACCTTCCTTCAGATTTCCAGATATTTTCAGCTGACTATTTCTGTTAGGGCAAAGTTGGAACCATGCACCACCTAATATCTGTCAAAATTTGTTAATCACATAGCAAAGTTGTCCTATATATTACTAAGTGACCCTATGAAGTGGCAGTAAAACCAAAGTGCAGTGTTTAAACACATGCTGAGAATTCCAGCTGTTTATCTTCTTCCATCAATGTTGTGTGTAGTTCAGAGAGGGGAACAGATGTTTTTCCATGAATACTAGTTTTAGTTGCACATTCACGGCAACTGCTTTCTTCTGGGTTTGGCAAACATTTATTTCAACATTCGTACTGCTTCTTGCTTTATACCTACCTTCATTTTCTTTTCTGGGATTTTGCAGAACACTTAGCTCCTGAGAGAAAATGGGAGCAAGTACTGAGTGTTGGAGCACATGGCTGTCCCTGACTACATTGCTCTGAAGTCCCCACCCCTTGAGGGAACAATTAATTGGAAACTGCACAACATGGCCCTTGTACCTGGATTCTCTTCTCTTCAGCTTGTTTTAGCTTCTGGAGTTCATCTGTTTATATTTTTTTCTACTTTATTTTATGTTAAGACAGTCAAGAGATGTTTATTGTCCCTTGAGAGCATATCAGAATCTGTCTGACCAAAAAATACCAAGCTTCTGTCTATTTAAGTTGCACTTCTAAACAATATAAGTACAAAATTTGTTATAATGTGTATTTGGAGAGCTCACAGAGAAAGTTAGTCCTATTTAATTTTACTCACACACCTCACCTTGAGTTCAGACTCTGTGTCCTTGCCTTGAAAGACCCTCAAAGTTTTGCCCTAAGCTATGTGTCTAACCTTATTCCCTATTTCATTCCTCTTCTTTATGCCACCAACACCTGTCTCAATGCTTCATTTGTCCCCGATCACTCTCTCCAGGCTTTTTTCCATGCCTGTACATTCCAGCCTCTACTTGTTTGCCAAGTCACAATCCTACTTTCCCTAAAGTCCTTTAGCCAAAATAAAAGAAATACATTTCTTTCACCAGATTTAAAGTGAGTATGGAAAGAAACAAATTAAAAGCCAACCCAAATCCTGGTCTGAAGTGGTAAGGCACTGTCCCATTTCCTTGGGTCAAAACTGCTTGCCCAGGAACATGACCAGGCAGATAAAACTGCAGGACTTGGGAGATGATCTTTCTCACCAAAAGTAATTAGAGCAGATTTATTTAAAATCTGCTGTATTGCTTAGTCAGTATCACAGCAGTAAGTAATTTCAATATTCGTTTAAGTTTTTAATGTGGCTGTCTTTTTAATATTATTTCCATGACCCATACTTAAAGGTATCAGTGCAGCCTGATGAAATTACTATTAAATGAGAACAGTAATTCTCATCTATCTTTAGCAATGGCTCATTAACACAGTGCTAATTAGGGCTAGATTCTGCCATGAGGAAAGTTGACAAAGCAGTAAAAACTCCTCCTAAAAAATAAAGGATTTTTATATGGCCTTAGGGCTACTGTCCCTTAAAAAGAGACTGGCAAAGTTTGGTTCTGATCTGTGCTTCCCCTCGATCCGGGAAGCGGTTGGCACTGCTCCTTCTGCTGGAGCTGCTGGCTCTGTTTCTGCTCCATATAAGGTTGCCCGGTGCTCATCCACCGAGAATCTAAACGCCTTCCAACAGTACCTGACGTGGCTAATGTCTGTCCCTTGTGGTCCAGTGTCTGATCCTGGTGCTGGGGAGGGTGCAGATGGAGTGTGGTGCAGTTCCCCGTTTCAGTTTGTTTGAGTTCTTCCTAAAATGTAAGCTTAAAAGAAAGAAAAGGAAGGAAAAAAAAAAAAGTCAAGCAAGCAAAAACATTCCCTACCCACAACTAGACTAGCCACTGAATTTGAGATTTTTGCTCAAGGTTGGATGTGATCTCTGCTCACTCCTTATTCCTTTCTACACACTGGAAAAAACCAGCGGTGGTGACACAGAAAGAGCAGCCCTCTGCCTACCCCGACCCCACGGATGCGGGTAGGGTGTCTTCCACCCACTGCAAATGCTATCCAGGCACACCGCAGGGCTCACAACCTAGTCTATAAATGTTTGATTTGTTTGTTAATTATTTACTTATGAAAGTATCATGGAATTTAAAAACATGCTTCACTGAAAACCTGTCCTAAACTTTATTCATTCTGAGATGTGAAAGTGGAGGCATAATGCATAACCTTTAAAAGATTAAAAAACTTTCATCGGATTTCACTCAGGAAGACCCTCTCCCTTGCCTCTTAATACTGCAAAGCAGATTGGCGCTACACAGAGAAAGCAGTGCACCAGAAAGTTTGTTTCCTAATCCTTTGACAGGCACCTAATTTTTTTCTCTGGTGTTCTAGAAAATAGACAGACAAAACAAAAAAAAACCTCAAACAATATAGCTGCTAAATTTAGCACTGTCAGACAGTACAAGATGGGAGCTATATGTTGTACTCCAGACCTGGAACTGCTGTCAAAGGTCTTCTAACCAACTGTCTGCTTAACAACACTCAAAGATTCAAGGGGAAAATTGTTTGTTTTTCTCTTTGCTTTTGAAAGTTGATTGGTCTAGTGGGCATTAAATCTTTCATTATGAAGTTCCCTTTCAGGATAAAATGTTTGGTTTGAATCTTGCAAAAATATTTTTAATCTTGCAAAAAAACCTTCACTTTACTAGATTTGGATGGCATATGTTATCTTTTAAAGATATGCAGGAAAGTCCCCTAGGAATTGCAGTGGTGTTTGCCAGTATTCCTTGGGGGATTTACAGGAATGCTCACAGCTATTCCTGCCTCATCAATTATTTTCCTCCAAGATTTAATTTTACTTATGTGTATGAAAATTTCTTTTTCCTTTCATGCCATCTTTCATTCTCTCATTCTTCCTTATTTCCTTAGTTCCATTAAATGATCATGAAGAAAGAAACAGCTATGCTGAAAGCAGCAGGGGTGAGGAGAAGGAGTGCATTCTTGTCTACTTCCCTCCCTAAAAATGGGAGGGAAAGAAAAAGAAGGCTGTCAAAGAAAATAATAAACAGGAGTTTTGCATTTCAAAACTAACCTGTTTTGTGAAGTCCCACCATTATTGTCTGCACATATATAGAAGAATCTTAATACGAATGACATCATGTTCTGGATTGGCTTCAAGGGCATTTAGAAATGCCATGGTTCTTTTAATTTCTCCATAGTGCTAGCAATTTTCTTTATAATCATTCAGTCTGAGTCTTGCTGAAGTCAACTGACAAAGAGCAATTTCTCCTCTCAATTAGAGAACAAATGGAAGACTTTTCAGCCTTTGAAATATCCAGCTCAAACCAAAGCTTGCTAGTAGAGAAGTGCATATTCCATGGGAAGGTTAAGTGGTATCTGTAGTCCCAACAAAATTAACAGAAATGTACAGCTGAAGTGGCAAAGATACTGGACATGGGGTGTTGATCAAGGTTTAATCATTACATACATTCATCCTTTTAATACTTATGTATAGAAGAAAATGTGTTACTCTCTGTTAGAGCTGTTATTTGTTATAGGTGAACACCCTCACTATTTCAATTTCTGCCCATTGCTTCTTGCCCTGTCATTGGGCACTGCTCAGAAAAGTCTGCCTCCATATTCTTAATTTCCACCCCTACCAGGTATTTATACACGTGTGAGATGCCCCTGAGCTTTCTTCTCTCCAGGTTGAACAATACCAGCTCTTTCAGCCTCTCCATGCAGCTCACGTGCTCCAAGCTCTTCATCATCTTTGTGGCTCTTCACTGGATTTGCTCCAGTATGTCCATGTCCCTCTTGTACCAGGGAGCCCAGGACTGGACTCAGCACTCCAGATGTGGCCTCTCCAGTGCTGAGGTGGGGGAAAGGATCACACCCTCAACCTGCAGGCAATGTGATGCTGTTCCTGATGCAGCCTGGAGAGGCTGTTGGCCCTCCTTGCTTTAAGGGCACATTGCTGGCTCATGGTCCACTAGGACCGTCAGGGCTTTCTCTGCAAAGCTGCTTCCCAGCCAGTCAGCCCCCAGCCTGTACCAGTACACACTGTTATTCCTTCCCAGGTGTCTGTTTCTCCAGGTTGCTGACATCCCTCTGAATGTCAGCATAACCATGTGGTTCATCAACCACTCCTCTCAGTTTTGTATCGTCTGCAGACTTGCTGAGGGTGCACTCTGTCCTGTGGTCCAGCTCATCAGTGAAGACGTTGCTGGCCCCAGTATCAGCCACTGGAGTACACCATTAGTAATTAGCCTCCATCTGGCCTTCATGCTCCTGATCACAATCCTTTGAGCCCAATGGTTTAGCCGGTTTTCAAACCACCACACCGTTCACTTACCTAGCCTATACTTAATCAGTTTGTCTGGGAGGATTTTATGGGATACAGTGCTGTAGGCCTTACTGAAGTCAAGAAAAAACATCAACCCCCTCTCCCTGTAGTCAGTCATCTCATTGCAGAATGCTGTCCGGTCAGTCAGGAATGCTTCACAAATCCACACTGACAGCTCTCAATCACCTTCTTGTCCTTCAGATGTTTGCAAGTGGTTTCCTGGATTATTTACTCCATCACCTTTGCAGGAATCAAGGTGAAGATAACTGACCTGTCGCTCTGCCGATCCTTGTTCCTGCCCTTCTTAAAGTCAGGAGTGACATTTGCTGTCTTCCAGTCCTCAGAAACCTCCAGCGTTTGCCATGACCTTTCAAAGATTATTGCGAGTGGTCCTGCAGTGACACCGGTCAGCCCCCTCAGCACTCCTGGGTGCATCCCGTTGGGTTCTATGGATTTTACTTTGTTTAAATATTCCCTGATCAGATCCTCCTCCACTGAGGGTAAGTCTTCTTTGCTGCAGACTTCCTCTCTGTTCTGATGGACCTGGGATTCCTGAAGTCTTACAGTACCTGTAAAGACTGAGGCAAAGAAGGCCTTGAGGCGTTGGCCTTTTCCATGTCCTTTGTCAGCCTGCCCCATCCAGCGGCAGGATCATGTTTTCCCTACTCTTCCTTTTGCTGCTGGTGTACCTGTAGATGCCATGTGATGCCAGCTCACTTTTCCCCTTTGCATTTCCGTTTTTCTTTACCTATAAATCCCAAAACAGCAAAAAAAAGTGGTATGTATTAAATAAAATATAAAATGCTGGACTGAACCTTTTATCAGCTCTTTTACAGATGATCTAATATTACTGCACTGACTTTACTATAGATAATCACTAATATCTGGTAAAATGTAGTTCTTTGCCCTGCTATAATTTAGCGCTGCATGCAAAGACTTCAGATGTATGTAGACAGAATGCTGGAATTCCCCAAGTTATTTTTAAATTGTTATCCTACACAACCCAATTCTTCTTTATATTAGTTAGTGTGAATAGTGTGAATAAAAGCATTGTTTTATTGTACTGCAAGCACACAATTTGACTTACTAGCCTCCAGGATCCCAGACACTAAGAGTCTCACGTAGCTTCTTAAAACAAAATAACAGCTTTCCTGACTCAAGTATAATATTTTGTCTGCTTGGCCGATATAGTTTAAGCAAGCGAATCACACATTTTGGTATCTCCACTTTGAACTGTAAGGTTCTTGTTAGAGACATTATGAATTTCATTTCAGTCACAGCTTTCACAGTTGGTAGCACGCTCCAATCTCTGCAATCTACTTCGCTCATCCCCATCATTCTTTACTCCATTTATGCATTCCTTATGTTCTGCCTCTGATCTTTTACCCATATTTTCTACTCAGTATGGTCTCTCTCTGTCTCTTTTTTCATCTCCACGTTTTTACTCTTCTTTTCCTGTATTGACCCTTCATTTTCAGAGATAGCACCATTTGTTAATAGCCAGGGCTTAGCTCAAATGCACATACTTTCCTTCCCTATAGAGAAGTAGATAGGGAGATGAGCAACCTAGGATTTCAACAGAACTGTTTACATTTCCATATATTTAAAGCAAATTTCTTCGCACAATTAGGTGCACAATCATCAGTAGTCTGATTCTAAAAGATCCAGTGATATTTTACTTTGTTATAGTTCCCTTGAAATCAAGGGAAGGAGGGTGTTGGGTGGCTCCTGTGTGTTACCATTCCTTAGAGTTTGCTGTGCTTGTATAGAGAGACTTTTTCAGTGAAGTGTAATGGTATCAATTCAAATGCAATTTCAGCTGGAATTTTGTCCTGATTGAGAGTAGTTTCACTGGCAAATGGGGATTTTCTGCCTTTGCAGTCCTTCAGTGCTGAAGTTGTTTACAATACATGCACACCATTTTTTTCTTTTTTTTTTTTTTCGTTTGGCAAAATTTATTTTCTCTGTGGTTCACTAAACTACTGAAATATTTGAGTCACATTTTAATAAAGTTCAATGAAGTAGGATATTATTTTTTTCTCCCCTGCCTTCTTACATACTACATTGTGCCTTATACAACTATGTTGAGTGTTAGTGTTTTGTATTATACCCATTTTGCAACTCATTTTGCACAGAAGTTATTTTCTGCACAAAAGGCAAGAGATGAAAGATGAAGCTCTGTGTCCAGATTATTTATTCTCAGAAGATGACATTGTTCAGAAGGTTTTCAGGAAATGGATGGTAGAATAGAAACCATTATGTCATCTTTCCTAGAATGACTGAACTTGCAGTTACAAGGCTAAGAAGTTAGGACTGGCTTGTGAGCTGGTGTAAATCATTGTAAATCCTCCTCAGTCAAAGCTATGCTGAAGTAAGGATCATCCTTCTTACTGAGTGGCAGGATAGTAATGAATTGCTACATCAGATTGCGCTATTTTAAAGGGATTTTAAAATATCAGCTGCATGAAGAGTTTCAACGGCATTTGCACTAACCAGTACCTTTCAAAAGTCACTATCAAGGTGATGTGCCAAACCAGACTATAACAACCCATTTATAAATTAACTTGAATACATAGAATGTGCCAGAACAAAAGAAATTAATATAAGTCAATACATTTTCACCTTGACATAATGCCACAGGAAAGAAATAAAACAAAGTTAATCTTAAAATGAATTCAGCCCAGCCTACCAATTAATCAACTGTAGCATCAAATAGGCTTTTGGCCTCACACAGCGTGTCCTGTTTCTTACCTAATTCTAAAAATAAATGTCCAATCACATACCTTCAATATCCAACAAGTGGATTAAAGGCAGATCCTTGAATTTGGATCTAGATTTGAAGGCAGGTCTTAGTCTGGAAGAAAGCCCAAGGTACCTGAAGGTCCTTTTTTGTACTCATTTTGCATCTTTCTACTCCCCTGTTGCAGTAGCCTCAAATCTTTTCCTATCCCCTTTCATTAACTGCTTCATTCCCCCCTCTATGGCTGTGTAAAGATTTAGAGCTGGGCCCAGATTTTACTGTAAAAGCCAGACATTTACCTTGCTTCTGAGTTCCCCACCTTCCCAAACTAGGAACCCGTCCTTGTGTCTCAGTATCCCTTCTATCCTACTGCATAGTCCAACTCCCTTAAAGCCAAACCCTAACACAGTTTCTTGTGCCCTTTCCCAACCTTTCCGGTGCACTTTCTGTCACATCCTCTTTGCTCCCTTTCTCCCCTTTCCTTGCCATTACCTAAAACTTCAGAAATCAGCTTGAACTTGTTACTGCCCAGCGTGAGAGCTGAGCGTTTTCTATGAAGGGGAATGGTGTCAAGAGGAGGGAGTAAGGCCAGAGACACAGGAGTCAAAAGGTGATGCTTAAGCCATCAAACCATAGCCATCCTTGCTGTAAAAGCAGTGAGCAGACTGCAAACAGGAGGAAGTTCAGTGTACGTTGGAAGACATTTTCAAGCATTGGAAAACTGCATGGATCCTTAAAGACTAAATTTGTCAATGTTGAAACACGGTCTCCTGAGGTAATGTCTTGCTATTTTTTTAGTAGTCAGGACTGTGTGACTTGCTACGCATTAACTGATTCACTTCCATAGCACCTCACTTTTGAATGTCTAGAAGAGGGTATTTTTACAGGAAAGCAAAGTATGAACATTTACTGAATATCAAGCAGAGAGAAACGTTGAACCTGGACGTGCTCTCCCATATGGTTGGTAGGTGTAGTATTTCATCATTAAGATACAGGTGGAGAGTACCACCACATCCTACTTGCTTATTTTGCTAGGATAAAGAAAGATACTTGGTTTAAGAGCCTGATTTCCATATCCACAAAAGAAAAAAGTGAAATAATTCATAAAAATTATTCAAAGTTCATCCTTTTATTTTTGCTTTAATGCTAGGCCTAGAAGACCTGTCATCCTTATTCAGCATTTCATCTGCAGCTGAATTTTATGAGAGAAATATGAAAAAAATCTGTTTAAACCATAACCCTAAAGTTAATAACGTCAGTCTTATCTAATGCCTTAAGGCTTTATTTAGCTAAAACATCCAACCCTTCAATTTTTTCATTTACCAAGCCATTTACGGAATGCCACAGAATCCAGAAGGTTTTCCAGCTGGCCACCTAAAGAGAAATATGGAGAGGTAAAACTATTTCTTTAAGTACTGTCACACCATGCAGTATTTTGAATTAGTATTCATATATTGAGTTTCTAAAGAGGGCTTTGGCCATTGACCTGAAGCGGAAAGGAAAAATACATGTGTGTGCGTTCAAAAAGAAATAAACTAAACCCAGAAATAGTTATTTTTCTCTACCTAGTAATTACACAAACACATCTTTTATTTATAAAAGTGTTCTATCCTTGACTCCTTGGAGTGCTACATAAATGCTCGGAACAAAAATGTTGGAAAGAGGCCAGATGAAAAAACAGAATGTCCATCAGAGGTACAGCAAACAAGAATGGTACACTCTAAACTAACATTGCTCTTCAATTCAAAAACTGAATTTGCACTCAGGAGTACAGTTCTGCTTTATGGGCCTGTTTGGATTTTTGCAATTTCTTTTACAGCAAGCTGTCTCATGTTCTAACACAAAATGCAAATTCTCAGGACCAGATGATATTAAAAAGTTTATATCAACCTTTTCTTGTCATTAAAGGTAAAGTGAGTATAAGTAAATTAGGTGTTGGGCACAAATTATGCACGCATTCCAGGTAGGAAATCATCGCTGTTTGGGGAGTCCTTGTTTGGAGGCATGGGGATTGTTTGTTTGGTTTTTAACTAGCTGGGAATGAAGGTGAGAAAAATTGGGAGGGATGAAGGCAGCTTTCTCTCCCACAGTAGCAAACTTACATTCAGTGCTATGTAAATCTTCAGGATCATTAAATTAGGCTGTCTGTACATTTTCTTTCATGGCTGATAGCTTACCTGGTGCTTCAGCCATTGCATAAGCCCTTTGCAAGTAAGCTTCACAACTCAGTGTGTTCCTTCAGGATTGTATTTTTAACAAGCATTGGCCTGACTGACTCATAGACAGCTCACGCGTCCATCCTTTAGAAAGAGAGGGTGAAACCAGGGAACTGTTTTCCCTGCCGCAGAGGTTTTGAACTAGCTTAGGCAACTCTCTCAGTTTAGATTTTTCTAAGGAAATTATATCACGTAGGGTCTATTTGCAGACAGTGAGGCAGATACTTCAGTCTAGATTTTTAAAGGTACTGTACACCGCTCTGCATTACATAGCCAGCTTTTAAGAGTATTTGGCATGCTCTGCTCAGCACCACGTGGCCTCACTATCATCTTACTGTGCCATGAAGCTCTGAGCCCAGCAAATACCACAATTCGAGAGTCAGGGACCTCAGCCTGCTGGAAACCCATGGAAGGGAAAACAGCTTCAGCTGGGTGTAATTAAATGCAAGTGAAAATGGTGGAGAGGAAATGTGTGTAGGCAAGTCAGGTCAGTAATGCCTCCGTCCTCTCAGTATCTTCAACCGTGAGTTGTGTTCCTTACAGCCATCATCCTAGCATCTAGAGGAAGGATTCCCTTCCTGTATTTAAAAATCTGTACTGGGAGGAATATCCATGAGGAATGTGGGAGACATGAGCTCCTCCCTGCTCACCTGGCCTGAAAGAGGGCCTTGAGCAAAGGTGGTCTAAGCAGGAGGCAGGGGCCTTTGCCTCCACGAGCTGCAGTTTCTTGCTTGGTGGAACCATGCCTTTTTCTGTAAATAATAAAGAGTGAAGGACAGGCTTATGGTTCATCTGCAGAGCATTTCCCCAGGGAGTGGCAGCCCAAGTTCAAACCTCTGGGTCAATCGTTAGATAATTACCTAGACAAAACAGAACAGAGGATATACAGATAAAAGGCAGAAAATTGGAGCGTAAGACCGTAGTGAAGCAGTCCTGCTGAGATTTAAGGTGAATGTGCCAAAGCCAAGCCAGGTGCCATTGCTGAAAAGGCGGCCTTTCTAACTGCCCCGTCCTGCAAGACCAGCAAAAGTGCTGCCTGCCCCTCTGCACTAGCAGGGAGACATCAGCGTTCCCATCAGGGGAGCAACGAGAACTCACACGCCAGTACTAATGTGGTCGTGAGAACAACCCTAAGAGCTGGGCAAGAGAGTGGACAATGCAGGCATATCCCCAAATCCAGGCCTTAAGACCAGATTTCAGTAAATGTTAGGTTAGGTTTTAATGGCACTGATCTACAAACACAAAAGAAGCTCCCCCTGGTGTCCTTTGGATTAAGGTAACTGGTTTTCTTAGAGAATTTAAGCTTTAACTGCTCTTCCAGCTAGAGCCAGGATGGCTTTATAAAAGTGTTGTTAAACTGTTTTGCTTTTATTTTTTAGCAGCGTTGTATGATTAGCAATTAAAAAAAAGTAACTTCTCAAATGTTATTTTTAGGAAGGAGCCACAAGATAAAAATCATAAAATTCTTTTCAGGATCAATAATTACAATTAAATTGCGTTTAATTATAGTAATTATTAAAGCTTTGGATTATTACACTCAGAGGATTAAATGTCATAGGCTGTCACAATTTCTCACAGCAAATGTAGAATGTCTTTTCTATCACTTTCCATGTCGGCTAGGTCATCAAAGAGTTGGCTGTTATTTGGAGCTCTCTTAAAACTTCCTAAATTGTATGGCCGCACCTGTTTTCTTTGAAATCTAGGTTATTCACCATTATCAAAGTTTAGCTATCATAAAAACTGTATGACCTACTATAAATCTTTAAGCATCAAGGGGTGATTAAACACATCTTTCCATTAGTAATGTTGGTTTAAAGCACTACTAAAACACTATGTCCATAACACTTTCTTTAAAAAATTGGAACTGAATTAATCAAAGGAGTTGGTTTTTTTATGAACCCAAAAGGTGGTAGAACAAAATTTTGTGTAGACTAAGATTACCTTCTGTATGTCATGGTTAATTAAATTAAACCTAATGAACTGTAGGCTAACATTTGAAAATCCAGTTAACACGTTTTTTCCCATCAGAAGATTGCTCAGTTAATTAAATTGGTTTCTCTTTTTTGTATTGTACATATCTTCAAATTATTTCTAAGTATTACAGAATCATTTTGCCATATTAGAGTCTGTGCATTGTGTTCAGAGATTAACCTGTGAAAAGAGATGGTTATTCACTTAGTCCAAATAAGATGTAAGTTCTGAAGAAATACTACCTTGTGGAAGGTACAGTTTCTCATAATATCTTTCATATTAAATGTCTATGTATCAATTATGTGCCACTGTTTTTTAAAAAAGATTTGCAGGCAATAGTTACACAGTTTTCATGGATTTATCAGCATTCAATAAGATGGAGGAAGGTCTGTGAATTTTTTTTCTATGTGTCTTGTACTATGTCCATCTCCATAGTATTTAAGCAGTCTGAGAGTACTGTAACTGAGTTATCTATCATTTATAACATAAACCGAGCTCATTCTTTTTCAGATCCTCTGTCAAGAGAGGCAATTGGTTTTTAGTATTCCATGTCTCTTTACAGGATGTTGATCTGTATGCTTGACCATGTCTTCATGTCAGTCCACATCTTCACATTAGCCCTAAGAAATTTACTTTCGTGCAGACAAGCTTTACCTTTTTTCATTTAACTTTTTAAACACTTTTGCTTACTTTGCCTTTTTAGAAAATTTATTTTGCCTGTGAAACAAAGCCCCAAACTGTTGAGTAATCTAGGCATAAGCCATTGTTTACACAGATACATATACAATGCAATGATAGTTCAAAAAATGCCTAAGGCTAGAACCACACTGTACTGTGCACCTCGTGTATAGTTATCTTTATTATCACAGGAGATACTGATGCCTCCAGTGAAAATGGAGGTAGAATTGGTTGGACTATTTTCCGTATTAGCTAGGTTGCACAGGGCTGGATAAGTCTGATGCTTTCTTAAATACTAAGCTGGCCTGGTGAAAGTCCGCTAAGAAATCCCATGGGTACTCTTGACAAAAGGAAGAGTCAACTCCCCCTCCAAAAGCTTGGTGCATGCAGGATCGCAGAAATCGAAAGAGTTGAACGAATGTAGTAGCTTCTACCATAACAGCTGAGGAATGAAATAAGAAAGCTTATATAAAATTAGAAACTACAGGAAGAGGAAAACTGTATACCCTAGTAAATATTTCTACTTCTTTGATACAATTTAATTTCTAAATTACTGTGAAGTCTTTATCGGTCTAGATAATGCAAAGTAAAAAGATTATGAAATTGGCTAGCATGGGCCTGGGCCTGATTGATTACAGAAAGAACGTCTCCAGCATTTTCATCGTGTTTCCATAAAATATACATTTATAAAAATATAACTGTTTTTTAAGAAATAATTTTAGCCCTTAGATACTGAAGAAAATTATCTTCATAGTGCTGTATTTCTAGTATTAACATTCAGCACTGATTTTTGAAACATGCAGAATCCCAGGGCCAACACACAAAACATGAGTGAAATTGTAAATCTGCATGGTTGACTACAATAATTGCCTTTATAAATTTGAACATTTTTGTACAAAAAGCCCAGCTTGCCTAACTACTTATGGTAATTCTATGTTCACATCAGGGGCTACGATTTTGCATGGTTTGGAGATATTTCTGCTTTCAAAATCAGATCTTCTGTGTTGATTTATTGTATACAGAAAATAACATTTTTTTCAGGAAAAACATAAAAATAAGATTTAGGGCTCATGATATATGTTAAAAAGTCAGCACAATAGTGTGCTGAAATAACCCAGTGACTTAACATCCAAACAGAATGCTAAACATAAAAAAAAACCAAGTCAAAGTAATAGAAAGACCATAATTTAAAACCAAATACACTAAGCACTAGTTATTCCTTTAACCTCTTCAACAGCTCTAAAATCAGATTTCTTTTCCTTTTCATAACCATTCTGTTCATAACAAAACAAAGAACACAAGAGGCTCCTAAACAGATTAATGAGTTAGTGTCTCCCTGTCATTCTAAAGCTCAAATCAAGTTTCAGGCTTTTATGTCCCGAGCAATCTTAAAGTAAATCTTTGCATGTCGCAAAATAGAAATTGTGACAGAAGTTTCTATCAAAGCCACATTCACACAAGCAGGCACAGGTTTGTCAATAGAACCGGCATGTGATTCATGGTACATGAATCGGTACGTGATTTATGCCTGTAACTCGTTTGACTTTTCAGCCCATACGCCAGAATTATATAAAAATAAATGTGAATAAGCTTAACAATATACAATTTCATGGCATACTTAAGCATTTAGTTTCAGATTTTAGCTTGGGGTTCATCTCAATTAAGATTATAGATATGGGTGTATGTATTTTAGGTAAATCATGGAAGTTTTCCATCACTGAAGAAGGGAAAAGGCATCTTATAAGGGTTCATAGACTTTTTATTACCCTCTGGGAGTATCTGTTTCTATCCCTTGATTAGAAGGGGAGCATAGATGACTAAAGTTTATGAAGTAACTAACTTTAGGATGATTAAAATGATGTGAAACAGATCCAGCCCTTAGGGTCCCATAGCTTCTTGCACTATGGATCAGTAAGCTTTACATTGCATTTGTTCCCAAGAAGTACATGTCCTGGTAAGAGATACTGTCTCACATCACCTTCTTTTCTGTTTACCAACCAGCATTTTGGGCTTTGTGAATTACTGAGTATTGAACTTAAGAAAACACAATGAAGAAATCAACGCTGTGAAGGCAGTAGAAGCAAGCAAAATGGATAGATGGTCAATTTAAATCTAGATTGTTGTAATTTTATTTCAGTGTTCTGAAAAAAAGATTAAGAATGCAAGAGTCAGAGACCAGTGGAGGCAAGAATTCTTTACTTGTTCATTTGTTTTGTAATGTACATAATAGTATCACTATTTTACCCTAATACGGAAATGACTACTTTTAATTATGATGTGAAACCAGATTTTAATGCAGGCCTTTCCATTTCAAAAGGTTTGGATCTATCAAAAGGGTTTACTGCATGGTACAGGTTATTTTAAGATTTTTCTCCGAGTCCTGTAAAATGCAGCGGTATTACTGATATTGTCTATCTTTGCTTTGTATTGCAATGTAAACATTCTTTTAAGAATGAAAAAAAAAAAAATTCTCTGTCCTAATCCCTCTGTTTTTTTCTCTAACTCCACACTTTAAGGAATTTGGTTTCCTGAATTTGAACACATCTTCTTCTTTTGCTCATAAGTCATATTTCTTACACTCAGCAAATCACAGTGCACAAACCCACGTTAGAGTTGCCTAAAGGCTTCTCGATTGAAAACAGCACAATTACTTCAGTGCTACACAAGCAAATAACTAATCTGACCTGACCTTCAAGACCAGCTAACTTGATACCTTTTTGTGCTGCAGAAACACACTACTATTGCTTACCAGATGCAAGCACGGTGCCACGCTGAGCTGTGTGGACCTACATTCTCATGTAGAGTTTATCCAAGTAGACCTAACATGGCAGCGGTTTATGCAGTTAAGACATGCAAGTAAATTTAGAAGTGCAAGAAAACTTAACTCCTATCCTGAACTAGGCATCTGCATGGGATTGAAAGTCATAGCCCAGTGCCTGTCACATGGATGTATAAAAGTCTGTGATCCCTTTTGAGCATGGATAATTGAATCACTCTTTCCTTTTAAAATATCAGAGTGCAAGAGGGCTGGGGACAGTCTGTATGCATTTGCCTAATGCTCTGGTTCTGGTCATCCAAAGAATAAGGCTTGGACTCCCAGGCTCAAGGATTTTCTTATCCTTTATTTCTGGCTTGAGAAAGAAATAAGAGTTCCTTTGGCACAGCAGAATACAGTGTTTCTAAAGCTAAAGAAAGAGTGAAAGCCAGGAATGTCCATCTTTTGAGACATTATCCTATATCTTCTGCTGTTAAGTACAGTGAAATCCAACCCAAATGTACTTCTTCCCAGACAACTCATTTTTTCCCCCTCTCAATGACTGGTGTTAACTGATTGGTATTTTGATAAACATGTGAACTTTTTAATAAATCTGGCACATTAGAAGGTTTTTTTAGAGACTGACGGGGTGATATAATCATAGTTGTAATATTACATTTCTCTGCGGTAAATGGTTCGTGTCTTCCACTTTAATCTGTGCAGAAAATTTATGTCAGTTTAAGTGAACAGCTCATTTGTAGCTGAAAGTAAAATAAAGCTGAAATAAATGGCTAGTAAATTGTAATAGTCACTTACAGAAAGTAAGACAGACTCTTCTAAATGGAAAATATTTTGTTCCAATAATATTCAGAAGGTTCAGCACCATAAGGTTAACTGCTTTACCAGGGGCTAAAGCAGAGTCAAGCCAGCTCTGTTTCATTGTAAACTGGATCATTGGTTGAGTGATCGAAATGCATAATATAAATGTAGATTTGGGCATCTTCTAGCATTCATTATTTCTGGTTAAACAGCTCCTCTTGGGGTCTTTCTGAGTTTTGTGAAAACTTAGCAGAAGAACACAGGCAAAACTGCAGTAGGAATAAGTAATAAAATGTGATTTCTCTGATTATATAAACATGGACTCAAAATGGATCTGAAGATCACTTGCAGTGAAATCTAGCTGACGTCCAGGGTATTGACACTTGTAGTTCTAACTTGAAGTGTTGAAAACTCCGATGTAAGGCAGCAGTTCTAGGTACTCATAAAAATGCACACATCTCTGTGGACATCTAAAGGTGTTAAACAGTTCTGTAAGAAATGAGTAGCCAGGTAAATTGTTGATCACTAATCACACTAATCTACTATTAGTTCTTTTCTTTTTTTTCTCCTACAGGTCATCAAATTGTTCCCTGTTCTGTCTCGCTGTTACAATTATTAATCAAGTGTAACTTCCTGGAAAATATGGTCCCATCAGACTGTACAGCAAAACTCTGTTGCTGTTTGCAGCTCAGAATTTTGTGCTGAGGCACATGCAGAGCATGTTTTAGGATGAGAAATAAATACAGAGTTGGCCTGTAGAACAAAACCATCCATTGGATTATTTGCATGTTCCCTCACACCCTGGAAGCTAACAATACAGTGTGAATCAAATCAATTATAAATTAAAATTAACTGGCATTTAGTTTACTGGTACCACAAAAAATACATTAAAAAACACAACTTTTTTATTAGTAAAAGCACTAAGCTACTTAACGGTGCACACTCATGTCAAACACCTGGTCTAGTCATCTAATTTAGTCCTGCTCTTCAAATATCAGTTCCATACACTTTCATCTTAAATGTAATAGTTCTGTACCTGATAGATGTGGGTATAATTTTTGAACGTGAACCAAAGTATCTCTTTCAGACTGAAACTACAACTTGAAGAAGGAGATTTTCCTATAATGAATTATCAACTCTGCAAAGTTAATAATGATTCATTAAATGTGAAATTATATATGCAGTGCTGCTAGTTTCAATTTCTGTAACTATTTTTATACATAGAATTACAGAAAACTTTATACTGCTAACTACCTATGAACTGGGTACTCAAAAAATTCATTGCAAGAACAGATTTTCTGTTTCTGAAAGCTACTTCACAGACAAAAAACAATAGAAGTAGTGGAAGAACTGATGTTCTTGTTTGGATTTTCTACCACCTTAAGTTGTAAACTCTAATTGAAAACTTTTTCTGTTTTAGGGGCATTCATAATGTATCTTTCTCTCCCACATGGATTTTTTCACATCTAATTCGAGGTTAATTCACACTCCAATCACTCCCTCAGTGGATATGTTAATAGCTTGTTCGTATTTAGCAGTAGTTATTTAAAAAAAAAATTTAAGAACTTGTTAGACTTGATATAATTATTTCTCTGTCAAATTTGGTAGACTTTGGACAATGGGTTCAAACATTGATTGGGAGTTGACAGATATACTCAGGATTATTACAGCAAACTCTTTCTTTTACAGAAACTGCCAAAGAAATGCAAAAGTGAGGACAGTCTGAAAACTGCAGGCAGATTAGGGGTTTCTTCAATGTTGGCCTAAACTGGAATTAATCAGTAAAATGAATTTATGGTTCTTCAAACTGAATAACCTGTACTTCATGAGTAGTTGGCCTGTGGAGGCATACTGTCTACCTCGACAGCCCCGACGTGTAGCTGGCCTGAAAACTCCATGAGCTGAGCACCGTGGTGAGCCACCGGCTTTCCAGCCTCAGACCTGCCACACGCTTCACCTGCAAAATGCTTCCGACAGCTCACTGAAACCCACAGCTACATGCAGGCATGTGTCATCCCACCGGGCTCTGGCTATGCCTGCCACCACAATCATAATATAATTGTTGACGCAGCAAATCTGGTCTTTCAGAAGGTCTCAAGATGGCCCTCAAAATGCACTGAAATCAATGGGACTATTATGGCCAATAAATCCCAGCTGTGACATTTTCTGAGGTGTTCCAAATTACGGATGAGGATTTTTCTGTGTCATTTCTACTTTTTCCTCCATCAGGAAGCAGGTGTTTTCAGGCAATCAAGAACACATTTTAAGTATTTAAAAGTGCATGTGTGTCACTGAAATTTAAAACTGTCAAAATATGAAAGCAGAGCTGAAAATGTGATTATCATTTGAAGAATAATCGGAGTCTGGGCCCTTTTAAAGGAAAGAAAGAATGCGGTTACTATTCCCATGACACTTAAATTTAATACATAGGCAAAGTATACATAATACAGCTTCAAATAAAACCAATTTAAAAAGTAGAATTTATTCTTCTACCATTTCCATGTTTGTTTAAAATATATCAGTTTTTTACAAACAACAAAAACTTCAATAGCAACTTGTTTGTTTTCCATGTACACATTTCCTTAATGAATACCAAAGATGGAAGTATTCAGAAATAGAACAGACTTTAAATCATTCTCCTAATGACAAATCAAAGTTTAAAGAAACTATGGAACAGCTGAAGGTTATCTCCAATCAACCTTATCTCTGAAAAAGTGATTAAATCTCTGACATAAGCTCTTAAATCTCCTTGAAAATTTGGTTGGATACATACCAAACTATATAGAAAAACCTTGCTGCTTATTTTCAGACAATTAATACACATTGACTTTAGTTAATAATTACATTATACTCATGTATTTCTGACTTCTCACACTAATTAAGTTTGTCCTCACAAGAAGGGTTAAGCAAAGAATTTTATTATTTTAGTTTATTAGCCAAACTGCAAAATAGAAAAAAAATATTTTCAGCTTGACTTAAATATTTATATGACAGTAACTGAAAGTTGCACTTATTTTGAGTGAGGTTCATACCATCTTTAACGGATGTGTTTTTTAAAAGGGGAAATTTTCAAGTGAAAAGTTAAAGTATTTTTCATATGTTTTACAGGCAGCTGTTTTCAAATAATTCATTTTTACTTTAAAACACAACTTTTCATCTGAAATAATTAATCCAAAATCAGAAAAATTCACAAGTAATTCCCATAAAATATTTTTGGTGAATAGTATCTCATTAAAAGATATGTACAGTAAACTGATGATATATAATCAGTTGATTGTATATAATCAATAGATTATAGATTCTGAAACATTTTGCTCAACTTCACTCACAACCTACCTGAGGGGACAATTAAAGAAATACAGTTCCTTCTTTACAGATGGAGAAATGAAATACAGAATAGATCGTCTTATTCCACATTTGATGATACACCAGTTGACATCGTCTGATCCGCTACATTAGTTGATCAACTTTAAATATTCAGAATACACACAAAAAACCCCAACACCACATACCACAAAAAAAAAGCCCAAAACAGAAAGTAAAAAAACCCGCAAACCTAACATTTGCGATACTGGATTTGGTCTTGCCAAATAGAAGTGGGAGGGAAGATCAGTGCATACAGACATCTGAGAAACTGGCAATTTATTTCCTCTCTTACCCATCATGAAAAGCTCCAGTTCAGTATCTTCAGCAGAGCAGGAGTACCTACTGCTTTCAAGTGTGGCAGCTAGGAAAAAGGTGAATTTTTCAAAGGCGCTCCCCTCCCTTTATATTTCATCTTAATTCATTTATCCAGTGAGGAAAAAGCTTTTATGCTTGGTGGCCAAGCATTTGCTGTGTAGGCAGAGCAGTGCAAGCAACGGTTGGACTTGCCTGTCCCAGATGTGGAGGTGTGCAGACCTCCCCCAGCCTCTTCAGGCTCATGTAGCAACAGCCTTTAATGGTGCATAATTGTGCTCTTCTTGGGATTATTCACCTAACATTTAAAAAACTGCACACAGGAGCCTCATTAAGATTTCCTTGATTTGTCTCGGTAGTTATTGACTCTGTTCCTCTTTATGATGATGTAAATCACTTTTCTGAAGGGACTTACATTAGTGTAAAACAGCTTGGAGAGGAAAATCAGAGTTGTTCCATTTCTGGGAAATGAAAATATTATTTCTTTCTAAAATGAGTGGGAAGGCTTTTACGCATTGATCCAAACTTCTTTAAGTCTCACCTTTAATATTACTGTATATATAAAAATAGGAAGGCAATACAGTCCTAATCTACAAGGAACTGATGCAGAGCTGCCCATCCAAAGCAGGCACTATCTACAAAGAATCCTTTTCTTCAAGGCATTATGGTTTTACCCCTCTAAGCATGAGACACCCCTGTCAGAGAGTTTCTCGAGATCCTTTCCAGTCCCAAACGGATAAATCATGCTTGTGCAAAGGACTACATCATGTGTAAAACAGATGAGTCCAGCTGAACCCATACCCATGATATACAGATTTGTTTATTCGGGCTTCATGCACAGGGAGATAGTTGCTACATTTTGGGATTGGTGAACAGCTGGAAAAGCAGCAGGTTACCACAGACATATGGGGAAAGGACAATTTCATATGTTTTTTGTATAACATGCAGGGTTCAGCTCAGATGCAGTGTTAGATGGGACATCTGAACTTGAGGACCAGTAAGACAGAATGGAGATTGGGACTGAGCACTGGCCCCTTTGGGCATATGCCTTTAAATGTTACTGTCCATTTCATCAGCAGCTTCTCACTCTTTTCAGTAACCTCATCTGGGCTATTCTTGTGAATACCGTGAGCAGGCTATCACCCTAATTTGATTAGTTTGCACCTTCAAGGTAATTAGCTCCTTATGCTCCTTTGCTAGAGGCAATCTGTGTTATATTCCAGGCAGCTACACAGTTGCTTTCCATTCTGTCCATACCCCCTTTTAGGTTACTCGGGAAGGTAAATTGTGCTCTAGAATTATTGCTGCTCTGCTCTGTAGAGAAATAGGTTAATGAAAGTGTACTTTTAGGGGAAAAAAAATGAGGTATTTGAAGTACAACGAAGAACAGCTGTGAGTCTGTTTGCTCATGCTTGTATTTTTGAGATTCTCTTTTTCTGAGGTCTACTCATTTAAATTCTTTATTTTCACAGACTTACTTTTCCATTGGTAATGACTGAGAAACAATAGAAAATTATAGGCTGGTAAATATTAGGACTCAATTTTAGGACCTGAGGATTTAGTAAGTTAGGACCTTGCTTCTGCTTGGGTTTTGACTTTGATAAAAAAAAATTAGAAATTCAGTTATATAGCTGTATGTTTATTCTACTCTACCCTCTAAAAGAGTCTTTTACTTTATATCATTCCAGGTATGGAATGGTATAATTTAGTGCTGAGGCTATTTAAAATAGTTGTTGTGCTATGGTTACTGTGGCACAGAAACAGAGAACTCTTGTTACAATACAAATTGCTGGAGGAGGGCAACTTCATTTTGCTTTCAGGGTAAACAGTAAGGGTAGGTCACCTATAGATGCATTAGAGCTATTATAACAGTCACTGGATTACAATTTCTCAAAAATTATATTAAGAAGCAAATTAGGGGGTGTATTCTAAGATGTTGTGATTTAAGATGATAAGATATCTCAGTGAGGTCATTCTCACTGGAATGATAATACCAGTACATTAAAGCGAAGGTCACTTTTATGTAATGTTAATCATATAAATCCCTCAAATATGACTGTTACGGTAAGGCATTTTATGGCTCTTAGCATTGTATGACCTTTATTTGTATTAGCATTATAACTAAAAATCCATTAAAATATAAGAGCGTAAAAAGGTCATCTTCTATCCTTTTATTTTATTATTTTAAGGGTTTGGGGTTTTTACCACATATTGCATACCATAGACTCAATGTAAAACATGTCTTACAGGATATTGTCTTCATGTGATTGCCTTTTATAGTACAATCAGGTTAAAAAATGGAATTTCTAGATTTGGTTTTGGAGTGAAAGTATTTTTCAAGGAAAAATACTCAATTCCCTGCTTGATTGTTATCCCATATTATGCCAAATGGGCATAATGCACCCATTCCTGGAAGTTGTTTTGAAAAGACCTTAAATCCTTGCAGTAATATTTCTGTGGGTTTTTGCTAAGGAATCAGTTATAAAAACAGCGTGAAAGCATAACTGTTTTATAGGGAATGATTGTAGAGCTTTTTTTTTTCCCCTCAAGATTACTTTGTTGACATGATTAAATAACTGTAGATGTTCTTCAAAATGCTGTAACAAGATGGGAAGGCCAAAAGCAATTTTAAACTATAATTTTCATACAAATTTTCTAGTATTTTTTGGAGTATATCTCTGCAGATTTTTCACAGAGAACAGGAAGTCCCAAACATCATAAAATGTTTTGACAGTAGATTTTTAAAAGGGAAGTCTTCTAGGAAAGTTACTCAAGACACACATCTAAACACTGGTGAAGATCAGGTCTCAATTACTGCATGTTTTTCACTGTGTTCTTCATGCATACAACAAAATCTTTATCTTGAGTGAAAAACTGCTGTAACTACACAGTGTAGATTTCTCTTTTTTTCCCCTTGAATGGTATGATATCCTCTGAACCCTAAATGATGGTCATTGCTGTGATGTTATTACTATGCATACCCTGCAGAGTGCCAGGCAGCAAGTAAAAAACATAACGACCAGTCTTTAGTGGTGCAGTTGAGACAGAAGTGCTGCTGGAGTTACTGAATTTCCAACATGTTATGCTATCTGAGATTCTGGCCCTCAATTCCTAGTTCTCAGGGAACTCATACTCTCAAACTAAAAAAAAAACCCACAACAGATGAGTGTGATAAATATCCCTAAATCATAGAGGAAAGCAGGCATTACAATAAGGTATCACAATTTACTACATGGTTTAGTTAATAGTCCTGGGAGCTCACAGGAAAAAGTCATGGTGGATTTTAAGATGCTTTTATCAAGGGTAAAGTTCTCTTCCTATGGCAAGACATACTGTTACAGGTTGGCTTAAATAATTTTTCTTTAGATGTATACACTTCTTCTATTGTTTTCAGTTTTCACCCTTTGATTTCTTGAAGTCTCATTCCATTCTTTGTCTTCCTGTCTCTTCCTGTGCCCACCGTTGTCTCTTTCCTCATAATACCTGGGACGAACTAGAAGGGTGAGTTAGGGTAGGGAGCATGACAAAGGCTCTGACTGCACAGCCAGGAGAGCAGAGTGCTTCTCAAATAGGGTCCAAGGAGCTGGATGTGTCTTATGTCTGATATAAGCTATTGTAACACTTCATATTTCTCTTCTTTACATGTGAAAAGGTGTATCAATAGTTTATTACATTATTTAATCATTAGGCATCATTCCAGATGACCACATCTTCTCCCCCCGCCCCCCCCCAAAAATAATCAGCACAACTTTCTGCTATAAATACAGAGGATAAATTGATGGTTGTAGCTATTTTCCCTCATGGTGGAGCAAATAATAAGGCATAAGGCTTTTCCACCTCCGTCCCCTTATGGCAACAATAACAAGATGAGCCTTCAGGCTTCTAAGGTCATAAATCACCTAAATAGGAAACAAAACCCATGTTTTTTCTAATTTGTCATGTTACACTTTATTATAGATACCCTTTCATCTAAGCTCTCCTAGCACTGTATCTTGATCACCTTCTTAAGGCAACTCTCTCTCTCAGTTGCTGTTATGCATCTTACATTTCTGCATTTACTCTTGGCTTTTCTCACATCCACTTCCCCAACTTTGTCATTCCAACCACCACCTCTCACCTCCTGTCTACTGCTCCAGTGCTTCCTTTGTGCCCGTCCCACCTCCATGTTCAGGTAGAATAATATCTTACAATACTTCCAGATACTAAAATCGTGTGGTGGAATGGATTTCTCAGCCAATGACAAATTCAGCCTTTCTTGTTTCACCTAACTTTGAAGCCAGAATTAAATTCTTAGTAATTGATGCAGATCACTTGTCACAGCCTAAGTTACTTGTCTGCTCTTTGTAGCTTTGTTTTCTTCTACAGATCTTTTTTCTTTTCTTTTTTGCTAGTGTAAAATTTACTTAAATCATTCATTTACCTTTTGATTGTGTAAGCATCTGAAGATTTAAATACAGAAAGTTTCAAGATGATTGCTTCATTTCATTTCAGGTTACTGACAAACTGAGCTCCTCCATTTCTTATTGGAACGCTTCCAGAAAAATACTAAATGAATGCCTGGTGAATGCACAGCCTTCTATTTTTGATTCTTAAAACAGGCTATATCAGGTCATCATTCTTTTTTTATATTGATGAAAATTTCTGATTAAAACCTGATATATGATACAGTTAAATAACTTCATAAATGAGCTTGAATCTCAAGAGAAACCTGTAAGCTAGAACACTGAGTAAATTGATAGTTTTTATATTTCACAAGTTTTTTACTAGGGAATAATAGAAATACCTTGAAATCTTCAACTTTTTGAACAGTGATGGTCATTTCTATATACAAGATGAAAACCTGAAAAAAAAAAAAAATTAAAGTCTCTCTCTCTGTAAAAATAAACTGCACAATCCTTAATCTAAAAAAAATTACTTCCTAAAAATTAAGGTATCATTAATGAAACTTTTTGAAATATTTTGGAAATGTTAATTTTTATACTATGTGAGCTAACACCTTTATGTCTTCCCCTAACTAGAAATCATTAAAAATCATTGAAAGCAGCTCAGTATCAAAATACCATTTTTAAAAGTCAGATAGTTTCTCCATGGTACATTGTACATTGAGAGCATATGTTTTCAAGTTTTATTGTTTGTTTGTTCTAATGTAAGAAAAAAAGCATAAATGCTGCAGAAGTAGGACAAATAATGGGTCTATAAATAGCTATCAGTCTCACTGAAGCACAGCAGCTTAATCTCTATTTGAAGCTATTCTGAGCACAAAGTTAGGTTGAAGGACATGAAACCTGTTTTGGTTCCTACTGTCTTCCCATCACTGTTGTCACTCCAAACATTCCCTTCTTCTCTGCTTGTCTTATACTCCTGTAATCCCTCAAATTTTTCCCTCTCTATTTTTCTCATTCTTGACATCTCAGGTTCCTCCTTTCCTTCCTCTGATGCTCAGCAAAGTAGCTTTCCCCTTGAATTTTCATCCTTCTCATCTTCTGAGAACCAGCCCTGTTGTCCTTAGGCTCCTTGAAAGAAGCACGGAGAAAACACTTTTTTAAAGGGTAGGAATGTCTTTTAAACTTGCTGAATCTTTCTGAATAAAATGAAGTTCTTTTAACTAGAAGAACTACTGTTACTCTTTCCTAATCCTGCTAAACCACGTAGAGCTTCTTTACGGCATATAGGAACAAAACATATAGGAGTATAAATTAATATAGGACACAGAATATAGGAATATAGTATATATAATAAGACAGCACATAGGAACATAAATCAGTTATTTGGAGTTGTTAGGTAGACATGTTGCCCTTGATCAGTATACTTCTCATATCAAGCTTCAGTCTACTACAGTCCTCAGGGGCTGAGTCACATCATTTGGCAGACGAACTGTAGGAAAGAACGGAAAGAAAAGGGGCTACCTCAGAGTTTCCTTTTGTATCATTCCAAACTATTTTCTTAAAAGGTAGCAGAGTTTATTTGCAAAATAGAATTGGCAGAAGTCCTCAGCTTAGACCTCATGAGCACTCTGATATCTCTCAGAGTTTAATACCCCCTAGAATATGATTTAAGTCTTCTCTCTGAGGCAATTGGGCTTAGGATGTCTGAGCCAGTCTTCGGGGAATTTAGGATGATGCATTATTATTTTCCTCAGTCACCTACGCAGCACCCTGAGGAAAGATGCTGATATGTCTAATGTCATACAGGAAGGCAGTGTCAGAGCTAGGATTCAAATTGTCGCCCAGTGGTATTTCTGATCCCTTCAGGCGCAGAAGGCTGTCAGTCTCAAAGACTGTTACTCAAAGTGGCCAGAGCTCTACCCGTCCCTCAGTAAGAGATTGCTGTACGCATCCTGTCAGAGGAAGATAAGGAGCCGAGCAGCCCTAATGGGATCAGTGGTAGCCCACGGCTACCATAGGATGCTGGTTGCTGGCTGGGATGGCACGGAAAGGCAGGGAGCGGGGGTGGGTTTCTCAGTGTTTTGTAAAATCTGGCTGGGTGCAGTTTATATGCTGCGTCTTGAACTGATGTTCTTTTCCGAGGTTTTCAAGTCCGAGCACACAATAGTTTGGTACGCAACTGGACATGACTAGACAGGCTGTCTGCAGGTTGTCCTTCAGGCAGAGCTTGGGTGGTCCGCAGAGCACGCAAGGATTTGGGGCACCCCTGCACTCATCTATCCAGTGAAGGGCAGGCGTGACTAACCCTGCAGAAAACCAGCATAGATTTCTTTACCATGCCTTTGCTCAAGGGAGCAAATTTGTACTTGGTTCCTGTTACACGCACCTAGAACAGCAGATACCAACCTTATCTACATCATAGATAAGACCTGGAGTACAAGACCAGCCTGGTTTCTGAGCTTGGAGTCCATGCTGCTGCACAGAGGGAGCAGAAATGATTATGAGAACAGGAAGGCATTATCCTTCCCAGGAAACTACTCCTCCATCTTAGTCTGCTACTCTCTGTGGTGGTGTTTCATGGTTTGCTGCTTTTTCGCTGCAACCTCTTTTAGGGCTCGGTGCTGCTGGGTGGCCGGTGGTACGAGAAAGCAGACCTGCAGGAAGCCACAGCACCAAGAATTAGAAAGCTGGCAGGGAACAGGGATTTCACAGAGGCAGTTGCAGGGTGGGACAGTGAGGAAAAAAGAACTCATCAGCTACAAGGTTTATAAAAGAGAAATGTTTGGGAGCCAGTGACCCAAAACAAGCTGACTGATTCAGATCCGAAGAAACTACATTAATTTATAACAGGGAATGGGCTTACTTCTTGAATTTTCTTCATGTAGGATCCTGGTTAGATACCACTCTGCCCTGATCAAAGTAGGTTTCTTGTACCCTCTCTCTCTCTCGCAACCATTCGCCCAGAACCCTTTGTGGGAAGGAGAAATGGGCCTAGAAGCAAAAAGCACCTCACCAGTGTAAATGTTCATGTTGCCATGTTCTTAGTTTAACAGAATATTCAATAATTTTCAAAGCTTCAAGTATTGCTTTGTTAGTGTAGGTTTTGACAAGTTTTTTTCTTCTAGATGTACGTTCTTCAGCTTTATGTGGTTTTCCTGACAGGAAACAGGCTCTAATTTGTATGCTGCTTCTGAAGCGTGACCTTGGTGTCTCTTGTGTATTGATTAAGACAGCAGAGATACCTGCGTGTTTGAGCTCTAGTAGGTCATTTCAGTATTATGACGATTTTAAACAGCTTTAATTTGATTTTTATGTAAATACCACATCGCCAAATAGTTTCTTTGTCTGTCAGTGCAGTTGAGCCATGCAGGGCAGTTTGCAATTAGATCATATGCTATTCTGGAGCTCTAAAGGCACAGCTGGCATATGCAAACCACCTTTCTTTCTATCCCTGCCTTTGCCTGTTCTGTCTGCCGAAAAGTTGGCTCTGCACATAGACCTCATTTTCTCTTTGCTACCCTCTCCTGCCCTTCCCTCTGAAGATCTGCTGGTCTATGAAGGGAAGCTATGGTTTTGCCGTCTTCGTTGTGCACCATGTAGCAGTGGCGGACAAAAAACTGAACTGTAGATGAAGATATAAAAGCCCATGAGCTCTTCTCCCTGAAACCTTTTGCCATGACCCTTTTTCTTTTCTAAGAACAGAACTCTGTACTACCCCAAGAAATGACTGCACCTTGTGGATGCAATCAAACCCTTACTAAATGCCCTTCAGTCATTTCTACAATGTATTTCCTTTACTTTTAAGTATTACTTTTGGTGCTGTTAAGAAATACCGTGCTACAGTGCCAGTGACAGAATTTGTTTCTGTTTTGCCAGTCATCCTGAGTTCTGGAAGGAAAAGTTTTCACATGATCAGAAGCATCAGTCTGATGTACAAAGTTGTCTTTGTCCTTCTTAGAGGCATTATTGTAGCGATTTTGGGGTGGGCACAGAGTTTCCCTCTAAATGCACGTGGTGGTGTACGGCAAGATGAGGGATATCTACAGGAGGGGAGCAGGATGGGAACTGCTGTCCTTGCTTGAAGGGCAGATGACCGAGTTGAGGCTATTGGTTTAGTACCTTATAAGCTTGTGAAAGAGGTTGAGAGAAGGAAGGAGGAAGAAACCTGCTTGTAAATGCCATTGTCCCCAAAATGTCCTGAATGCACAAGGGCATTCTAAAGGAACACTAATCCCGCGACTAGTCTTCCAGATTTTAGTGGGGCCACTGATGCGCAATATTAAGCATGCCCTTAGGAGCGTGTCTTCACAGAGCAATGCTAAGAAGCAGCATCTCCCATTGGCTGCTGGCGTTCATCTCTTTCTCACCCTGTGTGCCTCCTGAGAGTGCAGAAAAATGCTTTCTGTGAAGCAATGATGTAATTCAGTCTCATAAAAGAACAGCCCTTGAGAAAACAGCCACAATGATTTTACATCACACAGAAGTGATGTATAGCAACCTCATCAGTCAACATTTTAACTTTCATTTACACCAACCTGTTGCAGCAACAGTGAGGAATTTAAGCTTTAAAAATAAACTGAAGAGGTGCTATATTACATCATTAAAGCTGTCACTAAATTATTGCTAAAATCATGCTTTTTTTATTATAGCTTTTGAAAATACATGATGTAAAAAGGAATGAACAGTAGGTTAATAAAGAGAATAAAGAAAGCCCCGGCAGAGAGAAGGAGGGGATTACATAAGGGAACCCTATGCACCCCCCGAAAGGGCCGTGCATCTAAGATACCAATCTGTTGCAGACAGTATGGGCTGACCTTGTTCACTGGGTGAAGCTGAAATGGAAAATTGAACTGCAGCTTCGGGATCATGGGGGCAGCCAAAGGCCATCCGCTGCTCAGGAGCTGCATATTCCCACGGTGCCCTCGTCTAATCCGTGGGTAGCTGCTCTCCGTCACCTAGATAGGATCTCTACAGTGCTGCAAAGGCCTCTTTCAGGGGAGCGTCTTCCTGAGGATTTTTCTGAAGAATATTGTGTCTTTTGGTCACATCTTGTACGTTGTTTAAAGTGATGCAAGGAAATAAAGCATTTTGGGCACTGAACATATTTTTCCCAGTTCATAAAGATCATGTATATCTGACTATGCGCTATACTGAATTCCTGCTTAGGAGTAAACTCACCATGACAAGCAGACTTGAGCCAAAAAGTCGCAGGGTGTAGGGTGAGTGCTTCAGGTTTTCTTTAACATCCTATGCTGATCACATCACTGGTCACAGATTAGTATGGTATCAGACTGTCTAGCAGTGCTTTTCACAAAACTACAAGATAACTCAGAAGTAGAAGTCTGATTTTATTTTCATCAGGATAAATGGCTTTTTAAGAATTTTCCAGTAATTATTTGCTAATTAAAGACAGAGGATTCTACCAAATCAATCCAAAAGAATAAAACTTGGAAATCATATCTTCCCTAAGGGTAGGCTATCTGTTCATCTAGACAACACGCAGATTATGTATGTACAACCATGCCAATAAAGAAAACAGAAATACATGGTATCCAGCATTAAACACATGTTGCCAGAGCTCCTGCCTCTTAGTGTCGCAGACTGTCAGTAGTTTACCCCTTTGTGCGTCAGAAGGACTTGCATCTTTATAAACTGAAACCACACGCGCACACATACATATACGCTTCTTTTTTCTCTCTTCCTATTTATACCCTTTAGATTCTTTGAAGTAAAAGGCCTGATCTTTTATTATATCAAGCATGAATGTATCTCCTATATTTAGCACCCTGAAAAAGCTATTTGCACAGGTGCATCCAAAACAACTCTGGCTTCTAGCTATTGTTATCTATGCTAGTTTCCTCCTAAATTGTATGGTATAGTATTTCCCCGAGTCATTTGAATGTTGTCTCTTTCTTATTTTGTTCTTATTTCAAGTTAATTTCAGGAGGTTTTTTGACATTATAAATATGTTAGCGTTTCCTATGTACCCTGATTAGAGTCATTTGTTTTTCGTGTTCCAATGTACTGAGTCTCTAGAGCCCTGCACGTCATGTAATCTTTTACACGTGTCCATTGCAAATGCAAAATTACTATCAAATCAAAATAACGTCTGTGAAAATTTGCACTAGGTGCTATACACCCATGAATTGAACTTTAATGATTCACATCACCCCAGCATATGGAGGGAAAATGGGGACATCTCTGTACTTGTAAAAAATTCTAAGCTCTTTGAAGTCTTTGAAAGATATTTTTAGGCAAGAGCTCAGTTTCTGTCAGTCACAGGTATAAAAGGAAAGTGACTGTATGTGTGTTTTGTGTGCATGCATGTGCATCTGTAAACAAATATTTATTTAATAGTTCTTAATTTCTCAGCAATATGGATTGCTGAGATATTGATTATCAATTAGGATTATCTGTCACACAGAGAATATTCATTTACACAAAGATACACAAAGCTTCATAAGGTTTGACTCAAAATATCTGAAACTGATTTGTTCATCAATTAACATAAGGAACTCGGGACTGTAGTTTCATTATGATACAGATATGATTTCACAATACACATTACTCAGAATGGAAATAGTTGAATATAGTAATAATTCTCAAAAAGAAAAAATGTTCAATAAATATTTCTGTTCTGGGAAAAAGCTACATGCTATATTTACATCACAGGATGAGGAAAAATGTTTTCAGTTTCAATTGTAACTAGAGGTTAAAGAGCAGCCACTGAAGTTAAACAATTTCAAGCTACCATCTGTAGATACCTTGCACCTAAAAGTCTTGAAATCAGGGAGTTCTCTGGATTATTAGTGATTTTTTTATTTTTCTTGGAACAAATAGAGAAATTCCATAAGAATGAAAACTAATAACTATTATATCATATCTAAGAAGAGTAAATAAACCAACCTGAGAAATATAAACCTGCAGGAAAAGCAATGCAACAGTGATACGGTCCTCAGTTAATAAAGTGTTAAACAAAGATATGAAAGACAATCAGAAAGATAAAGGGAAAATTATTCCCCTCAAACACTGTTTCATTTTAATAAGACAATTTCTCTTGATAAATTTTGTTCATACATTATATTTAAAATAGTCTAAGACAATGATTTAGCTTTTTTAATTATTTTGAATTAAAAAATGTGGGAATAAAAATTTACCATAAAATCAAGAGGATTAAGTACTAGCTAGATGACACATCTCAAATGAACATATAGAAGGAAACTTCTGCTATTCTAAAGAGGTTAGTCTCATCTTATTTTAATTAATGTATAGTGAAAAAATATAAAACAAAGTTTTCAGTTGACACAGAACTTAGGGTACTGATAAATAATGAAATAAATAGTAACTCTTATAGAAAACACAGTAGCAAAATCCAAATAAGGTCCTCAGGTGCACAGACCTATATCAAGCAATAGGTAAAGTCCTTCCATTGTTTCAGTCTGTAGAGTTCCCCAGTGATCCTGTGCCCATTTGATGATTACATGAAGAATATTAATACAGAAAGAGTACAGAGGAATTTCATAAAGTGTTTAAACAAGTGAAAAGCAAAATATACATTAAAAGACTGGATAACCTCTATGTACTCAGTTTATAAAATAAAAAGTACGATTGTCCGTGGCATGTGCTGATGTTGTGAGTAACAGGCATAGGCTCTGTAGTCTAATAGACAGAAATTTATTTTTCCACTGGCTAGATTTGAAGCTAGAAAAAGCTTAATCTACATTTTTAGCAAATTCCAAGGATCTGAGATGGATGCTCTATCAAAAGTACTTTTAAAATCAAAAGTAATCATTTGTTCTGAAAGACATGCTGTTTGGAGAACTATCCTCAGGGAAGCCCTGCAATCTGTATTATGTAAGTGGTAACGATTGGTGAGGTCCTTTTGGGTTTATGATCTAGGAACTTATGAAAACCTACAGCTTGGCCAAGATACCATTACAGAAATCAAATTCTAATACTAATATCTAAAAAGCCTAGAAGTTGATACTGAAGGCTAGGTAGGAATGAACTGTTCAAGTTGTTGGACATCATTAAGGAAAGAAAAATGCATTCCAGGTAGTTTAATTCCTTGATGCTGAAATCTCATAATGTTTTGAGAAATCCTGTATACCTTAAACATTTTGTTTTCTTTTTCCAATATGAAAACAAGAAAAAGCAAAAAAATATCTAATTTAATTTCTAAAAATCATTTTATTCCGAGAAATGGAGGACACAGAATGGAGATCCTCTTCTCAGGGTGAATGGTGACAGATCAACATGGCCCAGAGAGTGCCACTTTGCTGGAAGTATTCAAAAGGCATTTTTATAAAACATCGACAATGTACAACACGGAAACCAGATACCATATTTATCTCAGGTTAAACTTTTATCAAACTCTGCAACTAGGATGTTTGAAACTTCCTCTCAGTGTGTATTGATATACAATAAAACATTTTTAGAGCTTTATATAAATGGATCTCAGAATACTTTACAACAATATTCTGACATTAGAGGAATAGGTATTGCTCTCATGTCGTTTTACAATAGGGGATACCAAGTGTGAGAGAAAGTAAGTAATTTTCTTGCTATCGTGGAGGGAGGCGATGACAAAAATGGGACTAAATAGCAGGGTGTGTGATGCTGATGTGACCTGCTTCTCCTGGCTGAAAGTCCTATGGGCCTGGCCAGCACAACAAGGAAACTATGGCTCATCCTCTTCACAGGTCTGGTTATTTGCTTGCTTTCCTTCTGATTAGCCAGAATCACAAGCCACTTGTTTCCTAACTCAGTCCAAAAATACATGCACCATTTATGGACCTGTTCCTTATTGCATTTATTATTTTCCCTTCCAAGAGGAATCAGGCCAATTCAGAAGGTTACACTCTCTCTAGATAAATGTTCCAAACCAAATGGTTTTATATATGGCTTCTGATTTAGTGAAAGAGGTCCTTTGGCAACAGTCCCTAAGTATTGAATTGAAACCCACTTATAAATTGATAATCTCAAGTGAGACCAAATAATAGGGTCCTGTCCTGAAATTCTAGGAGTAATGTTCAAATAAATTGGCTTTATAATAGCATCACAAGTTCTTTTGTAATTGCTGTGTCTCCCCTTTAAACTGCGTATCTTGTTTTGAAAATGAATGTTGAAAGACATAGTAAGGTTTGTTTCTTAAGCAATTGAAATACTCTTTATACATCAGAAGGCAATAATTTCATCTTAGGGTAAATGTTTCAGCTTTAAAGAAAGCATTATAAGTGGAGTAAATTATATAGTGGAATTAAAAATGTAAAAAAAAGCTAAAAATATATTACTTTTACTATCTAAATACTATCTCGACTGTTTTGTGAATGGTGGTATGGGCTTTAGATTTGAAAACTGCAAATGGTCTCTGCGATGTTGATGGTGAAAAAGAGAGTGTAATGATACTCCTAAAATGGAAAAAAAGTTTACATCCTTTTTTACCATTGTTTTACTTTAAAAAATGTTGTTTCATGTCATAATTGAAGTAGCCATTATAACATTACTAATAATGGCAAGAGACACAGCAAGGATGTAGAAGCTAAAAATTCTGGGAATTTTTGTCTGGCCAGTAAACCCAATTTGTAGTTAGCTTCCTAACAGTTTTAATGACAGATGCCTGGAGTCAGCTGTAGCACTATCTTCTCTTATTGTACCTGCCAGCAGGAAGTGAGCGGGTCCAAAATTTACTAACAGCAGCATGATCAACATGACATCATAATGAAACTTGGGAGAGTATTAGAATAATACATCAGACTAGGAACCATCCTTAGTGCCATGGGTCTATATGGTCTATGCCATTTTTCTAACTGTTGCCACAGAGAATACAGCAGGGTGCTTTGTTCCTCTAAGGATTGCTCATGTAACAGCGCAGTCTTTTGATTTAAACCCTCGCAAGCATGGTTACAACAGCTTGCGGAATAAAGCACATTGATTAAATAATTCAAAGTACTGTAGAGGGAAATAATGTGCAATCCCTGTTCTTGTAATAACCCCACTTGAGATCAGGCAAGGTAGAGCACGGCGGTGGATGGAAGTGCTTGATGATTTAAAGCCCAACGTTGGGAGGTGCAGAGCTTCTCTTGAAGTTCTCACTGGAGTTAAAAGGCGTGAGCATCTCTCAGGAGCAGGCTTTCACTTGCCAAATATAGACTTACAGCATTTTTGTACAGGAGATTTATACTGGGCTGCGCTGCGTTCTCTACATAGCTACTGTTCCTTTATATGGCTTGTTCTCCAAGGGGGGGATTCACACCATCTAACTTCTGGCATCTGACTTGGGGACCTAAATTAAGACTGTGGGCTCCATACTTAGTGGTGCTCCAACAGGCAATTTCGAGCTAGTCAGCCCTAAATATCTGCTATTTGGAAAAGGTGACCAGCAACTGGAGTAAGTCGTAGTACAACATCTTTATTAGCATGACAGAGATTATATCAAAATACTGTACCTGGATGAACATATGCATTTTAATCAAGGCATAAAATTGTAAATAGCAAGTATCAAATACTGGAGATGGCTCACTGCGCTAAAGGTAGATGGATGGAAACACGTGTAAAATATATTTTATTTATATGTGATGTAGATGTGATATTTAAGGTTTTTAGCACTCACTGTTCAACTTCAAATCACCACCTTTTATTTCAGAAATCAAAGTCAAAATCAGTTGGTAATATTTTCATTCCTTTTAGTCATTTTGCTGTGTTTTTCAAGGCCACTCATCTTTGTTGATGTTTCCTTAAGTGTTTGGCTTTAAAAGTGTCTCATGCACACTTTTCAACAAACAGCACTGATGTCAACGAGAGCTGCTGACATCCAGCATCTCTGAAAATCAGTCCACCTTTATCCAAACCTTTAGGATATGGGGGTTCAAATTACAAGTCTACAAGCACATCTACACTTTATAATAAGCAGTGATAGTGAGCCTGTGGCATGCGTGACAGAATTAGCACACAGGGTTGCTGTCAACAGCAGAGAAACAGAGCCCCGGGGCTTACCTGCATCTCCTGCCTGCCAGGTGGCAAATGGCAGCAAAGGGCTGGGGAGTCTCTGGGGAACAGCAGTGAGAGGGAATTCAGAGGCCAAACAGAGAAGGTAATAGCACAAGAAATAAAAAAAATCAAAATAAAACAAAACATGATTTTATATAAGTCTTATAAACTGGGATTATAATGCATATTATATTAATATTAAAGCGGCAAAAGTTCTTTTTACTCTAATTTCAGCCTCCTTGCATGAATGGAAGGGGTCAAATATAGGTAACCTGTAGTTACTAAGGAAAGTTCCAGGTCAAACTGGAAGATACCTGGTGAATTCAAGTGGCCTGGATCCCATCCTTACTACCTCAGATTTCTAAATGCAGAAATGAGAAAAACTAGGAGGTACTACTCTCACGCAGAGTCACAGACCGGTTGAGGTTGGAAGGGACCTCTGGAGGTCACCTCGTCCAAGCCACTTGCTCAAACAAGGCCAGTTGCCCAGGACCATGTCCAGATGGCTTTTTAATTTCTCCAAGGATAAAGACTCCACAATCTCTCTGCGCAAGCTCTGCTAGTGCTTGGTCACCCTCACAGATAAGAAGTGTTCCCTGATGTTCAAAGGGAGCTTCCCGTGTTTCGGTTTGTGCCCATTGCCTCTTCTCCTATCACTGGCCACCACTGAAAAGAGCCTGGCTCCATCTTCTTTACTTCCTTTCTTCAGATATTCGTACATATTGATGAGATCCTGCCTGATCCTTCTCTTCTCCAGGCTGAACAGCCCCAGCTCTCTCAGCCTTTCCTCATCTGGGAGATGCTCCAGTCCCTTAATCACCTTAGTGGCCCTCTAGAGAACTTTCTTCAGCAGCTCCACATCCCTCGTACCGGGGAGCCCAGAAGCGGACACAGCACTCCAGGTGTGGCCTTGCCAGTGCTGAATAGAGATTCATAAGGATACTGTGAAGATAAAAATCAGAAAGATTATGAGGATCTGCAATATCCTGGTGATGGAAAACAAAACAAATCATACAAATAAACACAGAAAGAATCTGAGCTAAGAAAGTAAGTGCAGTCTTAATTATGTTGTTGCATAAGCCCCGTATATTTGACTTTCCAAAGAGAAGAGCGTTCTTGTAAGGCAGCTTGAGTTTCTTTTGTCTCAGATTTCTCAAGTTTAAAAACCTATGATTTATTCAGAAAACTTTGAAGATATTCATAAGCATGGACATGGTGGCATTAGGATTTCTAGTTTCTCTAACGAATACAGAAGGAAGAATCCTGCCTCAGTATGGATCTCACTGTACCTGTTCCCTTATGCTAAAGGCCCTACAAGCCCTGCTCCTCATGCATGCCCCTGTCCCACATTCTTCCTGAGCTATTCATCTTGATGCAATGTTCAAGCAGTCAGCCACTGCATCCATGTTACCATCCTTCCACATCTCTGCTCGCCACCTTACGTGCTGAGGAACTGCTCGAGTTCCCCTCTTTATTCAACACTGCTTACAAAAAGAGCTCAGGCAACCTCTCCCTCTTCTTTCCCTCTTCCTTCCCTCTTGTCTTTCCAGTAACAATCATTACAAAACAAACATGCAGCATGAAAACTGTTGACCTGTATTTTGGCAGTTACATTGAAAGTATTCACCATTTTCTCTGTGGATGAAAATAGTGTCAATATCTTCACTGACTGTAGCTTTTAGAAATATAGTAACTACTCACATTGTAATATACAAATGTGGTTTCAGATATTAACATTTCTTAATTGTTTCTATATTTCAATGATTAGTTTCAGTTTGAATAGACAAAGGTGTGATGCATTTCTGGTTTCCATCTTAAATCCTATTTACTGTGCATTATTGGAATTCTACATTTCAGAAGTGTTTCTCCTGATGAATCCCATTTGGCTTGGCTTCTTTGGATACTTTGGCAATAGTAAGTTGTTAGTTTTGTAGGTCAAGCTGCATTGAATGGGGAATTGAGTGTTTTAATGTATTTGAAATAACAAGCAGTAAGAGCAGACTTACAGTATTACTTGAATCACTTTCATATGCTATGGCAATCTCAATACTTGATGAAAAAGCACATGCATATAAACAAACAGAGACAGAATTCAGGAATTTTTTTCTTGTATCTGAGAGATACAAAAGGCATTAAAACAAAAGGTAAAGAAAAGTGGCCTCAAATCTTTTTAGAAAACATTAGAATTTTAGAAAACTCCCTATTATCATTGTACTAGAAACATGTATTTATACATGTAGCCATATAAATTTCTTATTTTAAATCTATACTGTGATATAATCAATTAAAAAATATCCAGAGCATCTGGACAAACCTAAGTCGCAACTGCAGAGAACAACTTAAAATTATCTAAATTCCAACAGACAGCTACAAAAATTACTTGTCATTTTATGGATATATTCTCTTTCCAGAGGCAGATCATGACATATATTAAATAGAAAATGGAACTAGAAGAGTATGCAGTATGTTTCATGGTAACATTTTACATCGTAGGAAACAACCTCATGGGAAATACTGTGTAATATAAGGAATAAAAGTTGCATTCAGTCTTAATTGGTTTCTTTCATGGTTTTGTAGATAGTGACTTTTGATTCAAAGAGGGCACATGCATTTGTTTCCTGTTTGTTTTCATTTTTCAGTCACAGATGTTCTTTTGGGTACATTTGTCTTCTAAAATGCAAAAGGTTTTGTCACATCTGGCTACCCCAAAAAAGAGCATCCCTTAATGAGAGAAAAAAGAGTCAAAGTCATAATGAGATTTAATCCCAGTTTAATTATTTCAGAACTGTTCGGGAATGTAAGGGCAGGAACTACTATAAAATGCTAAAACAGATGGATCCTACTGAAATCCGTCCCAGTTGTTGTGCAGTACTGACTCGCACAAACCTTCATTATTTTCAATATACTTGAACAAGCATTGATAAAATGCTTAGTAGTTCATAGATCCATCTGATCTTCTGACTTTTAAATTTGAATGAAAGGGAGTTCTATCCTTGCTACTAACAGATGTCACATTAAATACCAGAGGGAAAAACTTCTGCTTAGAAACTTCTACATCCAGCTTCTTGTAATTAAGATACAATATGACTGCAATGGGAAAATGTATTTCCCTTTTTGTGTTGCATCAGTATTTTTTGATAGATTGGGGCAAGGTGGGTCCATATCAGTCAATTAATGGAATTGATGCAGTAAATTAAGGGGTTTTTTTCTTTGCTTCCTTAGCACAAAGTTCTGGTTTCTGTACTAGTGGTGTAGTGATCTAATGAACACTGAGGGAAGAATGATGATAAAGTGTTCAGCTCTCCATTTACATATATTAAGAATTTATATGGCCCAAATTTTTCTCAGTGATGTTGATATCTAGGGAAAGGCTTCCCACTCAGTAGCTATTATGTAAATCTCCCTGGTTACCCACCTGACATTTTGCCTTGACAAGGCTGATGCCTTTGCTCAGCTGATGTCTGTAACCTGCCTTCTCTGTGTCACTTTGTTTGGACAAGTTTTCGAAGGATGTACACATCCGAAGAGTATAAAACAGTTATTTTTGGCTATTACACACAACGGAGAATCTGGACAAACAAGGAAGGAGAATAAGTATTAATATGCTTACAACCCCTAGTGAAGCATGCAGCAAGTCTGTGCTGGCCAGACAGCTTGATGGCAGATGTGAAAGGGTCAGCCTCCGTCGCTAATCCTCCGTGATGCCAATGTGCCATCTTTATACCTTCTCATGTCCGTGTTTTTCTCCTGGAGTCACTGAGATGCCAACTATCCCTGTCTCAACAATCTTACCTCTGCCTGTCATTTTACCCTTCTTTTCTAGCTTAGTAGTTTTTCACAGCTCTTTCTCACAATTTAGCATTTTTCTTGGAAGTTTGAGCCAAGATTACACAACCATGTTATATGGAAAGCAGTCCTTGAATACAGACAGCTCTGAGAGGACCCCTAGGAGAGAGGTTACACACCAGTGACACTGGGAGACTGACACTATTTAGTGAGGAAAGCTTCTATGTTGTTAAGTAGAGAGGATGAAGTGCTATCCATCCCTAGCTGTACAATAGCCAGGCTTACGTGAAATTAAAATGGCCAAAGCCTGACCTTTGTCACGGCTAAATTTTAGGATGAAACTCTAAATAGAGGGAGGAAGAAAAGTCAAAGTACCTCTCAGCTTGCCCTCAAAACATTGACCTCAGTGCACCATGTATTTCAGAGCCCTCCATTTTCTCAGAAATTCACCCCAAAGAATTTATCTATCACACATTCAAGACTCTTCTGCCTAGGAGATGAGAAGACCATCTGCTCAGGTTTAGACAACACGGTAGTTAAAATGCTGGCATCCGTCCTGCTCTAGCACTTTCATGACTGTTGCCACCAAAGGAGGTGAATAAGAGATAGCACCTCCACGTGTGTGAGGTGAGGGAGGAATGCTGAACACCGACAACATGTTAATGAGTAGGAGAATGTGTAGATGGAGAAGAAGGGAAAGATTTAGCTGGCGTAGCAGAATATCAAGAGAGAAGCAAACAAAAATACTCTATCCAGAAATGAAAGAAAAGGAATTTGAATTCCATAGAGAAAATGAGAAAGTGGAAAAATGGAATAGTCGAAAGGAAATGGACTGAATGCCATAGCTGTGCCAGGGCTTCTTCTGAGAGGGTCCAGAGGGATGAGACATGTTCATCCAGAAGAACTGAGATGTCCAAAGAGAATAGGTCACAGATCCTGCCTAGAAATTAAAAGAAAAAAAGCAAGAAATAAAACGTCCTAGTATGAAAGATTTGTACTATACCATCATTATCATGCCAGAAGAGTAGCCTTTTTATACGCAGCATAACTCAAGATAAGGAAAGATAGGCTGAGATACGTATGTAGAAGCACACACAGATAGGTATCAGTGATTTAAATCATCAGTGAATATACAGCAGGTAAAATTCATGTCAGGCAGGCTGGATGCCATCTGTCACAGTTAGGTTTCCACAGGATGACTGGAAGTAGATATTGGCAGCTTCCTGGTTAAAATCATCTATTTGAGTATTCAACAAAAAAGTGTTTCTCTGCTATTATAGTCATCATTTCAGTTTGTATTTTTTGTATGTAGATAGTAGAAATACATCAGTATATCCTTAGGAGGCCTTGTGGCATAACGATAAATGGTTCTGTTTTATTCTTGAAACTGATTTATTATGTTTCAAAGCCTTCCTAAGGCAATTTCCTTTCTCTGAATATATGGTATGATAATCTACTAGTCTCAAGCTCTGTTTCTTTCCCTTTGCACTAAACCTGATGTTGAGGCTATCATTCTCCTTTGGTTCCAGGAGAAACAAAAAGTTAAAATAAAGAGTTTTTTCTAGATAAACTCCTCAACCTTTATGCAGAAAAATAAAATATATATAAATACTGGAAACCTTTGGTTTAGTGGACTAATATCACAAATGTTTTTAAAATTCATTAAGCATTTAGACAAATGACTTTATTGTTCCTAGCTTTGCATAGTCAAAATGTATAAACTCAAAAAGACAATGTTGCTGTAACGGGTTCCTATCCAGAAAAATCTTAGCCATTAGCAAGCCAACACTTTGATCAAAATTGGCTGACTGATCTATGAATGAGGTGATATGATGCGATGCATGAATTAAACCATAAACTACTGCATTATTTTTGTGGCCACTTTCAGTGTCAGTCTGTGCTATGTATTTTAACAGGAATTGTGCACACAATTTCAAAAAAAGCCAATAAAAATGAAGAAGGGGTTGTTTATGATGCCTGTGTATTTTTACATTAAATACCAGCTAATCCATAAGCCACACATATTATATTTTGCTGGTTCTCTGCCAACAACAAAAGTTATTAGAGCTTTTAGTTTACTCTTTTAGTCAAGCAATAGTATATAATATGATACTTCTTCCAATACAGTAAACTCAGAAGACCCCATTGAGTGCAATTATCATAAGACAGAAGCTGTGGAGAATTTGATTTAAAATTGCATGTTTTCATTTAAAAAGAAACGGAAAAAAAACCTTAACCCTGCTACCAGGAAATAATAGTAATGTATATTTTAAAAATTGTCTTGTGTTACTTTTCATGTATTTTTACTGTAAATCTGATACTATTGTCTATTCTGATAACCATAAATATACATTCATGCTTAATAACTGCTCATGTCTTACAGTTTCTGCTTAATAACCCAGTAATGTAGCTAATCTATTTTTATATGAGTATATTTTTTATATAGATGTATATAATTATTTATACATTATGTAAGAATAATAGTTGCCCTGCAAAAGCCTCTGGGATTATGACTGTTTGAAAGATGGGAAGAGTATTGCAAGGCTAGCTGGGATACATTAAGAAAAGTATTTTTTAACCATTACGTAACACTGTGGTAATAAATCATTAGCTGAATTCTACATAAGCTACCATTTTCATAAATATGCTTTTTATGATGTATATTCTTTGTGAATCTGCTCCATGGTATGTATCAACTCCATATTTGTTTTTTTTTTCTCTAGTATGAGGAACCATCTTTTACAAAAAAATTAATATTCCTCTTATTAGATATCTTATACTGAAATTTTAATTTCTTTTAAACATGACTGATAGCAAATCTTTGTCCTGTCATTTTGTCATGCTGTTTGAGTTTTAGTTAATAAAATAAGCATTTGAAGAGGATAGGCATCAATTCTGGAACTAAAACTTTTGTTTAGCAGTCATTCAAAGCCAGAAATTGTAGTTGGAATGGTGTTGTACTTATATTCCATGCTATAGTAGTACGATGAATTCCCCAAAACCATGGAAAATTCAAGGTCTTCTGCAAAATTCTTTTTTGTCCTAACAAGCGAACTTTAAAGAAGCAAAAGCTGCACTGTGGTGTAATTGCCAAAAGGAGAGATAGAAGTCCAATTTCATTCCTGTTTGGACCGTAGTGTCATGGTCAGAATAGAGGCCCAATATTTTCAATGAGCTTTTTAATGATACCATTGTAGTACTTTCAGCTGCAGGAATCATGTTGGTTTGGGTTCTTAACTCTCTTGGAAGCTATAGAATTAAAAGAAATTACTAAAATTAAAGTGTATACATATATAAATATTAAAGTCTAAAGTTTAGCAACTAAATTCAGAGCAGGTAACTACAACACAAAAATGCACAGAAATCACAACATAGAAGGTGGTTCCTGTAGTATTTGATATTAAAATATTATTAAATGGGATTATAACACAGAGGAGAACATGTTAGCACATCACAATTTTCAGTAAAGTCATAAAAATAGAAATCAACACACATATAAATGGAAGAAAATTAAAAATACATATCTTGATCGACTACAAGATAAATAAAAATCAATTTTTAACAACAAACATGATCCTTAATAGGAATAAGGTTAAAAAGTAGGTTTAAATTTCATCCTCTTGAATACAGTCTACTACCCAGAAATATAAATAACAGCTATTGATAAAATAACAGTTTAAACAAGTGATGTACACAGAAGTTTTAGATACTGTAGATAATTTTTATTTTGCGAGGTCAAGGTCTTCTGTGATGAGGTCTGGAAGATAACTGCTATAAAAAACAAGCATTTTTTTTATTTTCTTATGGCACCTTTCATGCTGACTTTTAACCACTTACCTTTGATATCTGTTCAAGGTTATGGAAAATGTTAGGACAGAAAAGGGTAGGACAGACAGAAATGTACCTGAACTCTCTAAACATGTTTATTGGCTTCCAGCTAAACTATGTTAACAATACTTTTACTCATTGATAGATGATTTCTTGGTGTCAACTAAACATTAATGTTCATGCTGTTATGGAACCACTGGGTACTTTTGATAGTCTGGGTCCTAAAATTGGTGTAGGCATGCATGTGAGAGTGGGCAAGGTTATCCTACTGTTCCCTTCATTCTTTCTCCTCAGACTGAGTGAAATCAGTGTTGGGCAATTTCTTCACACTAAATGTTCTCACAGGATGCTTAAGATTCAAGCTGCTGTCACCTCTTTTAAATCTAAGGATATATTAGATTGCTAGGATTTGGTGAGGAGACATCGGCTGAAATATGAGTAGCATCTTGATGAGGCCCAGTTATACATCTTTCTCTTATATTAAATATTCTACTGACATCAATCAGGACCCTGATGAAAGCAAATTGCCTTTTCATGTCTGAAGGACATAAACTGTGAGGACATAATGGTGGCATGTGGGTATTTTGGCAGTCTTCTGAATCTAGAACATTCACCAGACATTTGGACAATAAAATAATAATTGCAGTTTCCTTCATTTTTAGATGTTTTAAGAAAATCTGATGGAAACTTTCCCAAATAGAAAAGATAAAGCCTAAACTTCTTCTCATAGAAGACCATGTTCTTTTCATGTCTTTTCAGATATGGACCTTAGTATCATGGCCCATGCTTTTGCCACCTTCAGGCAAGACTAGTTAAATATGCTTATTGTGGGCTAGACTGGAGAGATAAATGGTGGAGAACTCAGTGACCACTTGTTATTGTGAATATTAGACACTTCGACTCCACAATGCACATATTGAATGACACAATGTTGGCTTTGATTATTAAAGAACTAAATAATCTCTCCTACTTGGAAGACTTGCAGTCTCAATTTTAATTTCTTGTCCCCTTCTGCATTATAGGGTACAGGCAGGTTCCATGGTTAAAGGGATTCTTCTTTAAAATGTAAAATAATTGACTATCACAGTAGTTTTCTCCAAATCCTTTTTAATAAAAAAAACCAAGAAAACTCAACTCCAACCAAAACCAGAAAAAAAACAAACATCATCTTCTTAAAGTTCACCTAAATTCAGGAAAAGATTTATTCCATATAGACAGGATTTTTTTTTTTAATTGCAAAATATTAAAATAAGGAATAGGGAGAGAGAATCTGGACCATCACGTCTGAAGGTCTTGTTCCTTCACAGCTCTCAGGATTCATGTGAGAATTTTTTTCCCCATAAAGAAATTTGTCAAAGGAATTGCCAGCTGCATTCCAGTGAGAGTAAATGCATTTCTATGAAACAGTCAGTGAAGCCTAACTGCTTCATTAGGATGTGGCCGTACATACAGCAATAACCCAGTGAGGAGTCAGTATTAAATGCTCAAAGCCCACAGAAGACACCTACAGATAGAAATTGTGTGAACCCTAATATTCTTTCTCCTGAACTAAAGTACCATACACGAGACAGTCCCACGAGAACATCTGCTCCAAATTCATGCTATTTCTTCAAACAAAACACAAGCGAAAGTAAACTAAGAATACCTAGGCACCTCTAGGCTTGTAGCTGAAGAAGTAAATGGCCACATTCCTGGAGTACTGAACCACAGCGCTCTGACCTAGTTCATTACTAGAAAAAATAGCTTAAGTCAAATTCTGACAAACTAAAGCTGTTAAGCAATTTCATCCTGCTTCATACTGCAGTTCAATTTTACCATAAAATCATAGCCACCACTTGCCAACACATCACACCCTATCATAACTCTGCACAGCACGAGGGAACTGCAATTTCCAGCAACGGGCTATCATTTGCTATACTCCACCAAGCACACACTACGGTAGCATGTCCCTGGCTGGCTGCCAGACCGCTTCAGCGCTCCACAACACTCCATGTCCAGCTCATAACTCAGCCTACCAGTATCAGGACACCATAATGGACATCATTGTGTGAAGAAGGATTTAGCACAGCTGTAGAATGATGCAGCTGACGCTCTCATCGTGATACATCACCTTATAAAACCAGTAATATCCACAGGAGGGGAAATGGAATTGGCTGGCCAGATAAGGGTGCAGCCAACTAGCCCCTATTGTTCTCCCAACCTCTGTATCACATTAACACGTCAGATTTCAAACTGGGTTTTGGAAGCTGAAAAACATAATGCAACGTTTCGTATGTAAAACCGTCGTGGAATTCTTAGGCCAAAGTCTGTCCTGCCTTATACCCATGTAATACTATTGAATTTGCTCTGTACAGCTAACGCCCAGCAGGTGTGCTAATTTCAACAAAATGTTCTGTGTCATGTTATGTAGCCCTCCACAGGGACTGCAGTGTCAGGCTGCATGGGAGGAGACAAAATCCACGATGCACTGAGAAGTCTGCCTAGGCTCTTGATTCAGCCTGATGATCTGATGAACTCAAAACAGGAGGCCCACCAGAAACAAATGAAAAAACAACAAAACACATCATTTTTAATTTTGCTCTGTGTGAGGAATGAAAATGGGAAGTTATCAGGTGAGGAAAGCTGAAGCCACACGAGCGAGTGTGTTGGCCAGTGTGGCTCAACTAAGCAACTGGCACCCAGACAACTGGATGAGGTTATACAACCCTAAAATAACCAGATCGTCGCTCGCAGATGAGCAGCTCCAGCCTCCCTTTTGCATGGGGCTGGGTTCTAGACCCTGCTAAATCCATCACGCTGGTTGACCTTTGAAGGACAGGAGTAGGTTTTTCTTTTGTCATCAAAGGGGGAGGGTGGATTTTTCCACCTTTCCGAGAGTGGGGCTGGAACCTCTGCGAGGTAGGTTGTTTCCAGTTGCAGTTTACAAGGTGATGTCTTTGTTTCACACGTACACTTTTTCTGGGCATCCACAGATGGAAATAGAGATAGGGGAGTCGTCCTCCTAAAGGGTGGGAAAAGGTGAAAAATGTTATGATGAATGCAATCCTGCAGGGATTAAGAAGAAACTGCTGAAGGCTGTGATGTTCTTAGCTGGAATCAAAGATGAGGAACAGAACGGGGCATGCCTCTCTTCTTAGGGAAGGGCTCTGCAGACGTATATTTATTATATCTTTTGACACACAAAGCATGCACCTCACTGGATGGAATGAATGGGAGAAGGAAGAGGAGGGCTGTCTGCAGACTTACCTTAGGCCCCTTAGTTAATCTCTGCTTGGAGCAGAGGCGGCGGTCTTCTACAAACTGGAAGAAATTAAGGAAGGAATAGTAAGCTGTACTGTGTGACTCATGTCATATTATTCCCAGGTGAGTTAGAGTAAATTGGTGTCTTTAATGCTGAAGTAAACCATATGGCTAGCCTCCTGTCTTCTCACCCGTTAAAGACAATTCTTACCTTTCTCTGACATTTAGTGTCTCATGATCTTCAGCTGCTCCAGGTTCAGGGTGTGATTAAAAAAGCTAGAATCTTACTTGGATGGGCAGCAGCATTTTCAGGTATCACCCCCATAGAGAGGTGTATATTATAAAGCTTAGGGAGCACTCAGGAGCCAGGCAGTCTATACAAGAGGAAAAAATCACTTTTATTAACTGAATAAGTGCTCAGTATAAAGCAAATGCGTTTGGGCTCCTGGAAACATCCAGGCTATGGTTCAGTGAGGTATTTGAAAGGGATACTTAGCTCAAAGCCTAGGCTTATGTCCCATTAGTGAACAGTTTAAGAGAGTCTTACACAAACAAAGAAATTCTGTTATAAAATCTTGTCCTTTAACTAACATATATGTTGAAAATATTTTGCTTTGAATTAGGGCACAAACTGGGTATCCAAGAATGTTAGTAATACCTGTTGTAATATTATACCCTCCTATGAACACAACCCCTCTTAAATTTACAATGTGACTGTCCTTTCTTGCACAATCTCTAAATTTGTGTTGTAGGAAGTTTTTCAGTACTCTGAATGAAGAAAATGTCCAAATAAAAATTCTAGATTGTATCTTAAAATAGTGGTTTCTAAAATTACCAAAATCATCTTTCTCCCTTCTGACTCTTCCCAATATTCTCTACATTTTACCATTAAGAAAGCATAATCTCACTTTCCAAAATGCAAGTTTAGACCTCATGTTTTATTTCAGGTAAGAACTTAAAGTTAGATTAAATGGAATAATTATAGTTGTCTCTTTGTATTTTGTAAGCAGTTAAATATTTGGTTAAGATGAATGATGTTCAATGTTGAAATCTAAAGGAATTAGGAAATCAATCATCCAGGAAATGATTGGAGGTGATACATACCTAGCCAGACTCTGCAGTACGTTTTTGGATTCGCAAGCTGTTAAAAAGGAAAAAAAAAAAGTAATAAACTGCGTCTCTTTTGTTGTTGCTGCTGCTTACGCTTTCAAACAGTATTTAAACAGCTAGAATAACAGCAAGACATTATATCCTCTCAACGGTCAAGGTAATTACTCTTCTTTATGTGGTCAGAGTTACGTTAAAGTAACTGCTACAACTGCTTTTTCTGGGTGGAAAGGCAGGAAGGAGAGAGTGTGTTTATAAAGCTGAATATGGCTTTTATTATCACATTTATATGGCTGAAAAGGATTGTTTTGAAATAAAAGCATTGTATTTGGATCCAGTTAATCCTAACATTTCACCATACTAGCCCTGGGATATGGAAATCTAAAGCTGCATGGAAAATCATTTCTCTGTTCTGTCAGGTGGCAAGGAAGTCACGCTGATAGACGGGGAGATGACAGTTGTCACTAAACAAATGGCTGTGCAAAAATCGTGAACACTCCAGTTCCTTTAGGTATTTGCTGTCAAGCTGAAGTGAAAGAGATCTTGATAGCAAGAGTCATTGAACATCCAGATCGATTCCCTTCTTTGGTAAGGGCAGAGGCACCTTTGTGCAAGGGAAATCTTTGTCAAGGGCGAACAGGAGCAGAAAGAGAAAATAAAACTTACAAGAAAAAGTAAGTAGCAATATTATTAACCCCACTGATCTTTTTGGAGATGTGATGTCTGACTGTTTATCCCTATCATAATCATGCAACATTTAGATATCAGAACATAGGAAATACAGTGAGATAAAATTGTTCATCCTTACTACAATTGGAGAAATGATTTGATTTTCAGAAGTATAAATGGCTATTAAATATTATGTTAGGTTATGAATATTAGGGAAATTTAAATAGCTACTACTCTTGCTTTTTTCATGCAGTTGATGTGGCGTTAATCTCCAGGAAATTCAGTTTGTAATACTGAATGTGTATTTTTGTAGAAAGCATATGACAGCAGTGTCTGAAAACGGCCATTTAAGTTGTACACAGTATTAACAGAAGGGAGATCTTAGAACAGAAAAAAACCTAAAAAGTTTTGCTTTCTTAATTTTTTTTTTAAGGAAAATGTGCACAAATACCTATATCAAAATGAATAATAAACATTATATCCACAGCTTGTTGTTTGATTTCAACAAGTGCACAACTGGGCTTGTTTGAATAGATTTTCTTCTCGGTGCCACAGGGATTTCTCCCAGGAAAGTGCTATTTAATACAATAATAAATGAGCAGAGAAAATGAGAAGGGAAAAGAGTAATAGGGGAATGTTTACATTTTAAACTACTCAAGGTAGCTAAATCTACAACTGACTGTGAAGAGCTGCAGAAGAATTCCCAAACACTGAGTGAATGGACAATAAAACTAAAGATTCAATTAAGTAATGATAGGTGCAAAATGATAGAAACAGAACTGTTCCCAAACACCTAACGACAGTTATACAGTGATGTGCTCTAAATTAACTTTTGCCACTCAGAAAAGAGTCATCATGAATAAATTTGTAAAAATGTAACTCGGTGACTGGAAGTGGCATAATAAATGCTATGTATTTAGGTAGAATTTAAGAAATACATAACATCATACATGCCTGTAGTGCATCTTTATCTTTAATACTGCAAGCACCTATATATCTCCAAAAGATTTTCACATAAAAATTAATATATGATTTCACTTGAAGTCATTAGTACATTTCATAAAAGTTATCATTAGTTTAGCCTGAATTTTGAGCTGGACACAGAAAAGTCTTGGAGAACTTCTGGAACCTGCCACAAACAGAGCCATACAAAGAAAAACTACTGGGAAGGTCAACAAGTATTATCAGAGACAAGGAACAGATTTTGAGTGGGCAAAGGCAGAATGGATTGTGGTTCTTCATGTTGCAAAAGAGACACAATAGTTTTCTTTAAATTTATGAATGGCAAGAAGGCAAAGCAGAAAGATTTCTCTAAAGTTTCTCACAACAGAGGAATTAGGGAACATCCGAATTAAAATATCAGGCAGCAGTTCTAAATTGATCAAAAGAAAGTGCTGCTTTCATCCAGCATGTAATTTAAATTGTGCGATTAGGAGATTGTTCATATACATAAGTTGAAACAATAATTAAATTCATAGAGAATATGTCTTATCTTGGGTATTAATGGTTTAGATGCAATTTGTGGCTCAGGCCATTGCTACTTACTGCTGGAAACAGGAAGGATCCACCAGAAGGAAGAACACTATATTCATATACATATATTCACATTGTCCTAACTGTGTATCTTTTCTTTTACTTAAGCCTCTATTCTTGGCAGCTATCAGAGACAGGCTGATGGGCTAAGTGGACATTTGATCTGACCCATTGTGACAATTCGGACGCTCATCTTAGATCAAGTCCCCTTTAGACTGGTGTGTTCCAAAGAACTTGGAAGGTGCAACCATTAATTTATGTTTCATACTCTCGATTTCCAAAATAATAACTAATTCTAGCACAGTAGAACAACAGGTATGCGTACAATAGAGTAAGGAATTGTTTTATAATTACATCATGTGACTTGCTGATGGGATGTTAAAGATGAAAAATTTTCAATTTACTCTTATAGCAGCAAAAAACCTGCTTGCTTTTCCAAAGTACCTGCTGGCCACCATTCTGGATGACATGCAAATGTTCAGACACAGCATTAAAAGCTGCATTTTAATGCATTTTGAGTTGAATATAAGATACTTATGTTTGCCTGTGGAAACTTTTGCTTCTTAACCCTGTCTCAATTCAGTGCAAATATCCCTTGCAGTTTTATCAGAGCAAGCCATTTTCCTTTTTACCTTTATAATTTTGAAATCCTACTTTTCAACTCTCCCTGCTTTAGCTGAGGACATGTGTCCTCTCAGTCAAGTGCTTACATTCTAATTATAATTAGTCAAATTCCATTCAATCCACTGCTAATTCAGAATATTAGAGTTTTAGCCATCTCAGCCTATCAGCCTCTAATTACCAGGATGTTTGTGCTTTCTGCCTTCTGACAATTGGCAGCAGTGCTTTTTGTCAACCATCATGCTTGTTAGGAGGACCTTAGTTGCATTTCCACTGAATACACAAACATTAAGCAAGTATAAGGAGTTGGTAATCTCCAATTTTGTTGATAACCTTCACATATTTGTGTGCTGGGCAGCCTGCCCATGCTGCAGCTGCTCAGTCTGTAAATCAGCCAGAGGTCTGGCAGCCAAGGATCCCTGGCCCTTGCTCTACTCCCTGGGCAAACAGGCAAACAGGCAAGCATAGTGTGTCTTGAAAACAGTTAAATGTTGTCGCTTTGTTTCCAAACCAAACCATTATTGGACTGCCATACTTCGGTGGAAAATGGAGTTTGCGAGCATTTGTTCCAATGCAGGGAAATGTCGTTCCCGAGTGAGTCAGATCAACTCCAGTTGTCAGAGAGGAACATAAACTGGCTACTCTTCATAGACAAGATAATAGATTTTCTTCATTACGCCACTTTTAACCCTCCTTCTTCACCTCACCTTGCACATCTACTGCACACGCTCATACAGCTGTGAATCCTTGACTATAATAACGATCTGTGATGCTCAGAGGGGAGGTTACCACTATACTTTTTATTTACCTCTTTCTTTTCACCCTTTTGGAAATTACCCAGAGTGAAAATACTTACTGGCTGTCAAAGAGGAAAAAGAAGGTTTCTCAATCTGTAATTTGTTCTCCTGGAGTCACTTCAATATTTGTCTACTTTATCATCAGTCCATATCTGGTTGGGGCAGTTAGGGGCGGTGGTGGCTTCTGCAAGGGAATTTTCATTTTCAAGCACAGGGAAGATTGATGAGTATTTCTTCTTCCATCATAGCTCCTAAATACACATTTACCCTGCCCCGCCCCTGGAAATTTATGGCAATAACTCTCAAAAACCAAGTCTGACTTAACCTGCATTTGTTTTTAAAAATTCCTTTATCTATATATCAATATGGATAGAATGCTTCTCACCAGTTTTGGTACCTGTAACATGGATGTTTACACCTAGCTTAGACATTACTCGTGGTCAAGAGAAAAAAGTACGCAGCAATGGATTTCTTTGTCAGTCCCTCTGTCCTGTGTTAGTCACTGCTGCACCTCTGGGTAACTTTCCTCTCACCACCTACAAGGAGTTTAGATGGCTTGGTCTGTTGTAGGTTATCCACATGTTAAATGTATAAAGTTAGGTGAGAAGAATCTCACCCTGTCTGTCTAAATTATTTCACTCTTTGGGGACTGGGAGGCAGAAAGAAATATTTTAAGTAAACAGTTAGTGTTATTGATGCAACGTGGGAACTTCTACCTGCAGTAGGCATACATATGATGACCCACAAAACATGCCTGAAATGGGGAAACTTCATTTATGCTGCTAACATGCAAGTTTTCATTGTTACAAAATTGAATTTGTGCACTGGGGCATTTGTTTATTTTCTTAAGGTCCCACACTTTAATGCTTTTTAATCAGTTTTATAATTTTGATGGTGCTGGAGAAGTTCAAAATTTTCCCAATAAAATTCCCCAGAAAGTGTTTTCTTTCGAAAGAAAATGTCTATACTCATGCTCCATTAAGATCCTGCGCATACTATTTCACTACAGCACATCAATGTAACCACATGTAATATAGATTACAGAGGCTGTCACGTTTTGTTTACAGGCCTAACGTTAGATGACTCAGGAATTCACTTTCATTTCCTGTTGTTGTGAAGGTTTGTTTCTCCCCATTTGTTTGATTTCGGTTCCTCTTGAAGGAAATTCTGGCCTTCTTAATGTTGGTAGAAATTTTGCCACTTCAGAAAATCCATGGCTTCATCTTAGATGACAGGTTTCACTATAGCTATATGACTTCTCGGAATGGCACACATCTCCATAGGACTACTGGAGATGGCATAACTAACATTTTCTAGCTGAAGGTGTATAGAGTGTTTACAGGTTAAAAGTTCATGGTGTGTATTGTTTAGATACGCGTGTTTGCAAAAGTATGTTGAGAATTATTTAAGTGTGGATAAACAGAAATTTGGTTAAACACTTCAAAGTGAGCCATTGAGCTTCTCCAAAGCAGATGGAAAGGTGAATTGGAGACCAGAGGATTAGTTTCTTCACAGAAAGAAACTACTGACTGTTAAAGGTCCCTTTAATGTGAAAAAAACTCTAATAGGAATTCGTAACTGGAAGATAGTTAAACTGGATAGGAAACTGGGCCAAAATTTGCAACAGTGAGATTAACTAATTGCTGGGGAAAACTACAAGAAACTGCTAGATTCTCAGTGGCCAGATGTCTTCAGATCCAGTCTGGATTCTTTTCAAGAAGATACTCTTTAGCCAAACTCAATTTGTACTTCAGTGAAGCACAAATCATCGGCTTCAGCACATGCTGGTATGTAACATGAAGTCATCTAATGGTCCTTTTTCAGCAATAAACTGAATGGAAAGGATGTGGCTGCACAGCCATATTATAATTGTTTTAATATTAATTTTCTCTCCATTTGATAGAATTTACTGGAACTACATAAAGCACTAACTTCAATTTTTATAGGCAGATACCTGTACAGCAAATATTTTTCATTTCTAACCCTTGATCAAATTCCCTTTTGCTGACTCTGCAAAGAGCATCATATGGGCCAAGACTGGTTCAATATTTGGGACCTGTGTGTTCTATATAACCTTTTTACAAACAGTTTTCATGCTATTCTTACTGCAAATGAGAATGAAGACACAAAGATGATGTAAGTCTGTACAATACATACACATTTTTGAGAAAATTGACCAATAATTCATGTCTGTACTTGGTACTGAGACTATTTCTGTTGATCTACTCTGTTCAGTTGTCACCAAACTTCCAGAAAGACATTCAAAAATTAATCAGCTTCAGTGAAATAACAAAGGGACAATTAAACTAGTAGAAAACATGCACAACAGAAAGAAAATGAAGGCTTTTGGTCCGTTCACATTGCGAAGAGGAATACTTTGATCATAGTGGAGAAATGTGATAGCAGGGAGTTTTCCAGTCCAGTAGAAGAAGTTATAACAGATTACAGTCTGAGAAGGGAAGACTCACAAATTTAAACACCAGGTAAGACTGCCTGGAGTTTGGATTTTTCATTTGTTTGCTTGTTTGTCAGCTTTTGGAATGTGAGTTTTGGGGGCTGATCTGAAGTCCACCTGACACCTTGCAAATGCTAAATCAAGCCAACTCCTCAGAGGTTCTGAGATCTTCACTGTGCTGGAGGAGGCACAAAGCCACAGGAGATCCAGCTTCAATCATGACTTTTAGGTTCCACGTTGTACAGGTGGCCATGAGTATAGTGAGTTGATAGGGACACCATCTGGTTTTTATTTTAACTAATTAGTGATTTCCAGATAATTTTTCATGGACGTTTTTTCAATCAGTCTAGAAAGCAACATTAGAGTGACTTAGCAAAGTATATAGTGTATGTGCTATAATTTGAAATATTGAAATGAGATTCTCATTTCAAAAAGAACACAGCTATTTCAACTACAGCTACTGGAAATACTAGTAATAGTAGCAAGACATAGTTCAGAGCAGTTCTATAGTTATATTAGGCAGGATATAGGACTAAATGTTCACAGTTTTCTCTTTGCCTGAAGTTCTTTAAACTCATCAAGCAGCCTTTTTTCTTTATTTCAGTACAGTATCATTTGATTCAAAACACAGCTATTGTTCTAAAAATCTGATTAAATCAGAAATGTATTGTTTACTTTCTGGCTGGCTTTTGAACTGTGTAATCCCAGTGGTTATTATCAAGGTAGACAGTTAGAAAATCAGCACAGAATTTAATTCTGAATAAGTTAAAATTTTAGGAGTTTTTAAAGATCTTTCGTGCTCCTCTGTTTGGCTCTGAAATTTGATATTGCTAACTAATCATGCTATTAAGTAAATTCTCATAATGGTATTGTAAGAAAGAAGATTGCACTATTGTAGCATTGCTGACACTGCTCTTGATTCTTTACTAGCTGATGCAATCTTTTATTCTTTTTTTGTTGCTGATTCAGATTTTACTACTCCTGCAGGTATCAGGAGAAAAAGCTTAATTTTAGCGCCCAAGAGTCTCAAGTATTAGACTATCAATTTCCGTTTGGGACTTGACATCTGAAGTGGAATACTACAAAGAAACATTGATTTTACTTTCTGTATGACTGTACTTGAATACAACAAGCTGAACCTGAGAACATTAATGCTCAGTAATGAAACCAGGAAAAAGAACTAGAAAAATCGGCTGGGGCAGGGGGTGGAGGGGAAGGCTTTGAATCCCCTTAAGCAGAGGAGGGAACCCACATGTCCCTTAAAGGTTGGCTTAATACAGATATAGTTACAGGGTTCTTACAAAAGAGAAGGAAATCTTAGATGGGAATTGGCCTTCTGTAAAGGTATCACCTTGGAGATAAAGATGTCATGGTCAGTGAAACAGCAACTTTGAAATTTGCCCTTAATTGCAACCTCCCTTGCCAAGAGGAAACTTCAGAGAAAGGTCTTTTGGAAAAGTGTGTTTAAAATAGGAATATATCATAGCCGTCATAAAGAAGTGTGTTCTTCTGTGAGTTAAGCAAAAAGTAGCAAAGACAGTAATGCAGAGCCTATTTCACTATTGAACTACCTGGCAAAATGTTATATCTTCAGATTCTGCTTAATGGTAATAGTTTGCTATTTATCCTCTCTTCTAACCTCTGATAAACACTATTTCTAATCATATATTGTCCTTTCTTAACATCTGATATTGATTTTGCACTCTAGAACCTCAGAAATGTGCTAGAAACTTTATAGTACAGATAAATAGCACGAGATACCTGTTACAGACTCAGATGCTCAAGTTCACTGTCAGATCTCAAACGTGAAGCAGTAACACCTCAACAAAGGAGTGAGAGTTTGTTGATTGTTGTAAGTTATTGCACAAAGGTTCAACGTATTCTACAACTGCACCGGGGAACGTGAATAATGATAATGAATTAGTTTTGCAAGATGGTTAGGTACATTGTGGTGTGTTACTGAATACTTTTATACAACAATTTCTTTACCTGGCATGAGCATGCTCACAGCTTTTGGAAGGATATGTTCTTCAATATTTTAAACGTATTTGACATTATTTAAGTTCCACTCATTACTTAAGCGAAGGGAAAAGGGAACTAATGAATGTGATCATTTGGGATGAAACAATGAGCTTAACACATAATGAGATATACTATAGAAAGGTATTATTTGAACTATTTCTTTTTTAGAGGACAATAACTGCAATCCTTTTCCACAGACAGTCATGGTAGTTTGACCTGGCTGCAGACCACAGGAGATTCAGAACTCGATCTGTACCCAAGCTGGTGTATCATATTCTACCTTCTGTAATTACCTTTGTGCAAATTTTAGGAGAGAATATATCACTTTGTTTAGAGAATACTTCACAGATTTATTCAGCTTTGACCCATTCTGCACTTCACTGTGTAAACCCTTAGATGTTGAGCACGGGCAGAGCATAGATGTAAATGAATTATAACCCTTCATTTGTGGAGGTCAGCATTTCATCTCTGTCATACCACTGTTATGAAGTAGACGTGGTTATTAATCTTCAAATAATTTATCAGATGTGTGTTTCACACTAAAATATATTTAACTGCTGTATAATCACATTGTGGTTTCATTATTGCACCAATAGGAGATGTTTTATTTCAGTTCTCTTAACAGCTCCTGTAAAATCAGACATCACAATTTCTCTTTTTTAAGTACATGATTTGTAGAAGATAAAGGGCCCAGTCCAAGTCTTCTAAAAGATAATGGCAGTCTTTCAGTCAGGGTGTCTCATTAGTTGCCTAATGTGAGGAATAAATTTCTCCACTTCTGGCATTATTTACAGAAGTTTTTATTTATACATAGAATACAGTTCATAAAAGTGTTTCATGGACTTAAAATAAAATTAAATAAATAAAGCAGCACTAGATATTATATAAATAGCCAGAGGATAAAATAAAATAGTATGAAAATAAGGTAAAACCCTTACAAATAAGTGTACAGCATACAGAAACTTCTTATTTAATGAACACATTTGTGGCATAGGTTTAATGTTTAATTATGTTTATAAATGGCAGCTCAGTATCTAATTTCACTTCTGTTTTAGAACTAGTTTTGTTGCTATTGGAATTTCACAAGTTTGAGTTTGAATATTGTTTATATATATATGCAGTGTCTTTTTTTTTTTATTTTTTACTTATTGCATTTGATTTAAAAAATATTTAGGAGACTGGATGATAGAAGGAGAAACAGACAAACAACAGTATGACATGGCTTTGGAAATGTTTGAAAACCAAATTATATTCTCCTACAGAGGTCATTGACTTTCCATTCACCCTGAGGCGTTTTATTAGACGTTTACTGAGACAAAATCAAATTGTTGAGTACTGCATTTGTCCAGACACTCCTGGCAACTACCTGATTTCAGGTTAGTTCTGAGTCATATGTAAGTTTTCACCATATCCCTAATATTATTTTCCAGGTAGTAAAGCTACAAATAGAAAGAGGGAAAAGCAGACTGATAGAAATAGCTAGGCAATAATTTTTAATTCTATTTTTCCAGATAAAAAGCAGACCCCTTTACTAATTTTGCTCTGCTATTTCATCTCAACCCAAGCTAAATTCTGTCTCTCTCTAATTAGTACTGTTGAAGGATCAATACAGCACTTCAGTGCTTCACAATCTTTTGTCAAGCTACCTGCCATACTCGTGAAGAAAGACATCTTTATTTTCCTCTTACAATGTGATTCAAAATGAGATAAAGGTATTTGATCTTGGCAGATGGACAAATAATCGCTATTTTTCTTGACTGGAATATAAATTATGACATATTAAAAGTGTGAAAGAGTTGCTTTGGGTTGGTTTTTTTTAAAGAAGATGAAGAAGGAAAAGGAGAAAGAGAAGGGGAAGGGAAGGGAAGGGAAGGGAAGGGAAGGGAAGGGAAGGGAAGGGAAGGGAAGGGAAAGGAGAGAAAATACTTTGATATGAAATGACGATCATGTTTAGAATGAAGACAAAATTTTCTAAAAGTCTCAAAATTTCAATTCTAGTCACAGAATACATAGAAAGTTTTTTTAAAAGGCTGAAAACATTTTAGTGAAATGTAGGAGACCATTTTCAGATACTTCTAGCAAAAATCTATTTTAAAAGTTACAAGATTTTATCTGGAGGTTAAAAGAGAGAACAATCTCACTCAGGCTGAGTGAAAAATATAGTGAAAAGATATGTAGTTGCTTCTTCCTATGCCTATGAACCAGTTTTAAAGTTTCCATGGTTGTTGCTAAGTCATTAGACTCTGGGCTACGGAAAGGCAATGAAGGGTAAGATGGATCTTACCCCTTTGGTACCTCCATCCCTGAGGTTACCCTGCAGAAGCACATGAAATGCAAAGGTTGTGGTGCAGGACAAAATGCAGAAAAGGCAGCTGCCAGGGCACTCGTCTGGGAGCAACAAGTCACAGATTCTTGCTCCTGATGGCACAAAAGGGAGATGAAAGGGCCTAGCATTTTTTCTTCACCCAGTAACATTTGGGGAAAATAGATCTTCCAACAACTCTAGGATAACTATTGCCTACTGGTACAAATATCCTATCTTATTTTAACATGGGCAAACAAAACCCAGTAAAAGCATACCTTAAAGCCATGCTCTGTTAGAAGACAAGCTACAATGAGGTAACTGAAATATGGAAAGCTCAGTTCTAGTGAGTAGTAGTTCAGTTGACTCCCTCAACTGAAATTGATCCAACCTGTCCCCATTCTATTTTGGTTTCTGTTTTCAAGTGGCACCTAGAATTAAGGCCATGGTTATCTTGTCTGAGTTTAAATTTATTGTAACTGAGAAGAAAAAGATTCACAACTCTCGCTCCTACAATGAAGCTCTGCAGTTGTATCATGTAAAAAGGCAAAAGGGGAAATCACATTCTGTTAAAGATAATGGGAGTTTTTCCACTTGCACCACAACAGCCAGATTGTCACCCAGTGATGACTGTGGAAAGCAGAAGAGACACAAACATTCACTGTTGGACCATATCACAGAGGAGTATCATAGGGGTCTTTTTTCCCTGTAAGATTTGCATGGGCCACCTCTCCTTTCAGCTGTAATTGAAATGCTTTTGTAGCAGCAGCTGCAGCAATTAGTGAGGTGGAAGAGTAACGCTGTAGAAAAGTATTTAATGTATTTCAAGTGTTTGCTGATGGCTTTGCTCTCCACAGAATGGACTGTTTATTCTCAGGAAAAGGAGTCTGAATCATAGGGTTGTAAACATTCCTTTCAATTTTTTAACAGCCTTCCAAGCTCTTTGTTGCAATTCAGCATGAGCATCAATAGGAAAGCATGGCTTGGAAGCCCCTCAGATAGATTAATTGGATAGGCGTTTGATCACTGATGGCAACCACGCTGACTTACGACAGTGATCTTTCCCTACCTGCAATGATAGCAGACAGCAGGATTTTCAGAACAGGTTATATTTCTTCATCAACAAAAAGGATGATATATGTACCTGGTTTACTTATTTATATATAAATGTAGACATTTTGAGTAGCTATTTCTATGTTCTGATGTCAGAGGGTTGCAAATGGAGTATTAGTAACCATGTGGCAATTGTTTTTGATCTAAAAACCGTAAATCAGTCATTTTTACCTATATTCACCATAGATCAACCAGCACAATTTTTCCCTCTCTGCATTCATCTGCCTCTGTATTTATCGCCTAACTTTCTGTCGAATCTCTAATATGTTCTGTCCTTTCAACCATGCTTAAGTTGAATGCTTCTTCACACTTTACCAGTTATTTGCTTTCCACTCTGAGGTTTATTTGCATTTTTCAACTCAGGCACTTAGTAATACCTTTTCCCCAATGGAATCAGAGAGCTTAGATTAATTATGTTTGTTGGCCATGCATCTGACATGATTAGCTCTAATTAGCAGATTTGTTTACTCATAAACATAGTTTCCAGGTAGATCATAATTCACGTGACTGGCAGCGCATATCAGTAGGTCTCATAAATGTTTTACCTTTATACTCAATGTCAGAATAGTTTACTAACAGTTAAGAACAAATCACCCTCTTCCACTTCATCCCTGTATCATGTTTTACAAACCGCTCTCTCTTAACACTGATTACAGCATTATGTACTGAAGTTTAGGAACAAACCCGGGTTAGAGTTCCTGTCTCCCTGCCCCTCATTTTCTGGATCTGCTTCACTAACATTCAAGAATTACCATAAAAATAAGAATCTTAAACCTTAGCATATCCTTCATATAATGTTATTTTAAGTAGTGTGATGAATAGTGTTGCATAATGGGGTTTAGATAATTAATCAGTATATTCTAGGCAGAATAATAAGATCAAGAATAACCAGATTCATGTATAGCAACCAGTAATAGTTAATGCACAATGAATTGTACAACACTTCAGTACAAATGGGTGCTATTTCCTCCAAGCATAGATTTGTCTGTTATGGGGTTTGGTTCTCTGGGAAAAACCAGGAGCTTTAGGTATACCAGAAATTAAGAGATCACTCCTTTAATGGAAATACTACTTATTCAAAACTATGTTTATTGAGTTATATAACTCATTAAAATCTTATTTTCCTAAATATTATGGTACGTGCTAAGTATCAGACATTTTTCTATCCTATCACTGTGTAGGTGCTTCCTAGTAAAGACTTTTCAAAAACACCAGCCCAACCTGATTTCGTAACAGTGACTCAGATGTAAAAGACATTACATTGACATCCTTTCTCTAGTCTTGTATTACATCCACCCTTATCTTACAGTATGTGAATGAGAAAGAAATAGTTAACAAAGAAATAAATAATACTTTAGCTTTGCAGTTCATAAGAAAATCCTATTGAGATTTGTCTCTGCTCTATCTTTGCTGCTGCTTTGAAGCCACACTGTGATTCCTTTCTTTTCCATAGGTCACTTGATCACTGTAGCACAGGCACAGGTCACTGCAATCAGTGTGTGCAGCTGCTGAACCATGGAAACCCTCATTCATGGCTGTGACTCGCAGCCCTGCAGCCACTCTTTCCGCACAAGCTGAATCTTCAAATGCCCTCTTAGGCTCCCAGCTCAATCAAAGCTTTTGGGAATAGGCAGCTGTTGAATACAGCAGATGCCTGAGTAGAGGCGAAACGTTCTTCTCCCAGTTCTTTGACTTGAACTAGAACAGGTTTCTTAAAAATACAGTTCTAGCCAGATGTTCAGTAATTTACCTTTTAATTTCATTGACATGTCTACTCTGGAGAGAGCAATATATATTGACATTTTTCATCTAGTTACTTCCTTATTAATGGCAAGGCCAGCTGGGAGATGTTATTCCCCTAAGAAATGCTAAGCAAATACTGCAGACCTTATTCACGAATATTTATTTAAACTAAAAAAAAAAAATAAAATTGGCTGTGTCTGCGGCCCCACTGGATTCACTTTCTGCAAATATTCTAGCAAAGAATTTTAAAAGGAGGCATGTTCACTGAAGGGCCCAGCTGAGCAGCTCATGCATATTCAAGAAAATATTTAAGCATATGCTTAACTTTGAACTTCAAATTGTATTGAGTCTCAGAGGGATTCAAGCATGTGCTTAAAATTCTGCTTGTGATTATTTACGTCAAGAAATTTACCATACTGTGTCCTGAGGTGAGACCATACATGTTGACAGCTGATCAGCTGATGCATGGTAACTTGCACAATCAGATCACTTGTGGTCTTGCTAAAATCTTTGCATTAGTGTAAGTTTTTTCTCTTGAGGCTTTTTAGGGTAACTGTTGCTTAAAAACTTGACATCGAGCTCTTAACATGCTTTACCATAATCCACTTCTAAAATGTATGGTTATTCCTCACAAATGAGGGATAAGAGCATTCAGAGTTTTATGAGTAGAAGAGCAACTGAAGCATAGCTATGTCAAACTATATTCCAAAGCAGAAAAGCCCTTGGATCTAGATTTTTTTCCAACTAGCTCCATTGGTAGACAGTGGAACCTAGGTGGCATAGTCATCTAGGATTCCTATTTCTTTCTTTCAGTAGAAACAGAAAACATGAAGAAGCTATGTTCTTAATTTAGATCAAAAAGGATGAATCTGAGCCTTAATCTTAACACATGGATTAAGAAGGGTATTTGGTTAGGGACTATACTATGACACCCACTTAAAATCCCAACAAAAGTTCTTGCAAATGGAATTCATCTCTGCAGCCATAGATAAATGTTTTGTTTCCTACAAAACAGTATATGCTTCATAACGGGCAATTATTTTTTTTTATAATGACCATCAAACTTGATTTTTCATTCAGCAGAAGTTACCTAAAACATTATCCAATTTGTCTGTCTCTGATCATGATTTGATGAACCCTGCTATTCCCCATTTTTTATTATGTTTATATTATCTACCCTAATATACTGTTCTATCTTGACTTTGATAGTTTGCTGCAATATGAGGATGTCACCGTTGGTTTACAACTCTTTAAAATTGCTAGACAACTTAATTCATCTTCAGCTGTTATAATAAACACTTGATAATGATCTTTCCTTAATTGCTCAATTTATAGTTTCACTCTGTCTCTTTTGAATTTCCTTTTTGTGATAATCTGTTTTCCCTCAATGGACTTTACAGAAAGCAGAGAAGGAGAGAACATTTCTTCCTCCCAGAGGAAGATGCTTTGATGAATTACTGATTTTCTATGCACCTATTTGGGGGTACAGGTTGGGATAATTTTTTTCTTCATATATGTGAATTTCTTAAATGAATGCAGACAGCAGCTGTCAAAAAAATACCACTCAAAATGGATCACTCAGGTCAGTTAGAATCTCTAAGCATTCCAGTAATAACGATAATGACAATAATAATGATAATAATTTTTAAAAAGTTGTTCATGTACATCATCATTGTTGTTGCTACTGCAAAAAGTAAATTACTAGTCAATAAAATTGTGTTGTTTTCAGATTTAATTTAAATATCTTTCAGTGTTCTGCAGAAAAGACAGAAAAAGACCCTCATGCAAAACCTGAAGTTTAGAAATCCATTCTCCCTGCTTAAAAATATAAATTGCAGTAATGAACTCTAAGGAAACCTGAAAATCTAACTGTTCATTAAAGTGGTTTCTTTAGCTGCATGAACTAATGACACATCCTTTAGCAGTTTCATTTAGTGGTGTTTGCACTTCTTTCTCCCATAGTCGTTTGAAAATAGGAAATGTTAGATCATGTTGACAAGTTGTCGATTAAAGTTAAATGTTGCTAGCAAATGCCACTGAGTGCCCTAATTAAAACTACCACAGCTCTTTTAAAAGTTAACGATATCTGTCCTTAGAAGTGTATGTTAATATCGCTTCGTACAGAAAAAAATAAAAGAAACTGTAAAACTGTGCTTTAAAGACTCACTCTCATGACACGTGTATGCATGAAATTGCATAGAAAGAAAATGAAAATAATTTGAAACCATAATAAGAAATTTGGAATAGATAAAGCATATTTTACCATGAATTGTATTCCCTTCCTTTAAACTGGTATGGACACTATGGCTTACAGGTGATCTGTTTGTGCCCTGTGTTGCTTATACAACCAAGCAAATGTGGAAAGTGAGTCACTGTCTTAGGCTGGCTTGGGAAACAGTGTTTTGTGCTAGGGGTCCACAGACTTCAGTGATTCTGCCTAATGTCATCCCAAATGAGTGTCACCACATTTTTATTGGAACAATCTGTAAGCTTTTAAGGCAGAGAGATGACTTACTGAAGACAGAGTCATTTTCCTTTCCCTACATCAACCCAAATTCAGTGGTAGTCTTTGTTCTGCGTAAAGGGAGGAAAATGAATGTTTAAATCGCTACAAGTCTTTTCTCTAATAGAACACATTAAGACCAAATTTCAGTTGTATACAGACTGAAATCTATGCATCATGACAGCACTGGCATACTTTCTTTCTGAAGACAAATCATTGGGATTTTTTTCCTTACAAAAGCAAAAGTTTCCAAATAATTTGGGAAATCTGAGTCCATCAAGCACAGGTGCTAGCAGCTTTTCAGACCAGCTTGGTGATTTTTAGACACATTTTTAGGCTGTCCTACCAGTTACTTCATTCTGGACTTGATTTATGACATGCTTGAAATACTCATCCTGTTTCTGTAATCCTCAAGAAAAAAATGGGTAGGGGATCTGCCAGGGGGAAAATGCATTGCAAAGGATTGTAAATTAAATTACCTTGCCTACATATAGTGAAATATTTGTGAGGTTAATTGTATGTGGGAAGTATGATCCTCAGTTGACTGGTAAATTAAGGTAAAATTAACTTCGAAGTACTTGATTAGTCATTTTTGTTATTTAAATGTTTACTTGTATGTTATCATGGGATTCTTGAAATACAACATCCCACATACAACAGCAAGAGACATAAGACAAAACAACATCAAATAGGATAAGGCTTCACTGATGCAATATACTGAGGAAGGTGACAACAGCCTTCCGTATTCATGATACATATAGCACCAAAAAAACCTGGGAGGTGTAGCTTCATGAGCAGAAGTTCCTGCCTTACACTGATGCATAGCCCAGGCTCTGAGCTCACATCTCTACCAGCAATGTTAACTCCCTGTTGGAAAGAAAAACAGATTATCCATGCTCCCTCGGAAACATTTTTGACCTCTGCACTAAGGTACTTGCAAAACAGTGTTGCACCCAGATTATGTAATTCAACTCTTATTTGAGACAACATATAGGCATATCTTCAATTTCAGCTTTGGTATAGGGAACAAGCTGTAGGGAGCCTTATAAGGAAATTTTCCTGATGTGGTGTCTAAGTAGGGGAGTTCTCTTTTGGGTAGAAGACAGAAGGGGAAAAGGACTGGAGAGGCTGTACATGTTTATTGCACATAGTTGAAGAATAAACACCCAGTTTTACTCCCAGCTTGGTTTCATGTTGTTTTTATTTTGATAATTAGTTGTTGGCTTCAGTCAATGATATGTATTGCCTTCTATTTGTGCAATTGGTATAATTACATAATGATTGTAAATAGATGCAATCATCATTAGAATGTTTTGGATTCCATTAAACTTTATAGAAATCATGTAACATACACTCAGTGATAGCTAAAGTACCGCAATGTGATAGTTTCACCCTTATTTCTTAAAATTACGTTGTGATTTTTCCACAGCATAGCTCAAAACTGTGCCTGTATTGCAGGTTGCAGTATGAGAGCAAGCTAAGTGCACTTCTTGCCAAATAATATCCAGCAACTTCTAGAAGCATGAAATGAGAAGACTTCTCCAAGCTGTCTCTAAAACATACGCATAAATACCTGCACAAAAATTCTTACACAGAAATATGCAGAGACATATTAAAATTCAAATTCCACAAACATCCCTTTAGTTTTTCACAAGTGCCAACTTAGTATTGTATTAACACCTGCCTCTTAATGAAACAGAAGGATGGATAGATAGATAGATAGACAGACAGATAAATGTGTAAAAGCATAGGACATTGGAAAGTAGGACCAAAAGTCATCATTTGCTTAATGGAAACTCTGCAACTATGAACAGGGGCTTCGTTCAGAATAGTCCCACTATAGGTACTCAACAAATTTTGAATACTGCTAGTTGCACAAAAATAGAAAGCCACAGCTCTTCTGTGCTACAACAGGCGAGCTGGAGAAATTAAGGGTATCACAACATCCTGAATTCCTAGGAATCTTCCTGGCAGCAAAGAGTTTCATAAGCTGCTCTGCTGAGGACATCAGCTGAAACCCAGAGACAAGCAGCTCTTTACTCATCTGCAGACATCTTTAAGAAGAATGCTTTTTTTCATGATAATTTCAAGAACCAGCCTGAGAACCTTAGAGCAGAAAAATCTACAAAGCCATAGAGTCAAGACTTTTAATTGCCATCTCATTAGTCAGTTTTGCTGTGTAGCTGCGTGATAAAAACTGAAGTGATAGCAACACTTAGGGTCATTATTGGTGGACCATATTATATGAGGAAATGATATAGTTGTGAAAAGCTGTGGGTACTTTGAGGAGTTTCCTTAGATTTTCTGTTTCTTGTAATTCTGATATTTGACTGTCTGTTAGGAACAATCAGATTTTCCAAGGAATTATGCATCCAGGCATCTAAAGGGGAGCTAACTCTGAAATGCTTTTCCAAATTGTGACCACTGAACATTAATATCTGGTTTACAAGATGTTGTACTGTACCTATTAGATGGTGATTTCAATAACTCTGTTCATAGTGAATGTCACTTCCTCATAAGCAGCATCCAGTGACATACCCTGCGTCATACTAATATACATGACAAACTCCATTCACACAAGGAAATTGCTACCTAGCATGCATAAGCATTATAATGTTTGCTTTACCTAACGATTCTCATTTGTAAGGATATAGAAAAGGATGAAAAACATTTACTTTATTGCTATTCCTAAACCTTGGAACCCTGAAACAGACAAAAGATCTGTAAATCAATGGGAGTTTGTCTCATTAACTATTTTAGGAATTAAATAGCTGAGTAAAAATGCAAGTCCTTTTCCCTTTATATTTTCATTTCCTTTTAAATATTTCTGTGATTGTCTTTCTTCTGATTGATGATTTCTATATCAGCCATGTATCAGAGTCTCATTTCAAGAATAGCATAATTAAGGGTAAAGTTCTATGACAGGTTGTAAGGTATTTTACATACTGTGGGGAGAAGAAGAAGAACATACCTCCTGTACATCATAGTTTCAGTTCTGAACACTCTGCAATCTTTACCTTTTTAAAATTTTGTTATCACCATGCCTTGAGGATTTTGAGATGTGCAACTCTTTCAATTCAGCAATCCTAGATAGGAATTAATTTTACCATGGAGGAATTATTCTCATATTTTTATGATGTGTGCTTTACATTTCAAAAATGTTGGGGTTAATTTAAAAATTATGTTAGGATACTGTGTAATGCTAGCTAGGGTTGTCACTTTTGCAGTGAGGCTCAGCCATGCTCCCTGCTGTTCTCTCAGTTCTGCTGAAAGACTGGGAAGGGTAGCAAATCTTATGAAGAGAATAATGCTGGCACACTTAGCTTCATTTATGGCTTGAATTGTCCAATTTTTTTATATTTAGCTCTACTTCATTAGGTTATTTCAATGCCTTTGCTATTAAGTAGCTAATAAAGGGAATACAGTGTAGACATCTGTAATCACGCTAAGCATGTGAACAAGCAGGGTTGTATTTTACACCTCAGATATTATTTTAAACTAACTCTAAGGAGAGGTGCTTTATGGTCACCCTCCGTTCTCACATAACAGGTGTATAACTCCCACTCGTTTCTAAGTTAAGCTACAGAGAAAAGTAAAGGATAATTTTCAATGGCAGAGGTCAGTACTTTAAAAATTCAGGTGTCTCTTCTTCATGTAGCTCATGAGGAGATATCCTGATCACTGTTTTATTGCTTGCATTTGTTCATTTTAGCTTTCATTTACTGCAGACACCAGCCAGCCTGGTCAGCCAGGCCTCTGCTGGGCTGCCGTTCCCCTCGGTGCCCTCTAAGGACCAGGAGTGACACGCGGACCCCTCCGTCCTTCCCAGCACTCGCAGACTCTCTCCGATCGCCGTCTGAGGAGGGACAGAGGGGACCACAGCCCACCCCTGCCCTGACTTCGGACTTTCCTTAAATACTGAAACCCAAAATGCTGGAAATAATAGCATCTTGTTTATTCATGTCTGCTGGGATGCCAAGAAACCAACTGGCTACAACTGCCTTGAAAAAAATCGCTGACATACCAGCTTATTTGTGTGTTTTAACTTTCAAGTGATTCATAACCGTTAAAATTTTACTCAGAGTCCGCCGAAGCTAAGTATTTTCTTATTATTACAATTCACCCTCTCCCTCCCGGCCTTTCCCTTCCCACGTGTATTTGAGGCCCGAATCTGCTCTGGGGCTCTATATGAGCGCACGGTGAGTCCCTCTACGTCCGTCTGTCGCCGATTAATCCCCATTGCATTCTTGTGCCCAGGAAGCAGTCGTTGCCCGAAAACAACTTGCAGGTGCAGGCCTGGCTTTCTTTTTACTCTGCTCAGCAGTGCAAGGCTCTACAAACAAGATTTTTAAAGGCACTGTGACATCTATCTCCCACTGATTTTGATGAGAGTAAAATGTCTAAATACCTTGAAAAATCTTGTTATAAATGACTTAGTGAAATCCAATTTTCCAAAGTGACTTAAGCAGACTTAGAAGCCTGAGAACTCAGACACACAATTGGGTTACTACTGCTTAACATGTTACCATTCATCAGCTTAGCTTGAACTTCAATCATTTCAGGCTAGGCTAAACAAAATTACCTTATATTTGCCACTGGCTGAGACTGAGTGCACTAACATTTAAAATTGCTCAGCTAATTCAGTATATCTTGATAAATCATGGTAATATGACAATGTTCCTGGATGATTTTTCTATTTGAAAATCAATGGGATTTGGAACTTTGATAGAATAACAAGTTTCTGTGGCATTACATTCTGTGCTGTGTCAACTTTTTATCATTGACAGTCCCTGTCTTTGCTCCAACCTCTCGGCACAAGGTGGCAAAGTATCCCCTTCTCTGTGGCATATGTTCGTGTGAGGCAACTGTGTTCACACTGCGAGTTACGGCACCTGTAGCTTGTCCCAAAATGTATTATGTGTCATAACATTAAAGTTCAAAATTAATTTGTGCAAGTACATCTTGGATATCTAAAGCTATTTCTATCCTGAATAACAACTTACGTATACAGAAGCCAGCTTTACATTAACTGCAGTGGTAACAACGAAACTGTGGCAACATAATGTTCACTGTGAGCTAACTGCATCAGTATTTACCCAGCTCGTCAAACAGACGACTTTCATTTTGTAGTAGGTACAGTAAAAGTACTTCCCAAGCTAGCAAGTTAAAAGTTGATGTAAGAACACAAAAATGGTCACGCCAAAGATCCATGTAGTCTGGCATCCTACTTCCACCTGTGACTTGGAGCAGTGACTGTGAAAGAGTATCGGAGTAGGGTCAACATCCCGTGGTATCTACACTGGGATGCCCTCCAAAACAGCAGCACTCTGAGTCTGAGAGAATTCTAGTTCCAGTAGTTGTATCTCTGTTTTTAATAGTCTTTGTAACATACTTCTTAGTGGAATTCAGCTGATCAGTTTTTGATCCAGTGTCACCTTCTGCGTGCACATCGTCATGTGGCAATGGATTTATCAGCATTCTGTCTGGGAAAAAATAAATCTGATGTTGTTTATTTTGACCTGTCTAGAAATTATATTTGATATTCTCCAGCTCTTCACCTTTAACTGTCTGGATGTAACTGTCTTTCCTCAAGGTCACAGAGAAAGGCTGTGGTAGAGAAAAGGTCTGAATCTGTTTTCCTGACTTCTGTCTTGTGACATAGCCACAGAACCAGCCTTCTCTTGTATATATCAGTTTAAACTATTTGGAATTCAGATGAGTTTGCCTTACTGCATTCCTAATTTGAATCGAGCTGGCTGGCAGTGAATACTTCTTTGCTACTGCAGCATAGATAAGATATAATATTATGGAGGAAACATTGCAGTGAAGGCACTTAAATGTTCCGGAACACCTCTCATACATCAGGAGCCCAGGTGTTCCTGTTCAGCTTGTATATATGCTTTATGCGTGTTTTTTATTTTGTGTTATCTCACAGTAAACACTTTAAGTATGTGGGCTTTATTTCCAGACTATTAAGTGGGTGCTATTTCTCCAGAGAATAACTTTGTCCTATTGATTACCAGTAACATCTTTCAGCTATGCTGCAAAATCTCTTGTGAATTATTGTCGTATGTTTAGTTGTCACAGGGAAATATGAGGATTATTACATTCCTCTGTTGTGTGCCAACATTCATCTAAATCTAGCTTAGTTCCCTTAAGTGAAGAAAACAGCTCTTCTTTTGATTTGTTTTTTAGAACTTGTGATGATTAAACTTTTCATGTTATGAGTAAAGGTAATAAGTAGTTGTTATCTCCAGTCAGCTATTTGCTCCCTTAGATATAATTTACAAGTTTGCTCCCTTTCTGGTTCCTGGCATCTTCTGGCCTGACTGACTGTTATCTGCAACTTTAGCATCATTTCAAGGAGCCAACAGCTCCTTCCCCAGGACAAGATTTGGCCATTAAACTCGATTCAAGTAACAATTGGTTTTTTCCAAGATGACTATTCCAACTCATGTCTCTTTACGTCTCTGTAAATTTGTTCTTTATTGATAGGCTGAGGTGACCTGTAAATTCAGTAATGCATACCACATGTTAGAAGGAAAGCTGTTCATCTGTATGTGACATCTTTTCATAAATCAGACCCTAATTGCCTCTTACCCCAGTGTCTTTTTATTATCCCTGTTTTTTCATCAGCTGAAATAATTCTCATTGGTGGACCATTTCTCTTGTAAAGCAGTTTTACATAAAGCCATTTCTTAGCAATTGGTTTATAACGATGTTGTTGCAGAAATAATTTCTCCATAGGTTTTATTAGGTTTTTTTCTCTTGACTTTTAAGGAAGACAAACAACAGCAATCAATGGAAGATTTTTGTTCTGTTTTGCTTTCAGTATTTTTTTACATCTAATGGAGAAAAGAACATTTAAAGGGAAAAAATATAACAAGCAAAAACCACAGTCCTAATATATGCACATAAAAGCAAAATGCTGTGTATAGGCTGTATCTTGTGCTCAGAAGAAGACAATGGAAATTCTTAAAAGAAAAGGCACACGAGGATTTGCCCTAAATGCCCTAAAGTCTTGTCTATTACTAGTACCTCTAACAGCATTTCAGACGCTGAAGCAGCAGCTGTAAATTTAAGTTAATTTGAACATATTTCCTTCCTTCATGTAATCAGAAATGATGCACAGATACTTTTGTTAACCAAGTACGCACGTTTCTCCCAAGAATTATTTTTAAAAGTTCAAATCTCATTCCAGAGCATTGTGGCAAAATTTTGAGTAATTCCTCGCAATATTCCAGAACAGAATTTGGGATTTATTTCTGTGTACAAGAAGCATTAGTACTCCTAGATATTATTAGCAAATATCAAACTCTTCATTACAAATGCTTCTGATACATTGCTTGTTAAAGACACAGGCTCACTTACTCTCACAGTTTTTTAGACTGAACCTACTTTTTCCTTCCATTCATCCATCTTTGAGTTTTGACATATGCTGTCTTTCCATGAAGGCTTCAGGAGCTGAGGTGACCTTGCCAAAGATCAAGAGGTGTGTCTGGAAGAATTATAATTTCTTGGAAGACGATTTATGTGATTGCTGTGTAAAAGAGTACTTGTTCTGTAGTGATTGATGACAACACTGGCATTATTGACTGATCATTAGAAATATTTATATGGCAGGTCCTTTAAGGTAGTGGTAGATGTGAAGGAAAGATTAAATGCATATCAAGAAGACAACAGTTTCTCTGTGTATGGAATCAGAGCTTGCAGTTCTTTTGCAATGTTTTTAATTTTTCTTGTTTTTCTTGTTTCACAGACACAAATGTACCATGATGGCCTCCAAAATGACTTGTAAACCCCACAAAATAGTGCAGAAGATGTATTTCACATATTTCAAAAGTGGTTAAGTTTCATTTTTGCAATTAATATTATAAATCACTGCTTCTAAAAATATTCTTAGGTATGGAGCATATTCATAAAGAATATTAAGAAAGATAAATATATTGTAGCTCACCTTTTTCTCAAGGTTTGTAACACAAATGGACTTTAAGAGAATATACATGCTTTGTTATTTGTGACTCCAGTGTATTTTTAGACATTGGAGTTTTCTACTGCATTATTTACCAGGTTGCATCGATACATTAATGAGTAACCTTTAGTAAGTGATATGCCAGTATTTTAGCTATTTATAGTCATTAAAAATAGATGGGCATTAAGGTGCTAATTTAAATACAAGTAGACCTGGCATTATTCTCAGTTTCACCACATCACATAACTCCATTAAAGAGAGCGATTCAGTAGAATTACTCTTAATTTACTTAGGTGCAAGTGGAAGCAAAATCTCTTAGCCTGCTGGTGTATATAGTAACTGAATACACACACTCAAACCCTCCCTAAATATATATTTATGTATAGTGAGAGTTCATATATAGTGTGAGTAGAATTATCACACCTTAACAGAGTACATTTAATATATTTAATTTATGAGAAATCTCTTAAATAGAAGTACGTTTCATTGATTTAAGCCTCCTCTTCTTTGTTTGTATTGCAGCATTATGAAAATTTTTACTTACACTAAAGTCAGCCTTTTGGATTTTTTGAGCAGTGGAACAGGTTGCTCAGAGAGGTTTTGGAGTCTCCATCCTTGGAGATACTCAAAAGGCGTCTAGCCATAGTCCTGGGCAGGTAGCCCTGGGCAAGCAAGGGGGTTGGGCCAGATGACCTGCAGAGGTCCTGTCCAACCTCAGCTATTCTGTGGTACTGTGCTTCTGTGAAACCAGCCTCTCAACCTCCTCTGTATAAAATGCACTGTTGCAGTTCTGATAATAGGTTGCATGTAGCACAAAATACAAAATAGTAAGTGCTCATTAAGATGTACTGATACTATTGTTTTGATGTACTGAAGTAAGGAATGAGCCATGTTTCTCGGGTTTTATCTTAGCATATTTACATACATTTGTAATCGCCAGAACAGCTAGCTATTTTAGCTCATCGGGGCAAAAGTGTTAAAGCTACTTTTAGTGTACATCTAAATTTATCTCTGCTTTCCTTCATGTTACATTTTATGGGAGTTAATTATTAGTTTCTTTTAATTATACTTCATGGCCTTTGTCCTGGAGACTATCCAAAGAGTAGATCATCATGATATGCGATTTAGTGAAACAGTTTCCAGGCATTATGCCATCCTCAAGATGACGTGAAACAATTGTTATTAAAATTAGGAAAATATTAGTATGCATATTCAGATTATGAATAATGGGAGAGAAATGGTTGACATTATTGCATGGAGTGCTATTAATCTGATGAAAGTTTGGGGTTTGGTTTGGCTTTTACTGTAGTTCCTAACCACTTCAAAATTAAGGGCACGAGAACAGCAGTGTGTCACTTCTGTTGCTCCATTTGCTGACAGAAAGCACGATGGTTTCATATCTTTCTGAATCTTTTTTAAGTTCATGTGTAGGTGTGAAAAAGAGCTCCCCCCACTGCTTTGGAAGCAGCTGTGGATTTGTCCTCAGGACATCACTTCTCAGCTGAGTGATTCAAGCAGTTGAGGTGAAATAAAACTGGCACAAGTTCTCACACAGGCCAGTGACATCAGTGAGGGGCTACTGGAAAAGCTAGGTAAATCCTTGAGCTGCTAGACCATGCTGAAATCCTTGGTTAACCATGGTTACTTGTGCAAAGCTACCATGACTATATTATAACGTTTGGTGTTGGAGGCACCTTGCAGATGCAATCAAATATGTACAAAGGCAGTAAATGTCTTTGTAGATACAGATAGATATAACATAACTATAGGTTAGTTTAAGCCTTTCGGGAACCATTTATGGTTTTACAATGTTTTTATAGGTATTTTTAAATCTTATTTCTTGAAGAAGCAGCCATGCAAGGAACCAGAAAAAATGACTCAGAGACTGATCCCACAAAGACTTGCTGAATGAATAATTTTAGTTGCCTGAATTGTCCCATTGCTGGCTTTGTGCAAATTTGTGCTGTAGTGGAAAATGTTCTAATATTTTTAATGTTGTTAAAATGCAATTGAGGATCATGTAATACAAAAATGTTTAAAAACCATTAGCCGTGATTTACAAAACTAGGTCTAACATATTTATGAGCTGCCTGAGGTCAGCTATATATTCCACTACAGCAAAATTCATCAGCTCAGGACCTTTCTGATGAACCAGAAGAAACAATTACATGGAGTTCACAAAGGAAGTTGATTCTGGAAAAAGAAGTTCTGCTCCAGAAAACTATTTAGGACTAGTGAAACGTGTAGGTACCAGTTAAGCCAATGTATCGTCAAATGTATAATGTAAACAAATTGGAAATACCATCAACACAAATGGAAAGCTTTCAATCAAATTATAGGTATAAGTACATGTATAGTTAAAAGTTCCCTAGGACGAGAATATACCATGAGCATCCAAGCAGAAGCTTTATTTTAAGGAAAGTTAAAAGTTTTTGCTCATGTTAAAGTGCATTCAATGTAACCGCTAGTAGGAACAAAATGCATTCGTTTGGCTTGTGCAGTACTCCAATATACCACATCATAATCGATATATTAAAAAAATAAGACAATTTGACATAGTTGTCTCATTGAAACACATTTTAATATGAACACCAAAGACCTAATTTCTAATGAATAAGGTCCCACTCCAGAAAACTATAAAACTATTCACTTAAACCAGGCACCTCTGGTGTCTCTTTAAGTCTGTGACTTAAAAACTTTAACAGACTTTTTCTTATTTATTTCTTACTAAATTTTAGCTGACATTTAAAAATGTCTAGCATTGTTCTTATATGTTCAGAAAATAATCTAAACAAAGTAGACACTATTTTTTCCTTCAGAAACAAAACCAAAAATAGGCTTCATAATAGGCCTTTCATATAGCAACCTTGAGCCTGAGTTTAGCCAGCAATGTTTGTTGCAGTTTGGCATTTTGTTATTCATGCTAGCTTTTTAACAAATTTGCCATTTTATTTATTACACAATTAATAACTTGAGAGTTAAAACTATTCATCTTCTCCCTTTAGAGCGGCTGCATTTTTTCACAGCTATTTCCCTCAGTGCTTTACTTCATTAAACCATTGTAAGCCAAATTCGCAAATTTAAGAGCTGGCTTTACACTTGGGGATTTCACCTGTTAGAAATTTATCTATATTTAACAAAGTAGTTAAACATGGTCTTAAACCGTTCCTACTCAACTAAATACATATGGGAGTGTCTCTGCTTTTCTCTTTTAAATCCAAACTAGCATTTTATGCCAACAAGCCCATGAGAAAAACAGCACAGTGGTAGTTTCTCAGTGTTATTCTTCCCTTTTCTTTTTAGTGATCTTGATGTGGATCTCAGTGGCTTCTTTCTTTTGATTGTGACATTATCTCACCTTTTTGCTTTGTTTGTCTCTTTCTGCCTATACTGTTTCCTGCTTCTCTGTTTTTGAATCTTCCTGCGTATTTTTCAGGACAGGATTGTTTCCTAGCATTTTTTATCTGCAGTTAAAAGGTGATTCACTTTTTTACACTCAGTTCAGTGGCAACCCGTAAAGATTCCTGAATCTCTTTACACCCAATAAACTTCACAGAGAATATCATGTGGATTTAGATCCATACTATTGAATAACATCTTTCTAAACTGAAACCCAGCTAATCAGTGTTAGTCTTGTGCTTTCAATATTACAAAGAACAGTTCTTACAAACTCAGGTCATTGTCCTAAGGGTTCATGATAGTTTAAAGTAATAGTTTTTGCTTAATTATAATGATCCTTTCATGATCTTTCATGAATCTCATTTGTGTTAGTAGTCAAACGTTGATTTTAATTTGGAAAGTTCATTGCAAATAAGTTGTGTTCTCTTGATTTGGGTAATTATACTCACTTAGTAAGTTAATGGCAAGGACTGCTCAGGCTTTTTAAAAACCTTCTGGCTCTCTGTAGAACAGTTATTATAAGGAGTGGAGAGTCTGCAGTTCTCTTTGATCACTTTAATGAAGCTCAGTGTTTTTATTGTCTATTCACTTACATGCAAAGTGTAGTGCAACTGTGTATTAGCTACTAATTAGAGTTTTATTCAACAAAAAAAAAAACATAAAAGCAACCTATGTCATAATTAAGATTTTGAACAATATTGTTTCTAATGGTTATCAAAGCGCAAGACAAATCCCTTTTAATTATTTTTAAAATGCATATGCCTTATTGCAGAGCTTTTGCTTTTAGTTGTTTTTATGTTTATAAGGACTTACGTTTTGTCAAAAAGAGAAATTAGAGCATAGCCATTTTCACAACCTTTGCCAGCCCATGGGCAGCAACAAAAGGGGAAAATGCTGTGAGAGCAACATGAAATTTTTATCTCCCTGTTGGTCTCAGTTGCAACATTTACATTTACATTTCCTGCAGCAAACGTAACAGCATTCTAATAAAACTCTCAGGCAATGAATGGCCAGTGGCTACAAGTAAGGACCGCAGCTGTTGAATCATGTTAAACTTAGATGGATCATATTTAGATAATCCTTTACCACTTTTATTCTGTATATTCATGGGACATAACATTGTAATATACATGAGAGAAAATGCTCTCATTGTAATTCTGTTCCCAGAGCAGGTCCATTATTTCCAGCAATGATTCAAGTGATAGCGTAGGGCAGGAGGTGGTATGTTCACTACTGTATTAGCTAAACTGTTCATGGTGTAGTTCTTCATGTGCAAAATAGTAAAATAATAGGACAAACGTGTCTCTGACACAACCAAATAGTCAGGAAGTGGGAGAGATAACTGAAGAGCAATCTTCAATCCAAAGAATAAAGACACAGAGGCATAATTACAAAACATACACACAAGAAGAAAGTATGTGAAATAGCTTCTTATGTAGGGAAATTATGCACAAAAGTAGCCCCCCTGTTTGGAAAATGTAAGAAATAAGAATGTCATAGAAATGGGCTACGTAAATTAACAAAAATCACGGAAGGAACCTAAATATCATCCAAGCCCTAGTGAGAATAAAAGCATGGAAAAGAGGACATAATTTTTAGGTGATGCATAAATCTTACCTTACAGCTTATATAGGACTCCAGTTATAAATAACTGTGTATTAATATATATTTTAAAATAAAATCTGAAGTTTCCCTTTTAAGACAAGTATTCCTATTCCTTTCATAGGAGAATGGGATTTTTTATATGCTCTAGAAATTAGTGTATAGTAACTAATGTTTGGTTACTTGGAAGAAGCTCATTGACAACTGGAAGGAAAAATGGAGAGTGATACTTAATCTCAGAAACAGGAGAGAGTCGAGAAATCAGGGTTAATTTTCCACTTTATGTAGCTATAGCTTTTCATCACTGCAGATCCTTAATGCCATTCAGCCCTTGAAAAGTCTTCCACTCTAATACAGGCAATAGCATCACTGATGCTATCTGACAACAACTCGCATCGTAACGAGATTCTCCAAAGAAAGGTGCTCTGTACAAGTGAAATAAAATTATCCTCAAAAGCTAAAGCTACAAGGAGTTAATGCCATCCAGAATAGTATTAATTTCTGCCTAGATTTCCCTTCAGACTTGTTGGCTGCAGCATGCTGTGCAGTGGCTACTTCCCATTTTCCTGCAGCCGGGAGCACTGCTGCGGGTCCGGGGATGTGAGGCAGCCAAAGAGTGGCTGTGCCCCACCGCCAAGGTATTTTTCAATAACCTAGAAGAATGCATATGAGTGTTACAGAGATGCAATCCCGTTATGTGTTGCTTAGTGATGTTTTTCTGTTTCATGCTTGTCCACTGATAATTTCAGTACTTTCTTCGGCAAGTGACCTGAATAAGCTGAGGGCACAGATGTTAGTTAGATGTGATAATCTAAGAAGCAATTGTTTTGGTCTTTGCACTAACATTAGTAGGAATAATGTTCCAACTTAGCTTCAGTCAAACAAAAACCTCTAATAAAGTTCTATGTGGCATTAACATACTTTTTTTTTCCTTCTCACGTATGCAGCAACTTTGCTTAACTGAAGACATCATTTTATTAATTGATGTCATGTCAGCAATTGTACCCAAAGGGTTTTGAAAGAGGGCATTAGAAGGGTGTTGGAAGTGACACTTTGCTCTCATCAGCCCTGTGAGACTGCTGAATCGCAGAACAGATCATCTGCTGGTCAAGCTCCTGCCTCATAACCTTGAATTAGGGCCAAATGAAGGCATAGTTATAGATTTCATATTGCCTTTTTTGGTCCCTCCACTGACCCCCGTACATGAAAACAGAACTGTTGCAGAGAAATCTGCTCCTTTGATCACTACAGCTTTCTGTTCCCATACAGAGCTCACTGTAACCAAGTTAAGATCTTCTTCATCGCCTTTACTTATTACCGCACCTAATGCCACTGGATTCACCACAACACTTTCTATTGGCTTGTGTGGATTTTGGATCACACAAACCGAGGTCAGTGTGTTACCAGGAATGATAATACTGTATATTGATATCTTGAAAGCCTTCCTAGAACTGCATATACACCAAATACAATTTTTCTAAAGCAAATTCTTATTTTGTTAATTGCTTCTAGTCTCACACACGTTTATGGCCCTTTCCTACAAATCTGCAGGCAGTGGGGTTCTGTCCACTCAGGTGCTGACCAGTGTCTAGTCCATACCCCTCCCAAAGCTGACACATAAATGCCAAAGGGAAGATGGGAAGCAAGAGGAGGCAGAGGACGGCAGCAGCTGGAGGAGGGAATGAGTTATGTGCCAGAATCGAAGTTAGCAGCACGCTGTGGGCACAGCCGCAGTCATGCAGGGTCTGAATGCTTTGTCTTCTCTGGCACTTCCAGCTCTCACTTCCTAGCTGCTCTCCTAAATTTCCCCAAGATTCACCAGACAAGACTCACTGTAAAGTACTCGACTGTAATCTGGGAAATCCGTAGCTGGAGGCATACTCAGTTTAGTGCAATCAGGTCTCAGGAGCCACCCCTGCTCTTAGTGCCTTGTTGACAAACAAAGTTGCTACTCTATCTGGTCTAGTATGCCAACATGGCATTAATTCTGTCTAACCTTCAGAAATTAGAAAAGGTAACAATTATACCCTTAAAAAGTCACTTTTGAATTGACTAATTAATCATTCATTGCCCATGGCACTAATAAGCCATTAGTCGTGTAGTGGCTCATTATAAGGTGCAATATGTAGAAGGGCTCATTTATGCAACTCCTTGCTGAATGTTGATTAGGTTATTTATAGATAATACGTGCTTGTTATGATCAATTATGACTTACATCACTGTGAATGTGGTTTTTCTGTTGCAACGTAACAAGGTAAAGACTCATTTAAAGCATTTTCACAATTAAAGTATTGTAAAAGAAGCTGCTAATACGATCTCTCTTTCAGTATTATATCCTCCAGAGAAAGGGATCTTTTGTCTTGCTACATTGAAATCTGTTCCCATTTGCTCTTTAGTTTTGTTTTTCAATTGCTGTTCTGTCTACTTGAGTTATTCATGCTTCCTGAAGAACTCTGCAATATAAGAACTAAAGTAAAATACATGTTGTAAACAGACTTTAATGCATGAAGGCAGTTAAGTAGCATTATTCCAGTTTTATATGCTAATGTTCTAAAGGCTTCAAAAATACAATATGAAGTCAAAGTTATTGGATATATTAACCTGCGTTTTGAAAACACTGTCTGAATTTAAAAGAGACATAATTATCCCAAAGAAAGAGGAAGAGAGAAAAAAAGATGGTATCAGGAATATTATGTGTGAACATTTGCCAATTTAGAGTCACTGAAGTAATTTTTTAATTGTTCCTTTTTGATTTTTGCCTCAAGAACAGAATTTACAACCAAACAATTAAAAACATGCATTTGTCTCTAAAAAGAACATAAGTAAAATGTAAAAACACATCAACTCGTCTTTACTTTAAAAAGCCTGCAGTAGATTTTATCCCAATACACATACACAGAAACCCCTTATCCCTACCGGATTAGATCATCTCTAAGGACAGCACTCAGCACCTCTAGAATAGTTGCTATGGCTTCAGCCAAAAACACAGCCCTGTTAGCTAGTTGCAATAGAAAACCCTATTTGATATATTCCAGCCTCTTGTGCTTGACAGACTTCCACACCTGGGCTGCCACAGAGCGGAGAGAAGGGCTGAAAGGAGGGGGATGAGGTGGCAATCTGAAGAGATTCCAGTTCTCTTTCTGGAAGAAAAGAAAAGGGGGGGGAGAAACCCCACCCAGTTGTTCTTGAAGAGAGCAGCTTTGCAAATTGGGAAAATCTCCAGAAGCCAGATAGGAGAAAAGAAGAGACTGGTCCAGAAGTGGCATGCAACAGCTCTGAGCAGGGAAACAGATCATGGAGAAACCGAGGCTGATGTTTAATAAATCTGGGACTATTTTCTCCTTTTCATTCAGTCTTCACTGTGCTCAGATCAGAACGGTGATATCTTGAGAGATTTGGGCCACTGAAGAGCTGCCTGGGACTTGCTAATATGAACCTGTCCAACGAAGGAGAGGAGGAGTTTATGGTACCGGACTTGCAGAGGGAAGAAGGTAATGTAGATCTGGGGAAAGAATACCCAGATACTGCAGAAGAGTGTGTTAGCGTCGGATGTGTGCTGTCCCAGGAGAGGTTTGCCAGGATGATATATAACTATGTAAAAAAGGGTTATATTCTTAAATGAGGCTGGCAGACACGGAGGGTTCTTTGACCCTTTTCAACCAAAGTGAGGCTGTATCCAGTGGTAGCACCTCCAGAAATAAGGAATGTGGCTCTGCTCTTTCTCCACAAGTGCAATGTCCCACCATGGACACCATGGAGGGATCACTCGTGAAGGGTGAAAATCACCTGAGCAAGGGATGAGGGGTCAGCCCAATCTCACATTCTAAAAGGACAGGTAAGTGGATCAAACGGGTACTCTAGATGAGTAAATCGCATTCTGGTACCCATAGTCTCTCCTCAAAGTAGTGAGTCAACAAACTGCCATTTAAGATATCGGCATTACTTTACAGGAACTTCCTATATGCCCCATGACTCTGTTAATACACATTCAAGACTGCTTTTGGCAGCTTGCTTTGCTGGTCACATAAGGTAAAAGGCCGCAGTTTCTGTGAATCAATATCCTACCATTTGTTCAGAGGCATCAAAGCCCTCCATGCCGTAGAGGAATTGGCTGGAAATTCTGTCAGCACGAGCTTGCTGCAGCCGGGGTCCAGCAAAGGACTAAACACGTGCTTAAACCTACCCAAAAAAATAGAGGGCCTTAAGCGTGGAAGAAATGTTTAACAGCAAAGTAGTCCAGGTGAATTTAATCACGGCAATTAATCACATGCTTATGATATACAAGCGTTAAAATGGCTGCTGCATCAGGACCTGAGTTTGTTTCTGGGTTATCCTGTAGAAGGGAAGATATAGCTATGATGTGATAATTAAGTAGCAGTCAGCCTCAAACTCTTGCTTGCTTGTAGAAATGCTCCTGTGAGCATTTTTATATGAGTTAATAAAAGAATAAAAACTTCAATGGTCTGTATATAAAATAACTAAATCAAAAGTATTATTTTAAAATCAAAGGAAAAATATTTCCTAATCCAGTTAAATTAAACTCAATTGGAACCTATTCAGTCACCTTCATAACTATTTAAAATGGTGATTGTGCAATACTTGTGTGATCAAAGTTAATGTAATATTTATGCAATCAAAGTTAATGTTAAGACATATAATGATTTTACAAGATGAGCTGTGAATATAAATGACAAATTAACATAATCATTAAAGATCATAATATTTGCATGGAGAAAAAATATTTTTTCCAGAAGTAATGGTTTGTCTCATTATCTCTAAGAGGATTCCATGTATTATTTATTTTATGAGAAAGCTTCCATATGCCAGCTTATGATTTGACCTTTTTGAGTGATTTTTTGAAACAGCAGCAGTCAAAGAGGGGTGGGTTTATTTTTAATAGAATGATATTTAAGTATATGGACAATTCTGTCTTCAGTGACTCCTACTCATATCTTGAGTCCAATCCGTCTTGGTCATTGACTTGAACAGAAACACAACAGGCTTCTTAATTGTCCTCTTGCCTTTCAAGTTCATAGTCTGTCGACCCATTTTATGGAGTTGCCTTGTCTGACTCAAAAAACGGAGACAAAAAGCCTGAGGGAGCCTCATGCAGCTTCCCCAGAGCTGAGGTCCATGGTGGGGCTTCCCGTCCCCACGCTCGGGGTAGGTTCTTGCTCAGCCCCCAAGACAGCAGCCCCAGAGCTCTGTGCTCCTCCTCTCAGGGCCTGGCACGGAGGTCTCCTGTCACATAGCAAACAAAGAAGTGATGCCATTGTGCCCGGCTTGTCACGCCTGCAAAAAGGGGAAGGCATTTTTCACATGTCGTTCTCTTCCCTTGCACTCACGTGCCAAAGACATATAATCAGGCTTTGCGTGGTTTTGAAATACAAGCTGGGGAGAAACCACAAAGACAAAATCTCACCGAATCCTCAACTTTGCAGAGGTTTTGTATTCTCGCTTGTACGTGAGGTTTAGAATATCAGAAAAGTAAGGGTCTGCCTTCCTTTGTAGGAGAGTTTATCCATTCTCAATCAGTGACTATAGAGGAACGCTTTTAATTTTCCTCATTATTTCTACTTATTATGCTCTAGTTCCTCCTAATTGTCTTTTGGATTTGTCCCAAAAGCCTACTTCTTAAAAATCCCAAATATCCTCCACCTGGACTAGAATTAGTTAGATCTGAGGTTTCTCAAAACCTCACCAAATATCAAAGAAAGAGATGTTTGCCTGAGTGGTTGTGGGCTTAGCAACTCAGTACAAAGAGGATCTCTGCTCATGATTCCATGTCACAAACAGAAACAATTGTTATCTGTGAATATTTCTAATCAGGATTTGTATAGAACAGAGGTGGCTTTACAATTGGAATAAGTGACAGCCTGCAAAAGTAGTGGCCTTTGAAATACGCTCCCAATTTTATGTTTAGCTAATGAACCCTTAACAGCTCAGTTTCAGTGAAGCTGGCTCCATAAATGTTGGCATATTTGAACATACATATTTGATAATGGTAAGGGTGAAGTGGGCTTCTTAAATTCTGTGGAGTTTGTTGATGTGTTTTATACATACACATAACCATGTACACGGACACAACATAGATGGTGTTTCCTCATAATTTGTACCAATAATACTACCAGTAAACCTTCTGCACATGTATTTGTAATGATACTGTATGTATATTACAGTATTATACTGACACCAACTCTACTATGCTCAGACAATAAAAAATAATGAGAGGCTGTTCTATAACTGTATAATTTATGAATACCGTAGTTATTTCAGGAGATTATCTTTGTCCTCATGCAAATTATTTATTTTGTGCCTACTTACAGTGTACCCTTCGAAATTAAATTGAAATTATGGAATGCCTTAAAGCCTGACTATCGTGTACCAGCTGTCTCAGTCAGCTGGCTTGTCAGTCAATACAGACTGCAAATCGCAACTATATTTGACCCTGATTGGGAGGCTATTTTGGGAATTGAGCCAGTGCAATGAACAAGTTGTACTGAAGAGATCATAGCCTTTGTAACTGCTGAAACGAAGACCACAGAAATAATCACAGCTACACAATGATGACTTCTGTTTAAAAAAAAAAAAAGTGATAGACAAAAAAGCTTTTAAGAAAACTCCCATCGCCGATCTGCATCCTATTTTTCTCTCCAAACATTCTTACGGTCTTACTGCTTTTCCTTTTCCCGCCCCCTCCCACTTCTTTTCTTCCATCCTCTATAAAATTACCGCCTTGCCCAGCTGTCTTGAAGCTCTTGCTGGCCCGCAACTGTCCTCGAGCATGCCCACTAGGCGCTGCTCTGGCTTTCAGTCTTGTCTTCTTCCTTGTTAGCTGAAAGCCTCTGGCAAAAGATGTTTATTTATTCTTGGGGAAATCATGTGTCACAGGCTGTTGCTGTGTTTCACATCACTGTAGTTTTTTAATATCAGATTGGAAGCTTTGAGAGTTTTAAGTGTTGTTTCTTTCTTTTGACTAATATTACTAAGTACACACTAAGATCCATGTGCAGATCTCTGTTAAGGTCTATTACCCTAGCCTAACTGTTTTTTACTGGAGGAAATGTATTGGGGAACTTCTTTTCAAATGAAAATATAAATCATACAGGTGGTTTTTTCTACACACACGCTCCCTCCCCAGTTAAACTGTTCAATTTATGCCTGGATTGCTAAAACAAGCTTTTTCTGTAGCCTTGAAAATGACAATGACTGTCACCGTATCATACTGTATTCTGCGGCTGGACCACTTTATTGACTGCCATAAATAAAACATCTCTGTGGTTTTAGGACTGTTCACATGCACACAGTCACCCAGACACATATATCCCCAGCTGGTTCCCTCACACTCTCAGCAGACTTTTCCAATACGCGCTTTCATGATTTCATCCATAACCTAAAGGTACGTCCCATAAGTACCTGCCAACCTGCTTCGCTGTTTTCCTTCAAATCACAAATTCTGCCTTTCCTTTGCCGCAATGCTTACACAACCCCTGACAAAACTGTTGTCACTCATACTGACTAACATCATCTCATTGTGCCTTTGCAGTCTCTGTCTGCCTGCACTTGCCAACGAGCTGTCTTAAATCTAAATTGCCTGCCTCTGTTCTTCTATTTGCACAACACCTAGCGCAGTGGACACAGGAATCTGCTTCAAGGTTTTATAAATAAACAACAATAATAATTAAAAGGTACCTAGTACCTAGATTGTCTTGCTAATAAGGGAAACAGAAGGAGGTATTATTGAAACAACACTGTTTTCTTCTTAAATGCTATGATAGTTCTTTCTTTTCTGGGCTTGTCTGAAGAAAATCTCATTTTACCTTGAAGCAAGTGAATTATTTTCCTTGAGAAGTTTGTCTATACATAGGATTTACCATAAAAATTACTCTACTTAAATATTTCCATCTTCAGATTTTAATTCAAAATTTAGAGTAGTGTTTGGGGAGGAATGAAATACAACATAATACATGTTCTTTGATCTCTATTTCCTCTGGGAGGGAAAGAGGAGAAAAGGGGTAGAACCATATTCACTGTGCAAATGTGCGTGTCTTCCTCATTTCAAGAGTATCGTGCATTCAATCTCCGCTCCATATCTCTCTCAGAAAGCTGCTTGTTCATGGCACTTACCCAAGCTGCTTTTCTCATTGCTGAACTTGAAATGCTCTCTCACCTTGGCAGGATTTCAACTATGTCAGTTAAATCAGAAAGAGGGAAAGTTAGGCCAACAGCAAAAACACCTTTCCTGGAGAGATATGATGCTGACCCAGAAATAACACTGAGCAGCCAGAAGATCATTGCAACATGCAATATGGTTTTAATAGAGGAAGAATGATCTAGTGGTATCTGTGCGTATTCAGTCATCGTTGTTTTTCCTGCTGTCATGGTATGTGCTTACTAGAAAGATTTAAATAAGGAAAAGGAAAAATAATGTGCAGTATATGAAATATTCTGCTTGCTACTCTGTAATAGCGTATAGTGCAACATTTAATCATTGACGAGTATCATTCTTTTATTATTAATAATCCATATGGAAAGTACATTGCTTGCAGTAGAATTTTTACCAACTTATTTTAACTACGCATTTTCGTACATTTGGGTATATTAATAACAATAATGCTTTGCTCTGCAGAAGTGCAAATATTGAAGCACATTATAGTCAAGGCTTTTATAGCAAAGGTTGAGAGTAGATTCAGGAAGTAAAGGATCCTTATATTAAGGATTTACTTAAACAAAATTCTTCAAGTTGGCAACAAATTTCTTTTGGATGTTATTTTTTGTACATTTTTATTCTCACAGTTGTACGAGGTGTCAACAGACTTTTCATCATATCTATTATGTATATAAAATACACAGAAATTGCTTCAAATCCCAAATGTATAAACATAAATGGGGTAAGAAAGGCAGAAAATTATCCAATAAGCAAAGACTCATTTTGTTCTTTTGGATCCAGATGGGTATAGATAGTATTTCAAAAGCATTAATTTTTGGCCTAACTTTATTTCCAGTGATATAAGGTCAGCCATTGAATTCTGTGAAATTGCCCATTACTCAGTGATTTTGAAAACCCTACCCAAGGTGCAAAGGAAGAAAAAAAAATTACCAAGTCAAAGCTCAGCATGGTTTAATTGGCTATTTTGTTATTTGTATCTCCTAAAAACTCAACCGCTCGAATTTTTATGCTAATCAAAAAGTGCATTTTTCCCATTTGTTAAATTATTAACCTACACTAAACTTACATTAAGTCAATGAAAATTTGGGGGTTTGAGTATCTGTGTTGTCAGCAGTTAACACAGAAAAAGCTGAAACCATTAAGTCCATATAGAAGTCTAAGTGCAAGTCATTTATGGAAATACATAATGGAATATTCTTGTTCATCTCAATCAATGGCCAGAAGTGGCAAATGCCAAGTCCTTCCTAAAGACAGTTGTTGTTTTTTCATTATTCACAGATTGTCGGGGACACTTACGATATAGTGATAATGTCTGTGTGTTAACAACATGCCCTACTCACTACACAGTTTTCATTTTAATGTACCCAGCAAGAAACGGAGATTCTTTAATTTTGTCTTAAAACTCCATCTTTGATAGGACAGTGTAACACATTCTAATTGCAATGTGCATAAATTGATAAACTTGTTGCTCTGGGATTTTCATATCACCAGTTGACATGAAATGTGTACCTGTTCTGTATATTCATGCAGTTTAATTTGAACCTGAATAGTAAGAATATATTTAATAGTCTGCCTCAATCATTCTGTGTCACTATGTATTACTAAAGATCTCAGAATTTGTCAAATACATTCATTAAACATGACACTTGCAAGGACGGAGTAGGCTTTTTCTTGTACTAGCTCTCCATTGGGAACAGCATATTTCATGGTGAATTTTTCTTGATGAAGTGATAGCAGTGTTGAGCTATTTTAAAATATATTTCCCATTTTTCTACAGTGCTTATAATGATTGGAGACTAATGCAAATGTCACTCCCCATAAAAGTGAAGTTTTATTGAGAGGAAATTAACTTATTCAGTATTGTTAGTAATATAATTTTAAAAGTCTTTAAGATGCTGATTCAAAAAGTCTTCCATTAAAAAGAGTCCATTTAACATACATAGCTCTAATTTTCCTGCATGAGATTTCTAAATTGTCTAAGTATACTCTCTAGAACAATTAGTATTTCACCATCTTTGAAAAAAAAAAAAGACAAATCAGGACATGTTTACATAGGTTATGGTTACAATATTTTGCTTTGCCTCTGTCAAAGTACATATGTCTACCATACACAGTGTATAATAAAAGTGAATAGATATTTTTATAAGCTAGGCATTCGTTGTACCAATTCCAATTCATGAGTTGTAAAATATTTTCACTGATCAGTTTTTTCTTTAGTAATATGTTATTCACAGTAGGACATTATTAGTAGACAAAATGCACCAATATAGTGAAAGCTTGTTGCATAATCATTAAGTTGTTAATTTCAGAAATCACACCATGGGGGGAGGGAGTACTCAGGTGTCTTCTTGATGTTCTGTATTGGTTCTGTGTAACATAGTAGTATTTGGGGTATACAGCCTTCAAAAGATTGATTTGGTATGGTTGGCTGTCATGCTATTTAATGCCGCTTTAGTTGTCAGACCTTATCTGAGAGAAGGAAGATGAATGAGAGAAATGAGCATGAATGATGAGAGAAGAAAATTCCACAGGAATACTTCCAACAGGTGACGTATTGTCCTCAGAACCTGTGTTTAACTACCGGGCTGGATTCGTGCACAAACCTGCATCTGTTTAACATCCCCAAAATCTCAGCACTTTCTGATGAGAATACTGATTGTCCCTGGTAATCAATATACCATTGAGAAATAACACCCTAGCAAGGGCACCTGACTAACTGTACGATTCATGCTGTTAAGGAATGTGAATCCTTCTATGATAGCTGGTAATTTGGGGTATCTGGAGGCCAAGAATAATGTTTAACAAAACACACTAACTTTTTATGGCTTTTCCTATAGTACAGGCATCTCTTAATTGTACAGGAAAAAAGCTAATTATTAATAACTAATGATAAGAACTAATCAAGTAATATATTAATTAATTTCATTCCATTTCCCATGGTAATATCTCCAGCTCATTTATATTTGATTTACATGAAGTATAAATGAACCTTAAGGGCTGTATTAATTAAATAATATGAGAAACTCCAAAAAAATCAGAAACAACGAAACTAAGTACTTCTTTATAATTATCAGTAAGAAGTGACTTCATCTCAGTCTTTTTCTAATTCATTTCATATTAGGCTTCCGTACATTTTGGGCTAGGACACCAAAGTGATAGTTAGGGACATAAATTCAAAATTTGGATCCTCTAATCCTTACTCTCCTGTGATCTCACTTCTGAAGTATTTTGAGTCCTACCAAGAAAGTTCTGCAGATCCTTTAGTTCCGATGCTGGCCAGGTCCTAAAATTACCAAACACCTTGGTCCCTAACCCCCAACAATATTTATACACTGGAAAATCCTCCTGGCTCTTCCACCAGCATGGTGTCGTCAGAAGGATGCCCATGCTATCTTCCCCTCCCCAGCCCTTCTCATGGGTAGAATATTTGCCTAGTAATTGGGATATCTTGTCTTCAGTCTTTGCTTACCCCAGGCAGGCAGGGGACCCACACCAAGACTCCCCACATCTAAGTTGGTCTCTACCCACTGAGCTAAAAGGCAATAGAACCTGGCACACTTCCAGTTTTTCTTTTAAAATGCTCCACTTTTTACGAATTAAATAGATTTTTGCAGTGTTTTAAGGATGATCCCACCCAGCAACTGTTGTGAGATATCACCTAGCCTGTGTTTCCACTGGGGCTGATGCCAGACAATTTGGCACCAAAGCCATTGAAACAAGCCATGTGTAGGGCCAGCCGCAGAACCGTGGCTGCCCAGGAGCTTTGCTAGTAGATACTTTAGTGCCAGAGCTGGAGGAGTGTTTTTAAGGTACTCACTTTGCACTCAGCTGTCAAAACGACATTTGGGATCTAAACTGCTGTGCAAACCTTAACCCTAAAGCTCTAATCTTAAACTGAATCCATTTTCCCATGTCACTGTAAGTTCTTTAGGTTTACAAAGAGCTAATAAAGGAAGCAACTGAAGTGTCAATATACTAAGGTCTTGTTTTTTCTCTTTAAAGCCCATTAAACTCTGTTAAAAATCTCCCTATGACAAAAGGAATTGTCAGTCTCAATTAGCACTGCTTCTTTTCTCTTTTAAACCACCATGCCTGCTCCCTCTGGATTTAGGTGTTTGCAATAGAGATACACAAAGGAAATTGCTCTGTTTAACTAATTCATTTCTCACTGGAATAAGACAAGACTCCTGGCAGCTGCCGTCTCAGGATTAAAGTGGTTCCATAATATTTCCTCTTGCTTTTGAAGAAGCAGCATCTGCAACCAAAGTTCTCGGGGCATTCCTGGAATCAAGATTTCCAAAAGTTCTTTGTGCTACAATCCACATCAACCTTGTTAGGTGACTTAAAATGCTTCTGGAAATAAAAAAGTGTATCTATGGTCCCAGCTGAATTCAGCTTATATTAAACACAAGTAATCTGTTAGAATATTGACATATTTTAAAAGGGGGGAAAAATCTAATTAGAATTACACTTAATTTGTTTTATGTCAAGCTTGGAGAGGAAACAAGTTAGCATTAAGAGAAAGTATTAATAATGAGTGAGTTCCTAGTATTTTTCAAGATTGTGTAAGGATATTTACACCTGAGAAAAATTTTTGCTGAGTTACTGATGGTTTTGATTGGAAGCTGTCGTGGTTTAACCCCAGCCAGCAACTAAGCACCATGCAGCCGCTCGCTCACTCCCCCTCATCCAGTGGGATGGGGGAGAAAATCGGGAAAAAGAAGTAAAACTTGTGGGTTGAGATAAGAATGGTTTAATAGAACAGAAAAGAAGAAACTAATAATGATAATGATAACGCTAATGAAATGACAGCAGTAATAATAAAAGGATTGGAATGTACAAATGATGCGCAGGGCAATTGCTCACCACCCGCCGACCGACACCCAGCCAGTCCCCGAGCGGCGATCCCCTGCCCCCCCACTTCCCAGTTCCTATACTAGATGGGACGTCCCATGGTATGGAATACACTGTTGGCCAGTTTGGGTCAGGTGCCCTGGCTGTGTCCTGTGCCAACTTCTTGTGCCCCTCCAGCTTTCTCGCTGGCTGGGCATGAGAAGCTAAAAAATCCTTGACTACCGTCTAAACACTACTGAGCAACAACTGAAAACATCAGCGTTATCAACGTTCTCCACATACTGAACTCAAAACACCGCACTGTACCAGCTACTAGGAAGACAGTTAACTCTATCCCAGCTGAAACCAGGACAGAAGCGTAGAGCCACTTGAATAAGCTCCATTTCTAGAAGAAGCACGATGCAGACTTCATCTTGTAGGACTGTGACTGTGTCTATAATCTTAAAAAATGCAGACCTGTAAGCGTTCTCTGGCCCTAAGATTTAAAGGCATGGCACAGCTCACACCCACATGACTAGATTTTTTTTCCCTTATGCAGAAATGGAGTGGTGGGAAGAGTGTGTGGGACGTGCCGTTCCCTGTGCTGTGGGCTGGCGCTGTCTGGGACCCCTTGCACTGGCACAGCCCAGAGCTGAACCAAGAACCATGCTGACAGTTGGGCAATACCCATGACCTTGGGCAGCTTCACCAGGGCCACTTCAGGGCCCTGTTTTACTCACTAGTATAGATGTCACTCTAAGGCAAATTTTGTCCTGAAGCTGTGCGATAGTAATTCCCTTTTCGTTTGGAAAGCTTTTCACAATGTATTTAAAACCTGAACTTCTCAATCCAAATACAGACACAACACTGTTGTCTTCCAGCGACATATTAATATCTAATAGATGCAGATGGAAGCACACTTTGATGCTCATATTCCTTCATTCTACAGTCAAAGGATCATCATAAAGAAAATTCTCATAGCCATGCAGTCCTCAAACCTTACCAGACTCAGGTGCTGACTTTGGTTGCGTCACCAGACTTTGTGCCATTCATTTACATGGAATTTTTTCAGTGAAAATTGTTTGCAAAATGTAATATTGGATTCTCAGGCTTTTAAGCATTGAGGTCTCAATGAAGTATTAGACATAACTATGAACAGTATATATTTATAATTTTTAATTTTAGTCTGAAGTTGACTTTGCCAGTTGTCAGTCAGTTAAAATAAATTCTCTTAAGTCTTACAAATTCCATAGAGCTCAGCAGAGTCCTACCATGGTTCACACTGGCAAAGTTAGGTCTATAGTGAAACAAATCTCTTTTAAATTTTACAAATAGAGATTATTTCAAATTCTTGCACACTTACTGTCTCTCCAAAACAGCCTGTTAGATCACGATCTCACACTAGTACCTTTTTCTTCACATGGATTTTGGGGGAAAGTGTATAACCAAAAGAAAGCAGGAATTTATTAGTCTAGTAAAGGAAGACAATTCTGTGAAGAAGGTGGGAGTTTTATGCAACCTCTTGTTTATTGGCGATAAATAAGCATAAGAACTTCAGTGGTAAAAGGAAGAATTTCAACACATTTTGCTAGTGAAAATAACAAGAAAAATGAGGATTTATATTTTGGTGTATACATTGATCCACACTGTGCCTTTTTCCAAATACACTTCCTCACATTGTTATGATAGATCTTTTGACTATTATGACTAGCAACGGATAGCTGAGTGCAGTTATGAATAATGGTAAATTCTAATGATTTTTCCACAGTATAGTTATATTCAGCACAGCCTTGACCAGCAACAGCTACATGTTTGCACTGTTCCCCTCCAAGTTATTTATGGCAGAAGTGGTATGAGAGGGCTACAAGCTGCCAAAGTCATGACTTTTTCATTCATGTCCTACCCAGTCCTTTTTGAGCATGTCTTTCAAAATTTGTGAAATACCTGGAGAGAGTAATTGTCCAGCTATTTTTTGAAGATGTGCAGAGGAAGGGAAAAGTCTCTGAGAGCTGGGCCATCTGGTCAAAGGTTAGACATGTGCATTCCAGTAATGTGAGAGTTTAAATTAAGCATATGAATTAACACCCCTGATTAGGTGGCTGGGCCATCACGTACAGTCCACACAAAGAGCTGCCACTAAGAGCAGTATGTAACTATATAGGTATTCAACCAGGATTAGGTTTTGTGTACATTAAAATGAGGTGGATACCCTGCTGTGTTTTAACTTGTGAACGGCCTTCATCACGGCATAAGGCAACATTTTCACACATCTTGGAGATTCCTAATGTATTAGAATTAAGTGGTCTCTTGGGTCCCTTAAGGTCAGTGGCAGGTTGGTCTTTTACTTGAATGAATAAAGAATTTCACCCACTGTGGTGTTCATAAATTTTCTAGTCATTCTGATAATACGTTTTTTTCTCCAGAAGCAGATAAATGTTGCTGGGTGTATTAATTTTTGCCTCCTCTTTTGAAGAGATACTTCAATGGCATAAGTGGGGAAAAAATAAAATTATTCAACTATCTTTGTGGTGGGTTCTTATTCATTTTCCACTGGTACTCAATGCTCAGATTTTATTGGTATATTAACATCACTACATGCAAATTTTGAAGAAGACACTGGGATATCTCCCAAAAGCAAATTTCAGCTTGTGCTGTTGGCAATCTGTTACGTGTTGGCTAGTTACATCACTCATATGGTACTGTTTATGTCAAGTCGTATAGCTCTCTTGGAATCAGGGAACGTAACACAGGACTGCATAACTATCAACAGGGAAACAGTAATTTACTGTAGATATTTCTGACTATTTTTTAATAACCAGCATATTCAAACATATTGCAAAATAGATGTGCAATTTGAAAACAGGAGTGAAAGAACAATGATGAAAATAAAATACTCAGCAACTTCTACTACTAAATTGCAAGAGGTTTTAAAAATTTGTCCATGGCATTAGCTGGTAAAATTCTTTAATTTTGGTGTTTTGGTAATAAATTTTTGTTGTCCATATTTGTGATTACCTCAAAAATTAGGCTTAACCAGAAGCAAAGAAGGAATAAAATTCAGGATATAAAAACCGTGTTAACTTCAGTGATGCATATGTCTTTGTCATGGTTTAACCCCAGCCAGCAACAAAGCACCACGCAGCCACTCTCTCAATTCCCCCCCCCCACACCCAGTGGGATGGGGGAGAGAATCAGGATTAAAAAGTAAAACTCATGGGTTGAGGTAAGAACAGTTTAATAGAACAGAAAGGAAGAAACTACAAATGATAGTAATAACAATAATAGAATGATAATAATAAGAATAGAAGGATTGGAATATACAAGTGATGCACAGTGCAATTGCTCACCACCTGCCAACCGATGCCCAGTTAGTTCCCGAGCAGCAATTCCTCCCAGCCCCACTCCCCCCCAGTTTATATACTGGGCATGACGTCACATGGTATGGAATACCCCTTTGGCCAGTTTGGGTCAGCTGCCCTGGCTGTGTCCCCTCCCAACTTCTTGTGCCCCTCCAGCCTTCTTGCTGGCCGAGCATGAGAAGCTGAAAACCCCTTGATTTAGTATAAATACTGCTTAGCAACAACTGAAAACTTCAGTGTGTTATCAACATTCTTCTCATACTGAACCCAAAACATAATGCTAGACCAGCTGCTAGGAAGACAATTAACTCTATCCCAGCCAAAACCAGGACAGTTAGTCATTAATCTTAATAAGGTTAATATCTTAAATGAGTATATTAATATTCATTCTACATACACAGTTTGAGAGACATGAGAATATTATGGTTCTATAAAGTTACTGTATTGGTATTGGCACTACTCTATCATTCGGCATATTTTCTTACTAATATTTTATATTTATACACTGCAGTTTCTTGTAATTTAATTTTGAAGATATGGTTACTCTTACTAAAAATCTCGCTTTCATTTGAAATTGCTTCCTTCAGGTAACATAATTACTATACAACACAAGTTTCTTTACTCTTAAAATTAATTTGAAAAACTTGATACTCCCCAAAAAAGTGCTCAGAAGTATGTTCTTAATTAAGAGATAATGTCAATGGAAACAAAAGTTGTCTTAGGTTAATGGTCTCCAGCTGCCACATTAATGCTGAGGCAGAGCCAAGACATTTATTTTCAAAGTTGGAAACATTGATCTTATGACAGTGCTCTATTATGATGACTTCATTCCTATTATGTCAAGAAATTGATGAAGAGTTAACCATTTTATCAGATGAATTGCAGTGCAAGAGAGTGACAGATGTTCAGTGTAATGGTATTCATTTACTTCATCCTAAATTGACCTTATTTATCCAATCAGGTGCGAGGTTCAATTTTAAAGTAAGTCACGCTAGTTGCAAATGGGACTCTTTATCATAATGGTAAGTGAAAGAAAAATGATTGTGGAATAAGAGATGACAATATTGGTCATCTCTCTCTTATTATAAAGACATTCGGCCTTATCGCTGCAATATAAAAGGAATGTTTTAAGGTTTAGGATTCATTTTATGTGTAATATATAATGTACATGTCTAACTTCCACAATTGCACTGAATGTATCCATTTCCTATGCATCAATGGAGAGGTCAAAATATCAATATGATGATTAGAGAAATAGATTATCTTAGGTGAATGGTTGGCTTAAGCCATTAACTTCCATAACATAACATTATAGTCAACAAATAGTTTAAAGTTGCAACGCGTTCTAGAGCTTACCAATATGCTATTACAAACTAGAAGCTGAGGTTATTCAGAAAGGCAAAATATACCTAAACTAATTCACTTTTCTTCTTGATTATTGTCCGTCTCATTTCTGTGAAAGGAGCGTTATATTTTTTAATGAAGTAGATAGGAGGTTTTTACCCAAGTCCAATTTTTGAGCTTTTCCATTGCACTCAGGTTTAATCTTCAATGTTTTCTTTGAAGCCACAACACCCAGGTGCCCTATAAGTAGGGGCTACTTGTTTAGGGTCCAACTGTTGCCAAAGGAGAAGGACTGGCTCCACAAGAGTCCAAATAAAAAGAGGAAAGCTAGTAAAAGTGCTCTGCATCTTGTTCAGGAGAAATCTATTTCTACCTATAGACTACTGAAAAAGCATAGAGAGTCTGTGTTCTTAAATGAAGCACCTAAAATAGGATCACTTAAGGCTTGGTTTTCACATATTTGAATTTTAAAGCTTTTTTCTTCACATGGCTACTTCACTGTAGGAGCTTTACAATGAAATTCTGAATTGGCAGCACTCCCAGTAGCCCACAACAAGTTTTAACTTCAGAGATGATGCTGTTCAGGAAAGTTTGTAAAATAAGTATAGCTGTTGCAATTTTTTTGCCCTTTTAATCCCTCAGGGGGAAGAGGTAATCTAATACACTGAAATTTTAAAATCGCATTACATTGTCAGAAGCACGTTTCTATTTCCTCAAGGCATTCTTACTGAGATGTTAAATTCACTGTGAAGTTTAGCATTTAGCCACTTGTTCTACATGACAAATGGAGATGGAAGTGGCCATCAGGTCCTCAGAAACAACATATTCGGAAAAGTACTACATTCTATGTTCCTTTTTAAGTAGACTAAAGAAAGTACTCAATCTTTTTGTTCTTGGGTCAGTTAAAGCTACGGATTTTATGAAGTTGCAAGAGAGTATTTTCCTCATCTGTATGAGCATGTCTTAAATCGATTTTTATGCTTATGGACTCTTTTAGTTACAATTTCTCTAATGCAGGTTTCACTTTAAAAATGTAATGGTTTGGGCTTCTAATAAAGAAAGAAAATGAATGATTAAAAAAAAGAAAAAAAGAAAGCATGCAAAGTAAAAATAAAAAGATGGAGAAAATATCCAGAAAAAGGTTAGATAAGGGGTTTTAAACAATCTCTTTTGCTGGAAGATAAATGAATATGAATTTAAGTAACTTCATAATACAGAAAAAAAAATCCAGAACAGCACTTAGACAAATAACATCAAAGCCATAGAAACAAATTTGAACTAGTTTAAAAATTTCTGTGCTATTCCTCTGCTTTTTTAGTATTTTAATGCAGTTAAAAATAAACAGTATGAAACACTGCTTCTATAGATCTCCAGCAGAGTTTAGCCAGTAAGTTCTATAAAGCCTGAGTTTAAAGACTGATCACAAGGCAAAGTTGCTTTCTCGGAAAGAAAAGCTTTTGGCAACTCAAATATTGAAGAGGAAGAAAGCTGCAAGCTGGAGGCTCTCGTTTCCTTACAAATTTAGGGATCCTTGCATCTAAAAGCTGAGGTGAGCCCTCCGTATTCCCCCAGGAGCAAGCAAGGAGGCAGTCTGGAAGCACCAGACCATCTGAGAGGCCTTCTGCTGCCCAAGTCTCCAGCTGTTTTCCTTCTGTTGACTCACCCTCCCTCCATGGATGGCTGTGGGACACCTGTGACCGGCTCCGTTTTACTCCACCTTGTCCCCCAGCTGGTGCTGTAAGGTGGACTTTGCCTCACTTAACACCTTTGTCTCTACACATCACTAGTGCCATGTAGTATCTGTAGCAGCTGTAGTATCACAATTACTGAACTTATGCTTTCTTTAAAGTCACTGGAGAGAAACAGGCGTTTGCAGGTTGCAGTACTTGTCCCCAGATGTTGATGTCTGTGTTACAAATCATGCCTCCGTGACTCTAAAGGATGTCCACAAAAGACAATAAAGAATCTGCAATTAGTCAGATAAGTCCTACTCCCTCTAGCAATAGATGTAGTCCTCACAGAGCATTCTCCACTTTCTATCACATTCAGGTTCATTTAGTATTATTGCACTAAGGTAAAGATTACACAAGCCTGCTCCTACAATCCTTAACTAAAAAAAATTACATTAACTACAGTTTATATTTCTCAAGGTTAAAGCAGGGGGCATTTAAATATCCTCTGTTTCTATTTGACATAGTAATCTCGAGTTCAGCAGTGATTTGGCCACAGGAAAATTTTGCAGTCCCTACAAGAAAAACAGTTCTTTTAAAAAATCCCAAATAAAACCACTGTCGATATTGAGACTACTGTGAAAATGGGCACTGTACCATATAATCCAGATCTAAAGAAAAAAACACTGCTAGAAAAAAAGGGAAAAATTAAGATGAAAAAAAACCTACTATGCATTAGGTTTAAATTAATTTTTCATAGCACATGATTAGACTTGAATATCTGATCATCTTCTATTAGGAAAATGAGGATGTGATTGATGGAAAGTGAACATTTTAATATACACCCCCCCAGATCTCTGCAAGATACTTTTCTGGGTTCTCAGAATTATCTTCTGCCCCAAAGCATGTTCATAAATCATTCAATGTTGATATAAAAATGGCTGGTTTCAACAGAAAAATCTTGTTTCTGAGGCCCTGGAATGATGCTATAGAATGTTTTATTACATAAAACTTGTAACAGATCAATCAATCTGAAGAATTTAGGTCATCTTCATTTTTAAAGTAACACTAAAATGCTTGCTAACTTTTCCTCAGACATAGGATCATTTCTGGGTGAAGACCTAGTGAACATTGTCCACCAGGGTTGATGTCATCCCCTTACTTCTCTCCAGCAGTGCCTTTTCTTTCTGTTTCAGTTGTTCGTCTTTCCTGGCGGCTGCAAGATTGCACAGAGCAGTTTTAAATTGGTAGCATGCTGTTAACTGAAGAGTATAGCAAATTAGTGTAAATTACAGGGTTTTGTACAATGTACGCTACAAAGCTCTTAGCAAACTATCCATGGAGTTCTAAGAAAATAAACTGCATTCCACAGTTCTACCACAAAATGCACCATTGAGATCAAGGGGAATTGTATCCTAGGAGCAGGAAGAAACATCACAGACTGAACTCCATTTTCTTATACAGCCACTACAATATCACTAATGTCAAAGTGATTTTTCAGAGGGAGTTCAAAAAAACTAAACTTGTTAATAAGTTAATAAGGACTAAGGGGAGGAACTACCAGTTAGATAAGGGACGAACACCTTATTGGAAGAAAAAGAAGTGCAGGGTAAAAAAACAGCAAAGGAAAATACTAACAAAAAAATAATGTGATGACTAGAGAAGAAAAAAAAAAAAGGGGGGTAAGAGAAAAAGAAAAGAAAGTGGATAACAAAACCAGACAGGAAAAAAAATGCATCCTACCAACAAGGACCTCTTTTATTTCTCCAGAGTAATTATATCTGCATGTACCTGAATCTTGAATATATATATATATATATATATATATATAACATTTCTTTAGCTTAGACCTCTTGGCTCTTTAATTATATTCTCAGTAATATCTCTTCTTAGGGTCATGAGCTGATAGAGATGGTCCTTTATTTGCAGCACTGCTCAAGCCACTGTCAATATCAGGGGTCAGAAAAATTAGATTTCTACTTTTCAAAAAGACTTTTCAACTACTTCTTCAGCGTTACAATGAGTTACCCAATCCGTTGAGAGGCCTTCCTCACTGGGAGAGTTTGGCCATCCAAACTCAGAGGAACTTTGGCCACTGAGATAGTTCATATGCATGCAATGGGATACCCTATCAAATAATTTTCAAAGTGCTGTAGAAATATAATACAGTTTGTATGGTTCACTTGTGAACAGAAGAAGCCAGGAGTGAGTAATCCATACTGTTCTCAACAACTTTGATAAAACCTTTGTACACTATTGTACTCATAGATATTCTGTCACTACATGTCGTAGCAAAAATAATTTTTCAAAGGTATTACAGTTTTAGTTTTACTATGTCTATTTTTGTGTTGTTATACTTGCAAAGAGAGGTCCAGACCTACTGTGAAGCACCCATGGGCATTATTAGAACCTTTAAATATTGCCTGAAGAGCTCTTATACACATAAAGATGCAGGCATCATTAAAAAAAAAAAAAAATCCTATTTCAAACTTTTTGTCTCTGAAATCCGTTACAACTTATGCTGGATCTTATTAGGGGACAGATACATCTACCTTCCATAGAAATTGCTAAATACACTTTCCTGTGTCTTAGGTGAGAAACCATGATTCATATAAATCAAGAATCCCCAATACCCAGCCAGTCATCGTCTATCTGTGAGGCTACAGGTGGTGTGAATGGGATCGGTTGTCCATGTGTGAGCTGCTCACCTAGACTCTTGCAGCAGCCGAAGGAGAGAAACAGGTCTCTTTCAAGCACAATACTTCTCATCCTAGAGAGGTGATATATCTCCTCTAAAACAGGTGAGAGCCTAGCGTGGCTAGTTCTGATGCAGACATCTACACTGTGGATGTTTTAATCTGGATGCAACGAATTTCGGAGCCCCACTGTACTAAGTGCTGTACACAGAAACAGTAGGAGAAACTCCCTGACCCAGAGAATAGATGAGAAAGAAAAACAGAAGTAATATTCTCATTTTACAGGTAGGTGACTGAGACGCAGAGTAACTAAACGCTTCTCAGTTTCCTTTATGTAGCTGCAGAGTATTTAGTGCAGTGTGGCCCCCTGAATGCAATTCTTAGTGCACTACTGATTAAAGCAATGATATTTAGCAAAGGCCCAGAGGGAATCTACAAAAGACCCAGTGACTGAACCCTTCTTCCCTAAGCCTTCATCCAGTGCTTGATCACAAATGTATTATTCCTATTTTATTTTTCTAAGATATTTTTTATGACTACAACTGATGCATTTCTAAGTGCTTGACTGAGTCCTACAGTAAATCATGCATTCATTTTGCAAATAAAACCTCAGCAAATGTGGATGAAGATGAATGTGTTAAAATGTAATCTGGGAAAAGAGAAATCGGTCCTGATATTTTTCGCAGTGGAAGAGGATTTTGTTACCCCACTTTTCAGTTCACCAATCTTACCAAGATCTATAGGTTCTTTACTTGGCATTTAATTTAAATTGAAATGAATGCCATTTTCAAAAAAAACATTCTATCTGCATTCAAAAGCAAGAACAGTTATTTTAAAATTTAAAGAGTATTTGCAAATAATTCAACATGCTAATACTTGATATTAACTGAGTAACAGAAAATAAGGAGTAGTTTCAGCTCTGGAATTATATTCTGCAATTATGTCATAAATGATTTTTAGTCGTTCTCTCTAAAATCTATCTAATTTTCTCATGATTGCATCCTCCTATTTATAAACCACTAACAGAATTCTCTTTTTTTGAAAATAGTCTGATTTTACAGACCATACCATTTCCTGATCTAATACATTAATAACATTCTTAAAGTTTTCACCTGTAGGTCTGCATAATCCTTTTTAAAATGTCTCAGAAGTAACCAGTTAATTATTTTGAAGTTAATTCTGTATGTACCAGGTACAAAACATTGGCAGTTTGCTCTATAAGAGGAATACTTTTAATTCTCTTATAGTCATTAACATTTCAAAAACAAGTGAATCTTTGATATCTTCTCCCCTCTCCCTCCTCTTTCCCCAGTTACTTGTTGGTATGGCATGTTTACTAAAAAAGGAAGCACAACATTTGATTAAGAGAGACTTCTTCAGAGTATGACTGTCTCTCCTGAATGCTACTGCCTCGCTCTCCTAAAAGGCTGACCCTAAATTAACAGGGAATGAAGGGGACCCAAAACTGCAAAAGCAAGTCACAAATAGTAATGTGCAGAGCTTTTTCCCCTAGCTGATTTGGATGGAGTTGGGCTGATGGTGAGAAAGAGGCTGGGATGGAGAAAGGCGGAGAGGGAAGGACAGGAGGAGTTTTCACAAGATCAAGACAATGCGTCCAGTTATCAAACACTGTGCCACAAGAACTCAAATCCTTGTCTCTTTAGAGAAAGAAATAATATAGCTGGAGTGGAAATTTATGCCACTTTTTCTTTTTAACTAATGCATCAGGTTTCTTTGCCGCACTCACATTAAGTTCCCATTGTAGTGTTTTGGCAGTAAAAACAGTAGTGTCATAGCAGTTTCCCCTGAGGAGCAACCTTGTATGGGTCAACAGAAGCACAGGACAGCAAAACCCTGCGTGGTACTTTCTGAAAAAATACTGCAAATATTACTGTTTAAAAACAGGCAAACCCTGACCTGCCTTTAAGTTCAAAGCCAGTTACAGGGAACACGCATTGTTACTTCCATGTCCAGACGTTTTCAGTTTTAATCAGATTTTGATGATTTGATGCAATCTCTTTAGTGAAAGTCTGGAGATTTAAAATCTGAAACTGAGCTGCTTAAAACCTCAGTCCAGTTACTTGCCAGAAGAGACTGGAGAATTACTGTCCTGGTTTTGGCTGGGATAGAGTTAATTTGCTTTCTAGTACCTGTCGTAGTGCTGTGTCCTGGATTCAGTATGAGAAGAATATTGATAACACTGATGTTTTCAGTTGTTGCCAAGTAGCGTTTATACTAAATCAAGGGGTTTTCAGCTTCTCATGCCCAGCCAGCAAGAAGGCTGGAGGGGCACAAGAAGCTGGGAGGGGACACAGCCAGGGCAGCTGACCCGAACTGGCCAAAGGGATATTCCATACCATGTGATGTCATGTCCAGTATATAAACTGGGGGGAGTTGGCCTGAGTGGGGCTTGCGGATCACTGCTTGGGAACTAACTGGACATTGGTCAGTAAGTGGTGAGCAATTGCATTGTGCATCACTTGTTCCGTGTATTACAATTCTTTTATTATTATTGGCATATTATTGTTGTTGTTGTTGTTATTTTCTTCCTTTCTGTCCTATTAAACAGTCTTTATCTCAACCCATGAGTTTTACTTTTTTCTCCTGATTCTCTCCCCCATCCCACTGGGTGGGGGGGAAGTGAGTGAGCGGCTGTGTGGTGCTTAGTTGCTGGCTGGGGTTAAACCATGACACTTTTTCAGATTTTGCTTTTGTTTGTTGCATACCAGAAAATGAATTTTGTAGTTTCATGTCTTATATATTTGGGGGTTGTAGAAATTCCAAGGACTTTATTTGACAGAGTATTGCTCCACTGAAAGATGTTGCAGTGAATTTTAACAGCAAAATTTGTTGAATTATTTTTTACATACCTTTGTTCGTTACATGTATTTCATGAGCCTCATAAAAGATGTCCCTGTTCTTGGCTTTAGCTGGTCTTGAGGACAAGAATAAAAGGCAACCTCTGAAATACAATAAAAATTATCATGAAAAATTATAAATAAAAATATTTTGCCCTGTTCCTTACCTCATACATCCGATAAGCTTTTGTAAAAATATAGGTCTTGTGGTACACCTTGAAGCTAACAGTGAAGCAAAAAAGGACAATGAACTTGGAAGTTGAATTTTCCTCAAGGACAGTTCCACTTGTCTGATAACAACAGAGTTCTGCTTTTAAATTCAGTTGAGCTTACACCATTGTTTGCAACTGATTTAGGATTCTGCTTTGTAAAAGGTAGTAACCTCAAGTTTGAGAAAGACTGGATTTGCAAATGATCTGAGTAAATGTTTGAAAATTATAGATATAAAAATAAAAAAAATCTGCTATTTGGCTTAGAAAGAAGTATCTGATTATTGAATGAGAGAGGAGATGCTTTTAAAAATCCTGTTGTAGAAGGAGAAGAGGCAATAAACAAATTATTATTTATGGTAATTTTAAATCTGTATGGTTTTGTGCTGATTCTTTTTTTCTATTTCTGAATTGTCATATGTTCAGTTATAATGTGTGCAGCAGCATAGGATCTTCCATCCAAGAATCTTAAATAGTCTACAGATTAGTTGATGTCACATCTTAATAGCACCAAAACTGAATTTCTGAACAGGAAAGCAGAAATCTAGTAAGTTGGAAACACTTAATTTGATTCAACATGGGAAAAGAACTCAGAATCCTACATCTGAACTCTTTTTGTTTTGAACAGCCCTATAAAGAGAAGCATTTTCATTATCATTCTGCTTTCTTTATAGAGTTCTGGAAGTTGGCTATTTTAAAAAGTTTTCAGTGCTAGTAACTTCTGAATAGACAACTTTGCCGCTTCTTTTTATGGTTTGCTTAATTCACCAGCATGAAAATTAACTACAAAGAAAATTGAATTTTGTTTAGGGGGTTGGACGTTGTTTAGCAAAATACAGATTTGTACAGCATCTCTTCTTTCCATGCTCTGTATAATACTGCATTTCCAAAGGATTTTGTATGCTGTGTGTAGTTCCATACTTCAGAAAACAGGCACATAAACAATAGATAATTGTTTTCCTAATAAATATGATAGGTATGGAAATGCATCTCACTTTTCCTATTTATATGTCATTAGGACAGCTAGAAAGACTGTCACAGCATCGCTCAGTCCCAATTTCAATGGCAGAATTATTTTTCTAGTTCTTAATTTTTAAAACACTTTTGTAGCACTGGAGCATATAAGAAATGCTAACGGCACCCTGCTGTATGATGAACCAGCACACACAGCTTGTCACGTAGTCATGACTGTGGTTCCTAGTACAACACTTTCTAATTTGCAGTAATTAATTTTTCACTTAAATTCAGTTACATTATGGCTACATCACTGCTGCTGTCACTGTTACCTTCTTTTGCTTCCTTTTTTCACATTTATCATAATGACAGCCAGGGATCCTTTTGCAGACTTCTGTTTTGGGCCCTTTGTGATAAGGACAATTTAACATGCTGCTCAACATTATGTAAGAACTCTTTCTCCAGTATTTCAACTCCTAAGAAAATATCTGTTTGTGAAAGGAATGTCTTCTCTGCATTAGCTCTGTAAAGAAAAAAAAATTAAATACAAGAAATAAAAAAATTATGGTATACGTTTAGGACTTTTCTTCCAGCAAAGCATAACAAAACCCAAGCTGCATGCTGTTATTAGGTTTTTGAAGGACAGTTTTGTCTTGTCCTTGCTAAAATAACAGCCTTTCGTGACAGCAAAACCACAGCAGCCAGCCTGCAAGCAAGAGCTTAATAACGTGTATTGCGCTGTGATGTCTAACCTGCCATGGTCCAGATTAGTTTTAAGAACATATCAAAGTAAATTACAATAGCAGTCCTGGGAATGCTTTTGTATTTGTTTGCATGCTGTTAAAATGCTTTAATTGGTTTCAGAAATCTGTTGACATAAAATAATTCAATTCATTATGCTGCCTCTAACAATAAACTCCAAATTACCTTGTACCTTCTCTATAGTTAAGCACAGTATGTTATATAGTGAATATCTGGAATACTTATTTTATGGCTTACTAGGCAAAAGCTTTGTATTACAGACACACATACATTGTCTGTGGACCTTAGAGAGTTGCATGTATTATGAATGATTCAAGAACAGTAAATACATATTTTATATTGAAATACTAAGCAATTTGTGGCAAACTACAAAATATAAACTAAAACCCATAATGAAAGCTCTGGTCTAACTCGCACTTTCTGCTCCCGTCAAATTGTAGCATAATTTAAACGGAAAACTGGTGCAAGGCATTCAGTTGAATTTCCATTAGATCTCTCTGCCATCACTGGCAGGTTTATCTGGTAGGTAACTTCCCAGGCAGTGCCTGCTGTAGGGTCCCAAGTTAACAGCTTTGAAGAGAAGCCCAGATACAAAAGATTTTCACTTGTACTGCACATATGTGGTAAAAGTAGCACTGGGACTTCCCTAGGCTATAAATATAACTGGAAGATGGCTAGGGATGGCAGGGTGCCAGTACATTTTGCCTCCCTAATCTCAGAGTGCTGGGATGTGCCATGATGTTAATTGAACTACTACTAAAAAGGAACCTTTCAGATTTTCAGTCTACCTAAATAGAACTCATTCTCTTTAAAATTAATAATACCAGGCACAATATTGGTAAGAAAATGCAAATCCACTTAAGATCTAAGGTTATTTTTGCAATTTTTGAGGTTGGATATTTCTCTTCTAGCAGAATCTGTTTCTAAGGACCGTTTAAAGCAAAAATGGGAAAGCTTTTGAAAACACGAAAATGCAATTCTTCAAAAACATGCTTGTTTTCCCCAGCGAATAAGAAAATATGAGCTGCTCTCTCTTTCTGCCGGCCAGAAGCCTGCTGCCCTTTGAACATGGTGCTGCGCATGTGGGCGCACTTTGGGTCTGTACGTGGGGTGGGCAGGTCTGACGTCCCCCTCCGGGGACCAGAGGAAGGTGGAAAAGTCGTTCTAAGCTGAGCTGAGATCCTAGACCTGGGGAATGGAGGAAGAATCCCAGTCAGGTCTGGAGTCAGCTGTTTCGAGACCTATTCTGCCATCCATTTCTGGAAGGCAGGTTCCAAGGCTCAGTTGAGCGGGGGCAGCTAACAGCACTACAGAGCGGTCGACCCCAGATGCGTCCTCCCGGGAGGAGAGGTAGATGAGGAGAAGGCTGCCAGGCTCAGGGCTCGCCTGCTCCGGGCTGTGACTAGCTGCGGCACCCGTGCTGAGATTTGTGCCTGATTGCAGGGGACACAGCAGCCCGGAGCTCGTTGAGCTACACGCTGAGCTCAGGGGTTTAATGTATAGTGTATATGTAGCTAGCGACTTACTTTTAAAGGAGGTTGTGGGGGTCAGTCTTTCAAAACAGGTAGAGAAGTCTCCTGCATTGAGGGATAAGATATGAGAAGACACCCTGTGAGGATAAGCACTGGTAACAGAGTAAACCGCTATATATTTTCCACCCTAAATTGAACACAGCATCTTTTTTAATAGCTGGAGCGTGTGAAGTCTGAGGGATGAGTGTAGGGAGGCTGGCGTGTCACCTGAAGACAGCTGATATACTCTGAAGGTCCTCACAAAGGCTGAATGGTTCCACAAGACAATTTTTGGCACTTCAGGATCTTCAGATTCCTTTTGCAGCCATTAAAATATTCTGAAGTATGCTGTATTTAGAGGAACGGAGGCTGTTTCAAAGGGACTAATTATCAAATATGCTGTTTTCCCTGAAGCCTGTTTCAGTTCACGATGCTCTTCGGGGACCAGGAGAACCTACATGTGAGGTTTAAATATAACTGCAGCCACGTTCCTCAGGTTCTTGTTGGGGGAGTGGATGGAACTGCTTCAGAGAGGCAGGTGTATTCTCTTAGGACCAAACAGAGCATTTGAAGGGGAGTAAGTACTGCTGCTGTCCTCTGAGTGTATCACAGTCCTCTCTCTTCTGTTTTTAGGCTCTTTTTAGACAGAGGAGCTGATAAGGAAAAAGTATTTAATCATAACAAAATTTGTTCAATGGCTTTATAGGAAGAGTATCCTTTGTCAGATTTTATTTTGGCAACTAAGACTGTGAATTTCGGGAAAATTAAAAGAAGACTTTTGACATTTATCCTCATCACCTTATTGGGAGCTGAGTGAGTTTAGGCAGCTTTGGAATCAGGCTTACATAGATGCAAGGCAAGCAGTGACTTCAGTATGTCCTTTCACCAACCGTCATGAAATCTGAAGAGATAGGGAAAGAAGAAAGCATAATGTTGATGGACCCAACTTCACCATTTTCTTCGAGTTATTCTAGGTTCTTCATGGATTATCAGTTTCCAGACTAAAGCAGATTTTTTTCCGTGTAAGATGTATTGGTCTAAAATATCTTAATGGGGGAAGTAGGAGTATGATTTCTAGCCCTGTGAAGACGACAAAGGAGAAATTAAATAACTTTCAGCAAGCCATTCTAATCCAACTCTTTGCTGTGCCTCAAAATCTCTAACTATCATCATGTTCAAGATTATACAAGGCAATTAAGAAATTATTATCAAAAAGCACTGTGTGCTGAAGCCTTGTTATTTGGGTATTGAGAACACGGCTTTATAATTAAATGCTGCTTGCACATTAGCTACACAGTGTCCACCCTGCTAAGGCTAACACCTCAGAACAGATTCTAGCAAAATGTTTAAATGTATAATACAAAAGTTCAAATGAATTCTGAAAAGGCAACATAAATTCTTTATTTATTTTCCTTTTTTTTTTACTCTAATGTCAAAGACAGCTACATATTATTTTGTGATTTTAAGTTTTATAGGAAAAAAGAAATGCAAAATGCATCTCAAACTACAAAGTAATTTGTTTTTAATATTAATAATGTAAACAAATGAGCTGGTTCTTTTGAATATAGGGTGAAAAGACTTTAGATCATAATAACTTTATGGTAAAACTTTAATACAAAAAGGCTTTCTATTGTGAGGCTATGAAGTGATTTATTCCTGTTGTGAAGGCCCTAAAATGAATCGTATTTTCGACTTTTTACCCTACCTGACTGCTCTAACTGCTGGCATGACACTGGGCTCATTTCAACTGGAATATTTCATACTGATTGTTCAGTTCAAAAGAAGAAAAGTCCTTACCAACATATTTCATTTTAAGGAATAATACAGTAAAAATAAAAAAATCTACTCACAGCTACTAGGAAACTATTTCAATAGAAGGCAAATTTTGCTACATTTAGGACACACAATACAATCCTGGTCTTCCTGTGATGCATGTAAATTAGGAGAAGTGAAGCTACACAAGTTTATAACTGTTATGAGTTGTTTCAAGATTAGACTTATTATGATGAACACATTAAAGTTAATGATGACATTTCATTTGACATTTGGTGGGTTATAGTTTCTCACTGAGGCTTTTCCAGATAGACTGTAACAATGGATGTGGAAGACTCTAGAAATAGCGATACTTGAAAAGGTCATCATGATTTCTCTGTATACTGAAGAACATTTGTGTAAATGAAATACACTTGTTATAAATTTTCCTTTATGTATTGGCACATACATAATTTCTGATATACTATTTAGGTTATCTTTTTCAGTGGGGTGAACGTTTGAGCAAAAGGGTTTTCCTCCCTAGACTGAGAAGCACTAGCTGTCTTTCTGCTTACATCTTTCTCTCTTCACATAGTCAATCACTTTCAACACTAAGTCTCATTAAGTCCACCCTAAAACTTGACAAAACCATAATTTCCTTCTTTTTTTAAAGCTACTTTCAAAGGCATCAAGCAAGGGAATTCTTTATAGAAACATTATAGATAAGGTTTAAATTTTAGTGTATTCTGAGCCTGAGCAAGATCTTATGTTTTGAGTACATGTAAACTAGTCTGGATACAAATCAATAGTCCATATCCTCTTTCTTATTATATATCAGGATATATGACTGGCATACAACAAAAATGCAGGCATTCCTGCCACGTGCTAGGAGCTCTTCTGGATATGTGACAGCACAAGGTTATGTAATTAAATTTCTATTTCCATGGTTTTTGTGTGATGGGAGGGAAAGAAAAAAATAAAAAGATAAAGTGTAGAGCATCAAAACAACCCATCCAGCCCAAGTGTGATAAAGGGTATTCCTTAACTAGTTTAGAAAGTGCCTTGGATGAATTATTCTCAAGGGAAGGATGTAGGCTGCAGGACACAGAGTGAGTAAACCTGAATTAATGTACAGTGTTATTGCTGAAATACTTTCCAGATGACATCTACTGATAACTCTGGGGGACGAATGTGTGTCTCCCCTTCTCTTCAGAGAAGCCCACCCTGCAGCCAGTAATGCAACATCACAGCTGGGAGAGTTAGCAAGACTCTGACTCTATATTTACATAAACTCAATTCATATTTCCGAAAGAGTGCCTCTTATTAAGTGATAAGTATACATACTCAGCCACAGGATGTGGGATCCCCCTCTTCCAAGTGAAAATTAGGCTCCCCTTTCCCTGGCCAGGTTTCAGTGTGAATTCGCATTTCTTTTTCTTAGTTTTTCAGCTCTCCTGTTGATTACTTAAATCTTTCTGTGAAAGCTGCTGATTAGAATTCAGTGATTAGTCACCAAACTGTAGCATATGACTTGCTGTTGCCTTAGGGTCCATACTGCTGTCTGTAAAAGTAAAATGTGAAATTCTTTCTCATTTATTATACTAGTAGTAGGAAAGTTCTTCATCTGTTTAAGAAGAGCAAATAACACCATGACTTTTCAGTTTATGAAAAGCACTTATTTCAGGCAGAAAGTTTGAAATGGGAAGGGTTACGTGTATATTATTTTCTTATTTTGAAGTTGAAGGACCTTGTAAGAAACAAGCAATTGCACTGGCTGAAGTGATGAAACAATTCTGCTGAAGTGAAATGTAAACACTATCAGCGGTTGCTGAGTAGCAAGAGCAAAAAGCTCTGTTCTTATCTCCGAAAGTGCTGGAAATGGGTTTCCTTAGCTTTTTTTAAGATTAAATGTTCCACTGAATGTAACTTTCTGTTGAAGGAAAAAGCACGACTTGATGAGTTTGACCATCCTGCAGGTGGGACTTTCACAGCACTGTTAATGTTGGCGTACAGACATGATAATAGTTTAGCTCCTCTGCATGCTGCAGAGACTGCACAAGGCCTTTTGGCTTTCCTCGTTATGTTGCTTTCTCTTGTTCTGATAATTCCTTGGGATGTGTGGCTGCAGGTGTGAGGGACCTTTTCTTCAGGATGTTTCACTGGAAAGCAAAGAAAATTACAGTTGCAGACTACCTAAAGCCTTTTAAGCTCTTCAGTCTTTAATGTCAGAATGAGTTAATTAATGGACACATCCTTTCAGCTGTTTATGTGCACTATCTTTTTGGTTTGTCTACATTTAGACAGATTATGGCTAATTCTGCATGTTATTTATCACATGGCACTCCAGACTGTGATAAGCAAGTGATTCTGTTACTTCAAAATGCTCTTGTATATAATTCCAACTTGCTTTTTGACACGTATCCCCAGATGGACAGCTGTCTTCCAGCTTTCTTTTGAAATGTCAGTTTTAAGCTTTCAATTTTGTTTGCTTCTGGTTTACTTCTATTTAGTAGTTTACTAGCATTTCACTAAATAGAACTTTTATTATTCCCCACAGGTGTTTTCCTTTTTGTATATTTAGGAATTTTAGTCTAGGCAGAACCCAAAAAAATAGTTTTATATCACTTAAGTGACTTTATAGTATTAGTTGTGATCTTTTTATAAAATTGTCCACACCATTCTTTTGTACTACATTATGCTTTGTGTACTGTTATACCCCTGAAGCCACGATATTCTTTCCTCAGGATTCTTAATGTTCATTCTCCTGGTTATCTATCTCAACAGGGAGAGAAACGACTCCCAAATTTTTAGATATTTTTGCTATAGATCTATTTAGGTGGATTGTAAAACAGAATAGGCATAAGACAAGGATCAAAGTAGATTTCTTGCTTGTAAATTAGAATGTACAAACAACTTTGGAAAATCAAGTTCATTAATAGTTTGCGTGGATATCAGAAATGAAGGCATTCCAGGATTCAACAAAGGTGCTGATATTGTCTATGCTTTCATAACACTTATTCACTAGGAATTTGGTTGCTGTTACCTGTTATTGGAAGAATTATAATATGAAAATGATTTTCTGCTACTATCAATAAAGACTGTATTTGGAACAAGAGCCCTAGGCAAAAATCCTTGGAATTGTATTTTTCTGGGAAACGTTGGAGCTTTCTGTAGTAGTCTTGATATCAAGTCCCAAGACTCTACTTTTTATTTAAATGCAGTTCAGAAAGTAAGTGCAACTGAAACCATTGTCAGATTAGCATCTAAAAATCTAAATTTTACTGCAAGCTGCTGGTATACATGCAAATGTACCCCCATGGATGTAGAAACAATGCTGTTTAGGAGACAAAAGCAACCCAGTATTCCGGCTTAAAAGAAGTCTGTCACAAAACAATTACATCTTAACATCCTTTCTAGCAGGATTAAATAACACACTCGAAGACTGTAAATTGCCCATACATGATATGACTGTTTCGCTCCATGTAATTATATAACTACACTGTAGTGTTTGAAACAGTGATTCCATCTAGTGACAGGTTAGAATGTATACAAATGCGTGTTTCAAAATATAATAATTTTTAAAATTCCCTGACACACTAGGAACTGTAAAGAAAATTTAACTGTTGTGGTTTTGTAGCCTGATTCCAAGAACTGAGCCTCCAAGGAGGTGTATGCAATTGGTGGGATAGCTGTCAACATAGGTAAGAACATTTTTCAATGAGGAAAAAATGGACTTGGTATCTGTGACTTTGCAGTTATTTCACTTTGAGGCCTTTAAGGCAAAAATAGGCCGTGGAAAAGCATATAAAATATCTCTTCTTTTCTTTCAGAATTGCACTTTTGAAATTGGTCCCAGAAACAAAATAATTAATAAGTACTTCTATCTTTAGGAGATACTCCTTTTTTGACAATTAACCGAAAATATCAGTCTTTTTTTTTTTTTTTTTTTTTTTTTTGTGTTGCAAAGACAATATGCCTCTTTATTCCTCTCTGGTGACTGAAGCATTTATGGAGATTTATGGGATAGCTGCTGCCCCAAGCTGGCGGATTTGCTGTCCAGCTCAGGAGGATACACACACATTTTTACAGCCTAAGGTTCTGGGTTCATTGCTTGCAAGAAATTCCACAAGGCTTCCTGAGAAGCATAAATACCATTTTAATATATATACAGATAACCACTAGTTATTTGCCACACCTTAAACAGGATGGCCTGTGACGTTCATTTTCAGTCTTTTCCTGGGATGAGGTACCACATGTGCATGCAGAGGTATCACTTTCCTATAGATATGCACAATAAACAAATGCCACTGGATTACTTTATATTCAGCAGTCCATGTTTTGGGCTTGGTTTTTTTTTCATGTTTGTTTGTTTTATTATTTGTTCTATTACATGAAAGCTGGATAACTTCTGTCTTCTGGCTTTCAGAATAAAAGCTCACATTTTTGATAGAAATAACTAATATTATTAGTTTATTTGTTTAGGCCTGGTCATGACATATATTAGATGGAGCACAATAAGATCATCTGTTATATCAAACTGGTTCCTTCCTGGTATTAAGGCTAGCTGTGTCCATACAGTTAGCAAGTTAGCACCGAAGAATAAGTGAAGTGTGGTTATGTATTTATTTAATTCAGTTTTTCTTATGGCATTCTTTTGAAACTCTAGGGTGGACTTTCAGCAAAATATTTAGGAGACAAAATTGTTCTTTAACCTCCTGAGATTCATTCAGGTTGAGAACAATTCAAGAAAACACAGTCTAGGCATAAAACGTTTAAAGCACAGATTTCCGTAAATGTCCTAAAGAGCTAGCACAAGTGCAAAATAAAGATCTTGCTGTTTGTGGGCAGAACGGTCTGCAGCTTCAAGCCTTCTGGAATTTAAAAAATTAGATTTCTTATGCCTAAGGTGATGATGTCATGTGTGTTCATTCCTGCAAATATGCAGGGAGCCTCACCTGGAACTTCTGCCAGTCTCTCTGGCAGAGAGGCTTACCAGGGTGACATTAGGTACTGGTGGACACCTTTTGCATAACACCCCAGCAGCAAAAGTACATTTCCAATCATCTGGCACATTTGGGTTCTAGACCTTCATCCTGAGGGACCTCATGCTCATGGCTCCCTCATTGCACAAAAGTGTCCTGCTTGCTGTCTTCTGCGGCTGTGCTCTCTGCTGGCTCAAGAGTGCTTAGAGCTCAATATTTTCTATTTCCTGGCTTCTAAGCTACTGTAGGAGAGGTGGTGGTGTCAGTTCAACAGGTTTCTGGCTCTGAGTCCTAGTTAAGATGTGCTGAAGCGGGAAAGTTTAATATTTTCTGCTACTTAATGCAGGTGTCCAGGTGTTCGTTCTGTTGGTTGTCATGACCAATAGAATGGACTCTAACACTTCAAAATTATCTGGATGTGGACTTTGGGGCAAGCAAGTCTTAAGTACTGCATTTCTGCAGCTGATCCCTGTCCCTCATGGAAAGCCCGCCGGCAAAACAACTGCCGGTAGCACGGTCGCCAATGATAACTAATGCACTTAGCAGTATCCAGCTGCTGCCATTGAGGGATGGTCAGGCGTGTGAGGAAACGCTCGCCACTCCTTCGCCAGGCAGTAAGGGAGCAGAAATGCCCAACGCACAACCAGGATCTCCAGGGCTACCTGATCTGGTGCTGCTTTACCTGCCTCCCCTCGCCAGTCGTGCAGGACTGGTGCAGGAACGCAGGTAGGTGAATAAGGGCTGTTGCAGAAGGAGGGAGATTTGGCAGGAGGGGGGCAGGGCTTTTTGGAAAGCAGTACATGGTTGTGTGAGGATGGAGAAAGGAGATCTACAGGCCCCAGAAGGTACTCTGCTGCAGGGATGTGAGGGAAGAAGAAAAGATGGTTCCTAAAGGGAAGAACTGGCAGAAGAAAGAAAAACATCTCCATCCAAACACACAGATATCCTTAGACTACAAAGTTTTCCAGATCCTTCCCAGCCCTTGATTTCTTCCAACCATATGCAGTCCTCCTTTCTGTCCCCTACCTGATTCCTACACACCCAATATCTCAAAAATTTTACAGAAGCCCCCTCCACTAACTGCATATTCCTTCCGTGCTCTCTCCCTCCCCAGGCCAGGCCCTTCACACCCTTTCCCACTGTTGGGAAACCACGCCGACATTCCAGATCACCCCTAACAGCCCTCCTCTCCCCTTTGCCCAGCAGGCCACTCTTGCAAAGCTGCCCACAAGGATAAGGACACCTGCTCTTTGGGGTAGCAATGATCAGGTTTGCCTCCATTCGTGGGCACAACGAGCTGCCCCACCTCTCCCATACGTCACGGTTAACCACCCTGTCCTGCCTCCGTCTCGGGGGAGCTCTCGGTCCGGCAGCACGCTGTCCTGGCATCAGGGAGGTGCAACAGCCCAGTCTCCTACAGCCACACGGTGCTGCAGGGCAGAGAAATTGCTTGTCAGGCAGCATCAGGCCCACATACACAGTCGTTGTCAAGCGAACAGCAATCACACAGCAGTTTTTCGCCGTTAGGTTGACATTTTGTATTTCATGTTAACTTAACCCTCATACAAAAGACGGAATCACACAAAATGCTGTCAGGTTATTTTATTTTACAAGAGATTTTTGCCTTTTAAATGTAGTTTGTTTAGTGATCAGGGCCATTTTACAATGACTACATGAGTATCTGTGCTCTTCTCCTCTTTGACCCACTGTTCGAGTCTCGGGTAAAAGGTGAAGATCTTTTTCTGATTGATAGTATATACAATGAGAGTTTTAAAACACTATTTGGAAAAGTCATTGTAAAACCTAGGCATATTCCCCTTTGACTCAGAGCTCAAATGAAGCAATAATAGGTCTCTTTGTTAAATCCCAAGATTCTATCTTTGCATTCCGATTATATTTTCAGTGCTGAGTATACCATGAAAGTAATAGAAAATCAGTCCTCTTCAGAAAATAGGAACTTCAGTTGGTAAATGGGGAGCAGGCAGATAAAGCTTAGGAGTCAAACCAGCACTTCTATGTGGGGAAACGGTACTTGAGATTTGAGAAGAGCTGGGGCTTACCTCAAGCAGGGACGTCTTTGACTGCCCTTGTGACAAGCTGCCCAAATATGATCACCAAGTGGAAAAAACCTGTTTACATAGGCTGGATGGAGGCTTCAGTTTACTGGATGAATTCTCCCCAGACCGTTTGTTGTGAACAAACTTGATCCAAGTCAGGGCTCCTCTTCCCTGATGAGACTGCTCATACCATTCACCCCAACGAAAGGATGAGCAAGCTCCATCTGGCAGCTACAAGGCCTCTACAAATCACTCCGCGTGTGCACTGGAGGCCACCGTGGTGCCGAACACAAGGTCAGGCAGCAGGAAGACTTTCTTTCCATGGAGGTGGGATGCACTCTGCCACAGGAGGACACAGGAGTCAGGCAGAGAACGGAGAAGGGAGTGGGAACGACAGAGGAAAAAAAGCAAGAGTGAGGAAAGCTCATGGGGACATGCAGCAGTTCGGGGTGGATGGGGAGGTGAAGGAGCAGAGGTGGAGAAAACGGTCAGCAGTAAGAGGGGAAGGAGCAGAGGGTCTGCAGGGAGAGCCAGAGGCACAGCAGGGTGAAAGAAGAGAGGATTGAAGGTAACTGGAGACGCCGGAGCAGGAGCTCCAGGGGAGTTCCAGCGGAGGATGGCAGCACCTGCCGCTACACCCTACAGCCCTGTTACCCCACACTCCTCTCTAGGCAGTCTCCTGTGTTGCAGCTTTTTTTTCTTTTTTTTTCCTTTAATGAGTACTAAAGATTGGAAAGAGAAGGGAAAAAGTGTTCCTCCACAGTAAACTCCTCCAGCCAGCCAGTAGCACGCTTTGCACTCCTGCAGTGTTTTCCACTTTTATTTTCACCCAAAGCATCACGTATTCCAGCTCTCCATCCCTGCAGACAGGCAGGGAGCATCACTGCATCAGGGTGGGCACAGGAGCTCAGTCTGCATCTTGCTAGAAGGGCCCCAGTTTGTGCCTCGTGGCAGCAGCTTCTCCCTGAGAGCTAAGCCTGGCCACAACAGATCGCAAGCTGACCTTGGGAGGAAGGCAGCTTCTTTAACCTCTTGGACTGCAGGTTCTTCCCAGGATTTGCCTACCCACAATTTTATAACTGTATTTGTTGCCCTGAACAGGTGAAGAGTCACACGCACACACGCGCACACACACACTTGTCAAATTCATCTAAATTCATGTTTAAGATCATACTAACTTAAAGATGTGAGAAAATATATTACAGCCAACACCAAAACTATACATTCCCGCTTACATGAAACAGGAAAGGAATATCCAATAATGAACTCCAGCCTTGGAGTGTACTAGGAGTCAGGTTTCTTCCTGAGCTGTCTTGTGGGATTTCTGAGGTTTACCTTTGATGTGAAAGCTGATGGGCTGAGACAGTAGCTTTTGCCTTCCTGATCTTTTTGAGGTGACCTCCACAATGTGCCTGAAGAACTGGTGACCTGCTCAGCTGCCTGGGTTAGCCAAGCTAGGCAGCTCTTGGTGCCCCTTTCCTCCCCGTGTCCCCTTGATCAACGTGGATCCCTTTTTCCCTCCTGGTTCTATTCCTGAATGGATTCGTACTGCTGTCAATGCAAATGTAGTGAGTGAGTGCTCTTCTCCACTCCTTATTCAGGGGATTTCTCCTAGTTTGCACTCCTGCTGTGTTTTTCACTTAGCACTTTTCGCTGGTGTAATCCTCCTGCCTTAAATGGCTTTCCTGTGCGATCACACTGCTCTCAGAACCGTTACAAAACATTATAAATCACATACCATAAAAAGTCTTCATTGTGCTACATCTTCTCAAGCTCACAAGATTCAGATTGTTTTTAACGTTTTAAAGAAACCATGTACCATCTGTGGTAAGGGTGACAGACTGCTTTGTCTGAAGCGGCTTCCCTCTTATTTATTCTCAGTTTTATGCAACACTTCCCCAGCGTTCCATATACTGGGAAAACAATCATGATACAAAATAAAATAGAAGGTAGGAAATGCCAAGATTAACTTTACCATGGCTATTTTAATCTCTCCGCTTTTGCCCTGCAAGTGCATATTTATGAAGTTTATTAAAAATCTTTGCTAATGCACAGATTAACGTTAGGTTGCTCAGTGAGTCTTCAAGCCCTCTCATTGTGAATGAATAGCTAAACTTAATCCTCTGAAAACCAAGTAGTACAAAAGTCAACACCCGTGTCATGAATCTATAACATTGCCTCTTTACACAATGCTTGATGTGTATTCAAGCCTTTACCCTCATTGATGCTCAAGACCTGAGACTTCAGGGTATGTCTAGTACTTTACTAACATAGATTTGGTTTTAGATCAAATATAACACAAGAAGCTATCTACAGTTTGCCTGTAGTTAAACCTACTCACGCAAAGCTTATCACCCTCAGGAAACCATTACCTCTTCTTTACTCTTGCTCTGATGATTTTTCCCAAGAAACAGTAGAAGGAAGGTGAAGGACATCACTGCTGAGTATGCCACATGCATTTTGATGCTTTCTGTGGCCAGGAGATACCATATCTGCTTATTTCAGAACCAAACATAAAATAAATACCAAATGTCAGTCAACACCAAAACTGCTTATTTCAGTGCTACTTGGCAAGCATTAACAGAAAGTAAAGTTTGAGCCTAGCCGTAGCAGGAATGAAACTCCTACATGAAAACCAAAGGAAGCAAAACTCAAACGTTTTAACATGAAAGCAGGATTGCTGGAACACTGAAAAAAATAATATCTTCGTGTTCAATTGTCAAAAAAAAAAAAGAATAATGTTGTTTTAGCCTGATCATTTGTTGTAAACTCGCAACACAAATGCTGTAAATTCCCTTTTCCTGTTTAGGGGTAAGTTGAGGCAGACACAGACCAGAACAGTGAGCTCTTGACACCGGTGTGCGCTCGTGGCTTTGCACAGGTTTGGCAGACTCATGGTGTTCTGAGTTTATCCCTTCTTGTAGACTCAACAGACTCCAGGGGTTATCAGTCCTTGGGAAACTTTCCCACACTACCTTCTCAGTGTGCATTTTTCCTCTCTCCAGCCTGCTGTGTTTTTCTACCCAGACCTATAGATACTTCTCGTACTCATTCACACACACACCCCCCAAAAAAATCACACAAAAAGAGTAATTTATGATGTAAAATTGTAATAGAATTTTTTCACATTTTAAAGAGTCTTTCTCTCAGGTACGTATATAGATATACATGTATATGAATGTATACAAACACAGAACAAGACTCTGTGTGTGGGCTGTGTGTTTGTATGTACAGTATGTTTTATTTAAGTTTGAATGTGCATTTAAAAGTGGCTAACAGATTTTGTATGGCTTTAAAAGTATCTGGTTTGGTATTCTATCCACTCCTCAGCCTCACACCAATGAATAACCAACAAGGGATTAAATTAAAATCCAAACAATATCTCCTACATGTGCTGGAGGAAGTCAATGCCTCGTTCTGCAAGATGTGGATGTGCCCTGTGTATGAACTCGGCACATTCAAAGCCTATTGATTTTTTCCCCATGGCGGGCTCTATCCAACTCCTGCTAATGTCAGTGGGCACCTTTTCACTGACTTTAGCAGGGGTTTGGAGCAGATTCTTAATCTCTTTGATTTTAGTATGAATTTGAAGAAATCATGAACTATAAACCTTTATGTTTGACCAGCTCTTTGATAGGAAGTGTTTTATACCCATGGAGTTAATTTATTATTTACAGAATGATTTAAATTCAGAGCTACAATAAATGTTATTTTCTGATTCATAAACACAGTTTGACTGCTCAATGGTACAAAAATGTATTCAGCAAAGTGCAAATCTAGTTTAGGCTTTGCAACAAAGTGTTTTCTGCAAAAAAAAGGCCATTTCTTGACAAGGAAAAAATACTTTTGAAAAAAGGCATGTATTTATTTATTCATTATAAGTCCTTTTAGAGATCTGGAAACAATTTTAAGATTCGTAAGCTTTTCATTTAAAAAAAAAAGTTGTTATGCTAACTCAATTTTAAGCCTGTGGAAACACTGAAAGCATACATCCATTTATATCTATCACATCTATTTAGTTAAAGCTTTAACATATTTTTTTACAAGGCAAAACAATTTAAGATATAGAGAATTTGAAAAAAAAAAGGTTCATCTTAATAGAAAGTATCAAGAGATGGATTTAATTACCTGTTTAGTTACATGCAAGACTCCAAACCTCTCTCCAATTGATATCGCTGACATGCAGGGCAATAAAAGTTAAACAATTGCATTTTAATGATTTATTCTCAAGTTCATATTCAGAGCTTCAGCCATGTGGCTACCATTAATGTTAATAGGGGTTACACAGCTAAAGCCAATTTAATCAAGTTAAGAACATATTCCAGGGGAAGAAACCTGTCATATGACAGAACATGCATTTTTGGTTAACTAATGAGATTATGGGCTGCGGTAGAAATCCACAGTGTCTTAATGTGAGCAAAAAGAAAAAGGAGGAAGAACACACAACAGATGCTGGGAAGATTGTTATTGCAAGAAATGCATTTCCACCACTAACAGCACCTTCTCTCCACCTCATCCGCAAAAATGCACTTGATGGGAAACAGGGCTCTGAAGCTGATGAGTCAGACAAAGCTTAACACAACTAAGTCTTCTGAGACTGCTGTGCCCAAGAAAAAACACGCAAGCTCTTCTATCCGAGGGAGGGAGGGAAGTAGTAATTCTTGCAAGAGAAACAGTCTAACCTTTCAGGCTTTGTTTTGTTTTGATATGATTTCTTTACTGTACAAGAGCATCCCCACCCTGCTGGGGTTGCCTAATATGCAGGAAGGGTTGAATCAGCTTTGGGAAGCAGTATGAGATCCTGTCTCCTTCTCCCTCCATGAGCTGCCTTAGGTTGAAGGGAGATCAGGTTTCCATCACAACCCAACAGCTCAGTGTGAACCCAGGCTGCAGCAGCTGGGACTGAAAGAGAACTGGCCTAGACCAGGCAGGTCTGGATGCATTGAAAGGGATGACTGGGAGCTGAGAAGATCCCCAGCTGATCTTCCTCAGCACCTTCTCAGACCTGGTGGGGACAGGACTAAGGGGTGTGAGACACGATGTTTGAAGGACTGGTTGTTGGCTTTCCTGCCCAAATGCCTCTCTTCCCCTCCTGCACTGAGATTAAACAAGGACAGAAGGAAGAGGTGGGAAAAGTGTAGCTGAAATCCCTGACTGAAGAAACCTGACATTCTCTTTTCTGGGACGTTTGGAGAGCAGCCATAAGGTCTGGTTGCCCAGCTGTTGTTCCCAGCCATAAAACTGGCTATGGTTGCTGTGAAGTTCATCTCATGCAAAGGGTTCTTCTCTAGGTTTGGATGCTGGAGGGGTCGGCCTTTATGTCTGTACCCTTGGGAGTTAGCTGCAGCCTTGGGAGTTAGCTTCAGCCTGGCTTTCCAACCTGCCAGCAACTGAGCTGCTTCTCTAAACTACAACTGTGGCTTTCATGTGTTGTTGTATGTGGAGAATGTGCAAGGATACTAGATTCAGGAAAAAGCCATGGATTTGGTAGAGTGATTCCAAGCTTTATGATCCTTAACGGTTTCCCTTCACACAGTAATTAAGCCTCATTTAGGAAAAATATTGGAGAGGATCTTTGATACAGATATCTGAGATGCCACATGCCAGTTCAGGTGATGGAGAGATACATCTTGTGTAGTATAGTGTTCATATGACTAACAGGTGTGCAAAGGGCCATGAAATAAGAACAGAGCTGTGTGTACTGAGACCCATGACAGGACTCAGGGGACATGCCCTCCAGGGGCTATTTGGATGTGGCACAGTGTCACGCAGTTACTCTGAGGTCAGGATTGCAGGACAGAGAGGAGCTGTAGCATTGCTCAGCAAATGGATGTGCCAAAATGGGAAACTCAAAAGCATGAGTTCATACAGGTGCTGTGAGGCTCGCCAGGCCTGTAGGGCACGAGCAACAGGGATGAGCTGGTAAAGTGAGTGAACGCAGTATAAAAATGTAGGAAGAGGAGGAAGTGGCCAGCACAAAGTAGCTGTGTGTAGAAGCAGTCCTCCCTGCCAAAAAAAGATAGCTTTCACAATAAAGAAATGTAGCTTGGAAAAACAAGATTCAGTTTATGGCACTGTGGTTGCTGAAATTTTGCTGTTGGAGTGGGGAGCATTTGTGTAAAATCAGAGTGCTTTCCACTCAAGAAGAGCTTCAGTTATGACAGAGGGTTCTGGTCATGGGTTCTGCAAAATTCAAACAAGATATGGAAGACATTCATCAGGAGTGCCACTTAGTAGAGCAAAAGTACAAACCTTCTTCTGAAGGAAAAAAAAAAAAAAACAGGAAAATGAGTTATTGGCCACACGGACTAGCACAGACTGTACCTGTGGCTCACTGACCACTGGCAGGATCTTCCTGAAAGCTCATTGCTACGCTTCAGTGGCAAGAGCAGTTCTGAATTGGTATGGCAAGAAGGATGTATCCAAGGTAAACCATCTTCTTTTACCTCTATTTGAACAGGTAGGTCTGTGAATACATGGATAACCACTGAGAGTCTGGAGGTAATAAAAGAATAGTGCTAAAAGTTAGGGAGAAAAAGGCCAGAGGCAGAGCTGGAACCTTTTCTGTAGTGTACAGGTTCCCCTGAGAGCCTACAGCAGAGGGTTTGCCAGGGAAGCCATCTAGCATTTCGAATTGATGAAGTCAGGCAAAGGGTTAAGTGGTCAGAAGTTTTCATGTAAGCAGGAAAGTTGGTGATTGCTTATTGTAAAACTGCATATTCGATATCAGATTCACTGAAGGAAAGAATGATTCATGAGTATGATACTGGCTGCTCTGGCAAAATGAACCAGTCTGGGAATCCAGCAGCAAAGGTGGAGACAGCCAGCTCCTAGTGAAAGTTCAGATAACTTCGACAGGGATCCTCACAAACCAGAAGTCAAGAGAAATAGGTGGTGTCTTCTCTTAAGGGCAATGAGAAAGAGGATTAGAATTCCTAATATCTGCTAAAATGAGGGAAGAACGTGTGCCTCTTCACAATTATCACCTTGCACAGAAACATGAGATGAATTCCTAGTAATGGTGCTAATTCTGTGTGGTGCAGGAAGGGACAGGCAGAGGAGTGGAGAACATGTGGCTGTTCAGCTGGCAGCACAGAGAGAGAACTGTTGCCAGGTCTCCCTCAGGTGATGGAGCTGGCACTGCAGAAGTTATTAATAGGTCTCTGCTGCAAACTACTTATACTAATTTGGGGGAAAGATGGTACCAAAATATGGTCTTGGTTTTCCCTGCATTACATTTTGGAACCAAGTTACATTCGTAACAAGTACTTCCTATCAAAGGGGGGAAAAAAATATTAGTACCAAACAATCAGTCCCGGATCCTTCTGGCCAAACTTTAAGGAATTTATTTTAAGTTCCATCTTACAATAACAACCTCCAAATATGTCTGTGTATGAATGTGGTTTCTAAAATGTTAATGCTGCAAACTCTAAAATATTCCCAAGCAGAAGGAACATAAGATGCATGATAGCATGTTTCTGAGCCAGTAATCTAACTAATCCAATTTACTCAACCCAATAATCTAACCATAACTTTAAACAATTAACACTGTAGTGCCAGTACCCCCTTTACTTAAAGAAAAAGGAAAATGGAATGTAATGTTCCATTAACCTATCTTGGATATAATAAACTATGAAATTAACTGAAAAATGAATGAATTGTCTTGTAAAGTCAGCAAGAGCTTCTTATAGTGTCAATCATCCTTTAATTCATAAATCCCTTTACTACATCCTACAGCTGGTTGAAAGTATTCACGTGAATTTTAAATAATACTAAGCATTAACCTTCTAGGTTCACTGTAGAAGATTATAGATTATAAATAGACTATAGAAGATTAAGATGCAAGCTCATATGATAGCTCTAATCTTAAAAAAAAAGAAAAAAAAAAAAGCAAAGGCTTAACAGCTTTTCAGGCTAATTAAAACAAAAAAGAGTGTTTCTGACAGGGTGACAAAACTTCCCTGAGTGTTTCCCTTTGTTTCCTTGTTTTCTGCCCACCACCACCCAAAAGTCTTACAATCATTTTTTTCCACAAGTTATATCCAGACGTGTAAGTAAACCCTCTTTATATGTAGCAGTAATAAATGGTTGCAACCTCAAACACTGAAAAATGTTCGACTACCCTTAAAACATTAACCTGGTGGCAGTTGCTGAACAAGTAGCTGAACAAGGACTCTTCATCAACCGTCTCCCTAGAAAAGCCTTCCAAAAGTTGTGTTTTAAAGATAGCTTTTTAATTCAATCAGACATCTTTTACCCTTCAAACTGCTGACAAAGGCCAAAAGCGGCAGATGCAGCTATGAGATGTACAACCCTTACACTGATGAACAAACAAGCTGTGTTCTAACTCTACAGCTTTCACCTGTGTGTTTATATAAACTTCACTGCAGGCATGATAAAACAGGAAAAATCTTCTCTCCTCCCTGCTGTCTGCGTCCTCATCCACACTTCACACCAGTCTACATTTCACCAGCTAATGGTATAATTTCTCATGACTGTAGCTTAATCTGGCAGCGTACACAGCATCTCATCAGCGTTCCACTGATGTACACTGGTGCTTGCTTTGGCGTCCACAGCAAGTGAACGTCTGAGATAAGTCACATCCCTATATGCCCACAATGACAAGAATCCATGTTCCTCTCTGCTGGCAGTCCAACACTGAGCATCTTCTTGTTTTGTGCATCCACTCAGCACCTCCTGCCAGAAATGTTCCATTAGTTGGTACACTTAGAGATACTGATATCTAACGTATTTTAGAGGAAGGTTTAGGTCTCAGGTAGTCAGTCTACTTAGAGCTTGTAAGAAAAAGTGAACTCTACCTGTATTAGGTGAAACAGGAATGTTTTTCAGCACTGTTCTGGCAGGGACTATATAAACCAGCCTCCTAGCAGATCATGGAAAGTTGAGTGTTTTTCTGGCCACTCACCTGCTTTCGCCCACAGCCCAAAGCCATCTGCCAGATGACCTGTCCACAAGTCCCCCGCAAGCTGGGGAGCACAAAGCTGCCTGTGATTGCCCCAAAAGGGCTTCTCCGAAGCCAGCCAGGCAGATTATTCCACTGCTGGTGCATCATTGCCTTTTTAGAAAACACTGCCAAGTTCAGGCCTGTGTGGTAGTTAAAGTAGTTTTCCATAACTACAGATTTTAGGTCTTGCCATTACAGCTGTAACACTGCCGTGATTGGGGGTTTTTGTTGCATTGAAGTCATTTGCAGTGCAGAACTTCCACAGGTTGTGCAGGTAGATAATAAGCATCAGAAATAGGAAGGCACTCAGTGGAGTATTCCTCACCTCAGTATGAGAAAGGCAAACATGCAGATATGTTCATTTTTTTAATTGCCAAGAAGTAAATCTTCAAAAGTATAGCTTGTATCTTAGAACATAATCACTCACTCTCCTCTCCCTGTTTTAATGTCAGCATAAAGAAAATTGTGCAATAACACAGCAGGTGTTAAACATAATAACGTTCTGCACTAGAAAAACCTTTGGCTGGTAACTAAATTAAGAGGAAATTGATGGAAAATGTCTAACTATTCTCCTGAATATCCAGATCTGGATGATGAGAAAGACTGCTAGTTCTTTCCTCCCTTTTAGTTTAGGCAAATGAGTGGCTGGGATCTGACCCAATTATTCTATTTCATTTCTGGAGATAACTTGGAACATGTCTGGATATGAACAGATGCCGAAACACCCTAACTGAGACATTAATTTTTAATGCTCCGATTCTTCTCTGTCGAGTAATTTGGTTTATACAGTACAGAGATCAGTAATTATTAGACCTCAGTGAGAAGCTCTTTACTTTGCTTTGAAATTCCCTTTGTGCCCCTTGTTGCATTTAGGCCAGTACTGGTCTTTCTAAGCCTGAAAGCTTGGCCTTTTGGATTGTTTTGTGGAATTCATTAACACCCCCAACCGTACTGATCTTCAATTTACTGGTGTGAATAGGAGCCTTTCCACTGAGTTAAGCCCTGCAAAATGTCTCAATCTGTCTGTGTTTCCTTTGCATTGCCTCAGATTGCCTCAAAGACCATTCAGGGTCCAAGCATTTCCAAAATACACAAGGAACTATCCTACTTCCTTACTGATATGTTCCCCCAAACTTACATTACTACAAAATGATCCAAAGAAATGCATGTTTATTACTTTTAATTGTATTGTGAAAACTTCAAGTACATAGAGATTTATTTTTTTTTAAAGATATATCATCTCAAAGTTCCTTTAAGAAAACCTACTGGCTCCATATTCTTGCCTCTAGCTGTCATTAGATTTACTCCACCATTTTAATTTGTAGGGGCTAGATATATACTTGAAGCTTCAGGAATTTACAAGTGGCCTCTTGTGTGACGTGTGTTTACCATTTTACATGCTAACCTTTAATATACTGAATGCACATTGATTTGACTGCAAGATACGATTTTAGCACAACAAATGCACTTTAGGAAAACAGCAAAATAGGCAACCAACCACACATGAAGAATGTAGCACAGTGTAGCATGACTAAACACTGAATAATTCTGCATCTCCTTCAGAGACCTTTGTTGACATTTCTAGACTTTATAGACCCTTAGCTGGGGTCTTTCTGGTTGGTGTTCGGGGCCAGCCCAGCTGTCCCAGGAGAGCAGTGGACATGAGAGCACAGACTGCCTAGGGACTCTAGGGATTTTCCAGGTGGACTGCAGATTTTATTAGCTTTTAATTTCACACGGTCTCATAAATGTCCTTTCAAAAGGAAATCAGCAGTCTGTGGAGGTAAATTGTTTTTTTAAAAATACATAGGCAGGGTTACAGTTATGTAGCAAAACTGATTAGATGGGCACATTTACCATGCAATAAAACATTGGTGTGAAATTATCACTTTTATTCTACATTTTGTGCTGTGACTTGAAATTCTGTTCTGTTTTTTTCTTTTTCACAGAATCTTATAGATGTCTTTTTTTAATATCTAGTACATAGCATCTTGGTCTATGAACAAAACAAACATCTTGCTATTCCAGGCATTATTTTCTTGTTCTCTGTGTCCACGACTTTTGTCTATGACAAAAATATCACGATGAGCCTTTATTATTATTTTTTTGTGTCTGGTTAATAAGCTCATTAGCCTTCAGTTATCACCCATAGAACTGAGCAGGGAGCTGCAAGTGTCTCTCAAAGAAATAGGGGAATCCCATAGTGAACCAGTTTCTGTATTACAGAATGAGGCTCATGTATATACTTTAGCGAAGAATTTGTGGAAGCAGAAAACTACCTGTTCTCCCCTCAGGGCAGTGAGCCTGTGGTGCTTCATTCAGTATTGCTTATCACTCAAGGCACAGAATGAGGAAAAAGTAAACAACATTGAATAGGCTGCAGAAAGAATAAGCACATCAGAAACTATTTCATCTGCACTGTATTGAGGTGCGTAGCAGAGCTCTTCCTCAGTCTTTCTACTCAGAAAAAAAAACACTGCACAAAAAATAACACTGGAGACCCAAACTATTGTTTATTTTCTGTTAGCAAGTTAAAATGAAGCAGGCAGGCTAAAACAAGCTGGTTTATAGAGGAAAAGCAAAGCACTAATGAATATCAAAGTTGTACTGATATATGTATATTTATGCATGTTTCTTTCTTTATTTATTCCAAATGTATTCCATACATGTGTATACATATGCAAATGTATATATACTTGTAATTAGGAGGGGAACTGCTCCACCTCTGATAAATCTCATGTTCCTGGGGGAACATGCATTTTTTAACTGTGTTCCAGCAGACTCAGAGGAGAATAGGCTGACTTCTGCTGGGATGGATATGTGGATTCTCAGAAGACACACAGAGATGAACGCAGAATACTTCCTAAAGACAGGCAGATCTACCCAAGTGCTGCTTTTGACTCAACTGGTGTCATTATAGCTGACTGTGATAATAATGACTAAAACAGAGAGCTGCGAACCAAAGGCAATGAATGCCCTTTAAGATGACCCTAGAGTGTTCATCCCCAGCATGGGACAATAAGCAACATTGCAGATGAAGATTTCACAATACTAGCTATGCATGGATCGCTATCTTGGTGACATTCAACATCTTCCCTCAGGATAGCTTACATTTTTCCCTAATTTGAGCTTCAGAGAGAAAGTAGAAGCAAGCCAATATTAACTATACCAGAAAAATAAGGGTATATAAGGGGAGAGAGACATCTTTTATCCATGCATTTTCAAAATACCTTCTTCTGTACAGATAGGGGTAAGCAAGTTTTATGTGGCAGTTTGCAAAGACATGTTGACACAGACTGAGATGCAGAGAGGGAGTTTGCCTAGCCATCAGAGCACTCCAGAAATCCTAATAGAGAGCTCAAGGCAATAACAACCAGGCATTGCTGTCTTAGAGTTTTTGTTCTTCCATAGTGGTGCTTTTCTTATTTCTGATGTGATTTTATTGACTATGTTTAGGTCTGTGCCTAAAGACTGTCAATGGCTCATTCTCATTAGAGTTTCTTATGTCAGCCCACTACAATGTCATGTGCGATGGCAATGTTGTTTAATAAGCCACACAGTGTGAATACATTGCCTACTGCGGAAGGCTGGTAAACAATATTGAATCAAATTTATCTAGCTATGCAAAGCTCAGGCAGTAACCTGTCTAGTGTCCTTTTATAAGGCGCTATCATCTTCTTTTTTGTAGTTTTGGAAAAAGAAGCAGTGCTGATAAATAAACAGATGGAACAGAATATCAGAAATAGATAAGCAAAATCAGAAGCCAATGAGAAAACTTAAAAAGAAGGAAACTAATTTATCCAACTGCAAAAACCCTACAACCCTTCCATACTTTATATAGATTCTTTATTTTTAACCTATGGAGAGCAGATGGAACAACAAAAAAAGGGTATCTATGACTAATCAAGTCTATGAAAATGACCAAGGCAACTAGAAGTGGAAAAAAATATGGGATTTTCTAGTGTATAGCTCTGCTATTTATGCCTGTTTCTGTACAGTACATTTTCTCATGACTTTTAAAAAAATTTTATTTGGATCTAAATAGATTTTAAAACCCACCTTGGGAACCAGTGCAGCAGCCACTTAGAATCATCAAACAAATTCTTTATATTTGGTAGCCTGTAAATTTGTAACACATTTATATATACATACTTTATATACAATACATACCATGCATATATATATATACTTTAAATCTCTTGTCAGAAGAATATGAAACAAGAGCAGAGAACTTGTGTAAATGTTTGTTTTCTGTGTGGGGGAATGCAATTATTTTACATTTGAATTCTCAAAAGAATGAGAATTTCTGTGAACAGTGTAGAAATAGTGAAATATTGCCCTCAAAGTAACCATTAATGTTTAATCCTTTAGAGTTAAGTTATTTTATAATTATGGTAGGCAGTCATATAAGCTACAAAGTATGTAATAGCTGTATCTAATTATACAATCATGCTATTTCAGCATCAAAATTGTGTACATTTCTAAAGACTTCTTTTTATGCTAGCAATATTACAGAACCTCCCCCCCCCCGAATATTTAATAAGAGTTTGGTTTGGCCATATGTATTAGAATATAAATGCACTTCCATCTGATATATGTTTTCAGATATTTGTTGCAATATTTGTTGCAACCACTGCCATAATGAATTAGCCTACATTTTAAAGTAGGAAGTTTGGACTTTGGTTTTTTTTCAGATTCTTCTGATTATTCAGATGGTTAGAAACATAACTTTCAGACTAGATTTACCTATAGACAGTTTATATTCACTTGTTCTTTTGACTATATTATCCTTTTGTTTAAATAATTATTTACCCTTTCCAGTGTTTACCCTATTATAGGTTTGTAGCGGCATTGTGTTCCCCCTCAGCTGAAACTAGAAGGTATTGTTTCCTGATCTGTAAGAGGCTCAACTGACCACCCCAATACCCCAGCTTTGTTTTCGTCTCTGAATTCACCTTTTTTTGACACAGGTGACCAGAACTGCATACATGGCTGTGCCAAAATCAGTTCTGACAGTGGCACATCCCACGTTCTATGGTTTTTATTTAAACCAGCCATTGACTAAACTTCAACACACGTACACACACGACAGCATTACACAAATCACTCTTGATAACAGTATATCTACTAGATCTTTTTTTCCCTTTATTCATATCCAGCTGGTAGAGTGCTAGATCTTGGCAGAGATTTCTGGGTCTTTTCCTTAAGTGTATGTCTTTGTATGTCACATTAATGATTTTGATCTGTCACACAATAGTCTAGACATAGTATCCCTATGATATACTAGTTCTTCCCTTGACAGTACTTCTCAACTTTCCATATTTATCAATTTTCTGTCACAATAAGATACAACACAGAAGCAATGTAGCCTGTTCCAAAAAAAAACAAAAAAACAAAAACAAAACAAAACAAAAAAAAAAAAAACAAAACCAAAAAACCCCCAAACAACAAAACCCCACAATCAGGAATTTGGCATATAAATCTTTCTTTTGAAAATTACTTAGTTCACTTCTGTAAAGGTACCAAAGATACCCAAAGATGAGTGAGTAATGGGGGTTTGAAAGTGCTGTGGCACTCTGCCCATCATTTTAAGACATTTAAGGACTTTCTTTGCAAACAGTACAAATAGCTTGCAATGCATTAGATATGTTTTTCCAAATGCTAGAAGCCCTCAGTAGGAACCTTTGTTCAATTCTGCCTACATTTCTGACAGGGCAGAAACGTAAGCTTCCATCCTGCCAAGCGGTTCTGCATCACACCCGCGCTTTTCAGCTCACGTTGCCATCTCCTGTGCATCCTATTCTGAGAAGCCCTGTGGAAAGCTTGCCTGGGACAGAGGTTTCCACTAGGTGTGAAGGCATTTAAATGTTAGACACTGCAGTTCTGATCACTGAAACGCAGAAGTCCATCTGTTCCTTTAGGCCCTGATTAGTGCCTTGAAGATGCTTCTCTCTCTTTCGAAGTGCCTAAATACATTGAATGTGCAGATCTTTATTAAAAAAAAATGAAAATATCTGTGCACGCTTCCCAGCATGTGCATTTATCATACTTGGTTCAGGTCTGTTTCTACGGGTCTGGCCTGGGAAGTCTCCTGACCCAGCATTGCTGTCTCCAGACTAAGACATGGTCAGGTAGCACCTAACAGATGCCTGTTAGATGAAGCCAGTAAGAAGCAGCTTAAATGATGATTGAAGCTAACAGGTTTGACTGAGCTCTTCCCAGGAAGTGTAAAAACCTGTTCCATTCTGTCTATCAGTTGTTAGATATCAACATTTTCCATCTGACCCGTTGTCAGGGCTGCTAACAGGGAGAAGTCCATGCTCAGCTTTGGAAAGCTGAGCCCCTTCCAGCATTTTGTTACAGGGTGTCAAACTGCAGACAACAAGAGTTTAAGATTCAATTTTTTTAAATCACGCTCAGGGTTGGAAACAAATGTAGGCCTAACTAACAAGGTCAACACACCTGCACGATGCAGGAGACCCATGATGGCAGCCTGAAAGTTCATTGAAGCCAACAGGAGGAGCAGGGCTGTCACTCTCTCATGCTCATCAGTTGTTTCTCTCCATAATGTTTAAGTTGTACAGCTAGTTGAGATTAATCCATTACAGTTACATTACTAAACATGTATGTGATTCAGAAGTGTTATGAGATTTGGACATCACAGTGTCTGTAAGAGGAAAAAGCAACTTAAAGATGAAACATTAAAGCTTAAAATATACCTCAAGGGTGTTAATAAGAAATATCTGAGAGAATGGGATTACTTAATCTTTCATCATACAACATCACAGTATCAGATCACAGGCAATGAGAGACAGATAAACAAGAAGAGAGCATTTAAATTTAGACAAGTGGACATGAGGAAAGGTGATGTAAAAACATATCCTGGCCCAGGGTAATCTGCTCATTATCCAGCCCCTTAGACTGAGCAGGGAGAAAGATCCTTATTGTAGAGCATGATCTTAAGAAGATATTTTCTCTCTAGGGTTTTTCAGTGATTTTGTTCTCTTGTTACAAATCTGTGTTTGCAAAGAATACATATGACTTCATTCTTATATAGCCGTACAGTTAAGTTTCTCATTTCCTGGTATACAGCAATCATTAAAACAACGTTACTGGGACATTGTCAAAGTGCCCTTTGGGTGAATGGATTTCTGTAGTGTATCCCTAGGTAACAGGGTACACCTCCATTGAGCTGCATAGCTTGCAGCTGAATGTATACAGGAATTTACAAACAAAGCAGCATTATCTAGGAAATTTCATTGTCATATAGAAAGAAACAGCTGAGAAAAATGCTATCACTGCAAGCATCCCATTGAAAGTTCACGGAAGTTAAGCTTCTAAGTCACTTAAAGTTCAAACAAAAAATTTCACCCTAAGACTCACCAACACTAGGACCTATGCACATAAGTCATGTAGGTTCATTTTAAAATGTTTATCCTATATGTACCTTTTAAGGAATTAATTTATGACATTTGGCAATCTCAATTTTCTGTTCCTTTCCGTAAATTTCTTATTCAGCAGGAGGGCTCTAACTGAATCATAACTGAAGCATGCAGTAATTAACAAATTAACATTTCTTCAGTCATTTCTGTGAAGTGGTCATTATGGTCAGGAACTTGCTTATGCAAACTCTTATTCATCAGATGCTCTGTTTCTATGCATTCAGTCATACGAGTTTATTCACATTTGCTTCTTTGAGTGGCAAAAATCATTGCCAGTGCAAAGTCAATACAACGATGAGACAGTGATCTGCTTCTATTCTGGCTTGCAAATCGTTTGAAGAATCGTTAACTGAATAGCAAATTCTCTATTATAGCTTATATGTCAGCCAATAAGAAAAGGGCTCTGAATTTGTTTTCTGATTAAGTTAAAAATTTTTCCTCCTCTTTGTTTACCGAGCAAGAAAGCATGTTTGCTCTACAGCAAAGGGAACACAGAATTACACAGTGCCATGTAGAAAGGGTTGCTTTATAGAATGTAACTGTACCTCAACACATTTGTGTATCTGTAAACAACATCTGAAGAATTAATCTTTCAGCAGTAGTGCTACTTTTTTGAAACCATGCTTATTGTGCTATTGTGAAAATCTTATTTAAAAAGTTTTATGGTCATGATAAACATATGTTCTAAGCTATTTTGCAGAACTTGTGTGTTTTATTTCACTACATTACATTAAAACAGTAAATAGCACAGATACCCTCCTCCTGTCTTGCAAATGCAAAGAAAATCCATCTGTATGTAAGGAAGCAAAATAACAGGGAATAATTTGTCTTACTTTTTTTCCTTACTTTTTAAGAAGATTTTTAAATCTTTTTTTGTATCTAACCCACACAGTTGATGTAAAGATTCATTAAGCAATATTGATTGCTTTAGCAAAATTCAGAAAACATAATAGAGTCTAGTTTATTTGTAAAATCAGTACAGATTGCTCTGATTTACCAGACTGTCTCAACACCTTGTGGTAGACAGAAGATTGAATTCTCCATGCCAGTGCAATCCTTGTGAGATGGATATACATAACTCTTACACTACAGAAATAACTGCACCTTTCCTTACCTCTTCTCTGCTTGCAATACCCAGTGCCAGGAGAAAATGTTAATCTAATCAAAGGTTTGAAGGGAAGATTAAGAAAATGGAGATAACCCGCACCACCATTGCTTCTGTCCATAAACATAATAGATGATCCTTTCTCTCTCCCTTGTGTCAGAATTGCTGCAAGTTAATAAATTTGACTTTAGCAAAGAACAGAAAGCTCCATAATCTGTTACCAGTCTCCTCAGCCAGTTCCTTCACCCCACAAATCTGCCTTTTGGGCAGGATGCAGCTCTGTGGCACTTGAGTTTAGCATGCACTTTATCATATGTTCATACCCTTTATGCAAAAATGATTCTGCATTTTGTAAAGCTCTTAAATGGCAATGTCCCTTAGCAGTTGGGGGTTGCACAGCACACAAGGAAGGTGGTAAGCCAGTTCTGAGGTGAGTGATTTTTCCTGACAGGGAGATAATACATTCATAATAGGATTCAATTTTAAGTGTTCACTTGGCTCAGGACCACAAGTCATTGAATACCATTGTGGTGTACTTTTTAAAATAATCATGCACATCCTAGTTGCTTACGGATGCATGCACTTTAATTTAACTGAAACGTACAGTCATGAGTAAACTGTGTTATGCATCTGAAAGCTGATTTCTTAAAGAGCTGAGACTGTTATTTTTAACCACTAATTGATGTTTTCCTCATTTGATAGATTTTAATGTAGTAAGAAGCCTCCTTTCCTGCCAATCTGATGTCAGCTGAATCCATCAAGTGGTGTTCTGTTTATGTCAGGTTTACACATGGCTCCTTTGAACATATTTTTTAAATATTACATTGAGATGTTAATATGTGAATAACTTGAAAATGTGTCTCCCCTTAAAAAATAGTTGCCGAAAGTAGATCTGTCCAGTTTCATAAAACTTATAATAAATAAAAAATCACTGGAAGTCACATTTACAGATTTGTGCATTGTTACTGCATTTACATGCCTTGTACAGAGAAATACATTAGAAGTACGAAGAATGGTAATGACAATAAGAGTTTTGTCAAATACTGGGAACTGTGTGCTCAGAACAACTTTTAAATTGTGGAAGAGAGATTTCCCTTGCAAGCAAAGTGAAGTCCAGCTTTTAAAGACTCACAGTCTATACCAGGGATAAAGTATTTAAGAGTAAGGGCTACAATGTGTTTCATTTCTGCAGAAGATGAATACAACGACAGGTGTGGTAACTTCACCTTTCCTCTTTGTAGCTCTGTGTTAACTACCACATGGTTTGAAAATAAGTTCAGAACAAAGGAATGGGGCAAGAACAGAGAGAATAAAGAGTCTAGTGGAGATGGAGGTCTGGGCTCATCCTGTTTGACTTAACTGTGCCTCCTAAATTAGGAGGCTAGTAGCAGTAGGTTGCCTTTACAATCAATGGATGGAGGCAGACACCTCTAGAAGGCAATTCAACCCACTTCAGTAAGTGATGCATGACTTGCTCTCTCTCTGTGTTGATCCCAGACTTAAATACCATGAATCCAGGCCAGACTTCAGACTTTAGCCAATACGCTTGTATAGTTATGGCATTGAAAATACATTGCGTGCCTGCTTAGAAATGAGTTGTATCTGGCTTGCAGAAGTGATCCAGTGAGTACTAACGGAAAGTAGATGCTATATGGCATGTTGCAACTGGTAGTAATATGCAGTAGCCTTCAACACAGAAGCAGGCAGCACCTGAAGAAGCTCATTTTATTAAAAATTGAAGGTAAAAAGGAAAAGATAAAGTTTCTTGTCATTTGCATGTTTCTTAGTGGGTTATTTCTCTGCCTGGTCTGCTTAAAGACATGCTTTCATTAGCAGCAATCATGCTGCTGACAGAAATAATCTCTTTTTATTCTTTTTGGCAACAATTTATTGATTAAGTTCAGTATCCATGTCCTCAGTCCAGAAATGAGATGAAGGAGCCTTACTTTTCTTTTTTAAAACGTAATAATGTCAAATGTATATATGTACCGCAGGCCATCTGTGCATGATGAGGAAAAGTCTGTACCACTTCTATGTGCACATGTATAGGTGTATCTAAATACAGGGTTTCTTCTATTTATTGGTGTATCTATCTGTATATAAATTTACTTTTACAGTTTCTCAGGTAACTTTCCGGAATATGGAACTTTCCTAATTTCTGTGTACTACAAGCTAATGTACATTACAACCATTAATCGAATTAACATCATAGTGATTACTTCCCAGACTTGCACACATTCGCTTAAAGCAGGGAAAAGAATGATAGTAATTGTTAACAACCCACCAAATGGATATGCAAAAAGCACCTTTGAAATAAAAAAGAATGTGTTTTGTGAGAGACAGTCTAGAATTATCCTTCATTTCTCTTCACCAATGACCTTATCAAAGATCTCAGCTTGAACCCTCCTACCTACTAGCTGGTAACATTGAACCCAGTTGTCTGTGTAGCTCACTTCATTTATTTGGTGTTAGCATATTTTTATAGTGGCAATTGCAGGAAGCTCTGTTTAGGCCCGAAGGCCAATGCTCCCACTGTAGGGAATTGTGCAACTGATTCATACTTGATTGGATTGCTGGGTCATGGGAAACGGATTACTGATAAAAGAAGAGACCAGACCCGTGTCAAATATATTTAAATGGAAAGAACATTTATTTTGTAGTATCATAGTTGCTTTGGGTCCAATTTGAGAAAGTACATCTCTAAGAGTACTGTAAGGCCTTAGAGGCACTGGAAAATCACTTTTCTGTGTGCTTCAAAAGAATCCTCAAAAGAATTTAAGAAATTAATCCCAGCTACCCTGAAATCATCTACAGAAAGTTGTCATTAGGATAACTTATGATTTGTTGAAATCCACCAATATCTGCCAAGCCAATATGAAAGTCTCTGAGGGAAAACATTAAGGGATTCTGCTTGTGGCAAAATATTAAACTCTTGGCACAAAGGAAAGCAGAGGATACTCATTTGTCAAGCTTCAGCTTCGCTCTGCACTGGGTGTAACAAAGCATGCAACCTGCAGGAATAAGCTTAGAGATTGTGCTACAGACCTTTGAAGCTGTCCTCTCCATTTCGCAAGCTGATCTTCCATACACAAGCTTCCCATTACTACCTAACTGCTGGTCCCTGTGATTTCTATGGACCACTACTCAAAAATTTTTAATGCCTCACAGAACGTAAACCTGGAACAGATCTCAGATCACCCAATCTATCTGCCTGTGCCGTAAAAGCAAAATGAAGATTAATTACATTCAAATTATTTCTTGAAGGTTTTGCCTAGCTTGTTCTTTGATTTTCCACACATTTCCTCTTCTGTGGTATCTTGCCCAAAGCAAGATTCATTTTTTTAATTCAAATTTCCTTTAATGTTAGACCTTGCTCACAAAATGGCAAACTATCCAGCCTGAACTAAGAAAGAGAGAAAATGCAAGATGACTTTACATCATACTCATACCGCACAGATCTTGAGGCCAGATGAAAACTAAGCAATATCTAACGTAATAGGTACAATAACGTACAACTGTAAGAATGGTTATTATATCTGGCAGCTTTCAATGCCAATTCGTTTAATTCCTTGAGACACCAAGCAATAGATTCCCTTTCCTCAGATCTTATCTGTTGTGCTAGGAATGGAAACATATAAAGGCATAATAGAGCACATCTGTGGCCTGAAATCATACCCATGAGCAAGGTAAAATCTCATGAGATGAAGCCACCATCTTCAGTGAATCACCAGAGCAGGAAAACTGCGAAAGGACTTCACCAACCCCGCAGAATCTGCCACGTTTCTTCCTACTCAGCTAAAAGAACTGGGTGCAGAGGAGAAAAGAAGTGTGGCTGCAGAGTACTGCCTGTGAAATGATTGGTATCTATGACTATCCCTGTCTGAATAACATGTTCCCCCTGAGTAAAGTTTGGCCAAAAAGTTTATGACATGCAAAGGAATACTGCATCTTTCCCAGCTCCCACTGGGAGTTTCCAACCAGTAAGACTGCCCATTAGCGAGGAGTTTTCCTCCTCTTTCCACTTTTCCTCCTCACTTTTTTTTCTTTGTTTTACATGTTTTATCCTGTTTTCTTCATTTCACACCTACAGAAGTCCTGTTCCCATTATATATAAAAACATGGATCTGCCCTGAGTGATTCCGTTTTTCTGGCCTTATATTTTTGTGGATAAGCCTGAGAATGTGTCCTGACCTGCCTGGTTTATAAATCAGTGGTGAGTGGTAAGGAGGGGCTGAATCTACTCAGCTTGAGGCCCCAGGGGCTTTCCCCTTTCCTATTCACCAGGGCAACAATGGGTCCATAACATTGCCATGGCACCACAAACTGGGACACAGGAAAGCGGACACATGCATGTGCTGCACATATACACATACACGCACACACAAACATGTACAGAGGATGCTTTTCCTCAATCCTGCCTCACATATACACACTCATGCATACATGCATTTGCCCTTTGCATCTTCTCTTCTGCTTTCAGAGAACCAGTAAGTTTTCTTATTACAAAGGCCAATTTGTGGTGCACTACAGGAAGAATAAGTTGACAGTGGAGCAGACAGAAAAATGAGTTGTGCATGTGTGTGTGAGTGTGTGCATATCCCAGAGGAAAATAAGGCAAATACTATTAATATATTTTTAATTTAGACAAACATTCTGCAGGAATATGTAGTAAAATTTGCAGATCTGATGATACCAGTCCTCTAGTGGAATGATTTGAGTGGGATGATTTGAGGTAATGAATGGGAAATGAGTGTTTAATGTCTCCAGCTGGAGAGGCCTGCACATTCAGAAGGCAGGTAATAGTGTCATCTACATCATCTTGTACTTTAAATCCCTAAAAACTTCCTCATAACTAACACTAAAATGAACCTGTTAATGCATGACAAATGGAGAGTATTGAATAAGGAATTCTTAAAACTTGCCTTGGTGAGTTATACATTTTAAAAATATTAATCATACTCTCCTTTGAGTGGAAATATACTTATGAGAAGTGCTCTGAAGTATTAATTCCTGGAATGCAGGTGCATTTTATTTCAGGTTGGTAACTGCTATCAGCTCCCTCCCTTCAAATGCATCTAGATAACCATATTTTAGAGAGAAATTTATTTCACATGAATACATACCTGAGCTTGGATCTGTTTATAAGTCTTCTTGCACAATACCTGAATTCTTTGGCATATATTTTCAATATATCTACTCACTGAATATTAGTTTAGAGATATTTTGTACTTTTACACAATAAACTCAAGAGAAATAATGGATAGAACAGCTGGTGATGATTAATTTTTTATACAGGAGAGTGGCATTGAGAACATATTAAGCTTAGAAGGTAATATAAATGTTTGGCAAGAGGGCATATACCTAAGTTATTTTAGATGGAAACAAAGGAAAAAAAATCAATGTTTTGGGGTTGATGATGCTACGCTATCATCTCCTTCAGTTATAAATTATAGAATGAAAACAGATGGAAGTTGGTTCTCTTTTTTTTATATCTTCTTTATCTGCAGTTAATACAATGATCTTGTTAGCTCTCAAGAAAACATGGCATATTCCTCCACTGTGCATTGCCTTCCTTTGAGTTCATTTAGCCCACCAACACGATACCTTCCAAGATTAAGACACTCCTGCATGGGGTCTACAGCTTAAGAAATACAGAAAGCTCGAACGTCTATCTCATTACCTCTAATAGCACTCCTTAAAATACTTGTGTTAAAGGTACTTCCTTTTTAAGACAGTTATAGAAGAAATCTTGTGGGAGTTGTTTATTTTACTAGCCAGCAGAATTCCTGAGTTGCCAGTATTAAAGTCCAGCAGCCGGGAAAGAAGAACACCTGTGTGAGGTTCAGGCTAGGGACTGCCTGGCTGGGGAGCAGCTCTGCAGAAAAAGCTGTGGGGGTTTTGGCAGAGCACAGGCTGAACATGAGCCAGCAGGGTGCCCTGGTAGCTAAGAAAGCCAATATTACCCTAGCCTGTATTACAAGCAGCATAGCCAGGAGACTGAGGGAAGTGACTTCCCCCCTGTACTCAGCAGTTGTTAGACTACACCTAGAGTATTGCATCTAGTTTTGGGAAAGACACTGGTAAACTGGTGCAAGTTCAGCAAAGGGCCACCAAGCTGGTCAGAGGACAGGAGCACTTGCCCTGTGAGAAGAAGCTTCTGACGGAAAAGAGTTTCTTCAGCCTGCTGAAAAGATGGCTTAATAGCAGTTTGCCAACATGTGTAGGGAAGTTAGCAAAATAGACAGAACAAAACTCTTCCCAGTGGTGCATGGCCGAGGGACAACAGGTATAAGTGGGATCAAGAGAGGCTTGGGCTGGACATTAAGGAGAACAGTCAAGTCCCACGAGTACAGTCAAGCAATGGAACAGGTTGCCCAGGGAGGTAGTTCAGCCTCCATCTTTGGGAGTTTTCGAGATGAGGCTGGATAAATCCCTGAGCAACCTGGTCTCACCTTGCAGCTGAGTCTATTGTGAGCAAGCAGTTGGCCTAGAGAGCTGCTGAGGGCCCTTCCAAGGCGAGTGACCCTGGGGTCGGCGGCACGGGCAGCGGTGGCAGCGCTGTCCATGGTGCTAATTTTGCCCGCCATTGTTCTGGGTATGATTTTTGGCACTAAACAAGTTACTAAGCACACATTTATGATATTTCATAGCAACAAAAGTTATAAGATCCTAAATGGAACACAACTTATAATTACATTATATGAACTGTTTAACTCTGCTGAGAGATGAAGCTGCTCTAGGAAACGTGGCAGCAAAACTCTAACAGTACATAAGGAAATTAATTCAATAATGGGGACTCTTCAGGTTCCATTATGGCAGGAAACCAGCGCTCAACACCATTCACTACTAGATTCCAGTGTGCTGAACCAAAGGACTAGAAATTAAACAAACCTTACCAGGTCAATTTGTTAAACTCAATCTGATGGGCTGTTTCATATTTACATTTTCAAACACCAAGAAAGAGAAATTTGAAAAGTGCATCTAAGAACTCAGTGCAGCCTCACATCTTTTAAACCAAACATAATGACTTTGAACTAACAAAACTTATGCTGACTGTACTAAAAAGATTGATTTTTCTTTTTGAATAGATGCTCTTCTGACTTCACATAAAAGGATACTATTTACATCTCTTCAAATATTTATTTGGCACCCATTGCTGAAACTCCTGAATGTTAATTAAGATGCTGAATATATGTTAGAAAATATTTGCATCACCTTTGTCTTCTATTGATTTCAAAAGAGAGAAGAATGGAAACTAAGCAAATGTTGCAAACTAAAATAGTGGACACTCATCTGAAACCAATGAAAGCACAGTTCATACCTCAGTCATTTTCAGCCTTTGCTGGCCTCATGCAAGAAACAGCAAAAGAAAAATTCTGTACTGATGGAAGATGATGAAGAGGTGCATTTGTATATGTGAGCAATTTAAAGACATAATTAGCAATACCTTAAGTTCTCAGAATAAAAAGATGGATTTGTTAATGGAATGAACACAGAAAGAATTCTCAAGTGTCTTCTTTTGTTACCCTTATAACTTTTGAAAGAGTAGTTTCTTATTAATTTTTATCACAAATGGTGTTATTCACACATCTACCTTCTGGTGATGAAAAGTTAATTAGTATTTTCAAAGTGAATTGAAGATGTAAATACTAATAATAGTAACATTTTCCACTTTTGTCTTTCAAAATTTGGTATCCATCTGACAAAGCTTTTTCATATGAATTTCTCAACATCTCTGGCTCTGTAGTAGGAATTCTAACTTTTGGAAAAGAAATCATTAATGTATTTCTTTTTCATTTAGTTATAGCAATAAAACAAAACAAAAAAACCCCACCAACCTCCATTTCTAACTCTTCTCCAATCAAAAAGAAATTTTTATTACGATATCAGTCCTTTTTAGTACTGATTATTGTGTTATCTCTTATATAGATGAACAGAAATGTGAGTCCTGAATTATTCCAAATTTGGGGGGGTTCTTTCTGTAGGCACAGAAACATAAAGATAAGACCATACAATAAAATACCATTCAGAAAAATAATTAGTATGTTAGGTATGATGTGTGCAAACTCCCATTAGGAGCTTTGTAAATTGAGTCTTTAAAAATCAGCCCAGTGGGCAGATCTTGGGCCTGTTTTGATAGAAGATATTAATGCCTTCTTTTAAAAAAACCCAAGTAACATCATCACTTAAGAATGTAATTCTTAGAGACATAGTTATCTGTTTTCCTTCTGTTTTTTCAGATCTTCACTGAGGCAGCATTGAGTCGTCATATGCTGGCCTTAAGTAGCGGGGGGGAAACAGGCAGGCTGAGATTTACATTTAAGTTCCATTTGCTCACTTCTTTATTGTTAATATAAGTTCAGTCAGTAGTGACAGCAATCAATTACAAATAGAGCATTTAAATATCTCATTCACAAAGGAGAGTAATTACTCAGGATGCTTAAGAACCACAGCATCTCTCCTAGCTCTTATTACTTGAAAAAGTGAAGAATTTATACCATTTTTCGTGATATTATATAGCAATAACATCTAACTCCGTATGTGATAAGTACCTTATCATAGTGCACACTGTCAAATGATTTAACACATCTTATCACTTGGAACTGATGAAGAAAATTAAGCAACTGAAGAAACACTAGAAAAACAGCAAAGCAAAGCAGTAGATATTAATAGCAGAATTTAATTATCTTTTTAAATGTTCCCGGCAAAAATTACTCAGCCTGACACTCAGTTCCTATGTAGACCTTCTGACTTCATCCACATTCTCTTTTCATCTTAGTAGAAGCTGCACAACATACGTACTTATCCCAAAACAAAAACAGAGTCATAGGAATCACAATCATAAAACTGAGCTGGCCCTCTCTCCTCGGTAAAGGCATGGTAAAATGGTTAGTCCTAGGCACTCTAAAAGACCCAGATTTACAACTCTTGCTATTGTATCTTAGCCTTCTTTCCTTTTGCTATTTCTTTTAATTCTCAGTTTTCTACAGACTAGTGTCTGCCTTGCCTGCCTTCCAATCTAGTTTTCATCTACCTAAACTAGTAGAAGCATGATGAAGACTGTAGTCTTTTGATCTACCTACTCATTGGCATATTTAGGCCAAAGTATCAAAAAAGTCCATTAATTTTACATGCCTCCACTATTTCTTTTAAGAAACTGGGTCTTGCATTTTGATAAACTCCATTATATCTATAATCAAAGCTATAAAGTTTCAAGAACTAAGAAAATTAAGCTTCCCATGATTCAGGCTGAGTCTAAGGAAATGACCTCCATGCTGAAAGCAGACTGCCACATGACTCACTCAAACTCTTACATTTGCCTATAAAAAGTTTTTCACAGCCCTAGCATTCTCCTTTTGAATAATAGGAAATGTCCTTGGAGCTTTAATTGCAGTACTCCTCTCAATCTAGACTTAAGACTTTTAAGTGTGCACTTAGACAAATTATGGTAAGGAATGCTGTGGTGTTAAGAACACAGGGGAGAATGCTTAATTAGTCTACAGTGGCTACCTACCTACATGCTGATACTCACATTCATTTTATCACTTCTGAGGTTATCCATCATCATTTCAGTGGCTTTCCAAACACCTTCTGATTTAGCAAAACCACAAAATGTAGCAAAAAAAGAATAATTTTAAAATTATTTTCAGACTCTACAGTGACAAAAACCTCTGGCAGGCTCTCTGATTGGAAGCTGAATACATCTTCTGCAGCTTTTAAGAAAAAAAAAAACCACTGCTGGAACATTCTGTTCCACAGAACACTCCCACTCTCTCGCATGTGCTTATCAATAGTATCATCTTCATAGTGATATTTTCTGTGGAAGGAACTAGAAAGGTACTAGCTGTTTGCTTCCTTTTTCACAATGTAAGAGTAATTTCATAACAATAAATCCATCACTGACTGGCAGAAAGCAAATTAACTTGGCAGCTCTGGACCTAATATTTGAACTGAAAGAGCAAAAAGTCTCCATATATTTCAAGAAATTTCTAACATTTTCTTTGGAAAGAGTTCCCTCTCTTTCAAAAATGTTCTTTGTTCTTTTAAATTTTCGGGGGGGGGTAGTTTGTTTGGTTGGGGTTTTTTGGTTTGTGTTAAGTCTGATTCCATAGCTTTAATTGGCAAAGATGATTTTTACACTAAGCCAGCATCTGAAGGCAATGGTTATCAACTGACTTTCATTACTGGAATTCACTCCAGTATGTGTTTAGCTACATATTATGTCTTCCACAGAAAGCTTTCTGATAGTATAATGCCTCTGTTCGCTTCCCCTTTGTTTTTGTAACAAGGAGATTTGATATTCGAACATTATGACTTTGGTAAAAGAGTTGTTTAGGATGCAGGGCACTGGATTGCTCAGTCCATCAAACTATTTCTTTAAATCTCTGAAGTCTTCAGTTTATTGCAAGTTATTAGAATAGTTCCTCTGTTTTGTTCATCACTTTGTTTAGTTTACTGACTTCTCTGGAAATATGTTATGTTATTCAACCTGGAGCTTTTCAATTAACTATCTCCTTTCCTGCATAATCAAAAATAGCTCATACATTGTATTTGTTACACTGGAAAGAAAAATCTGGAAACTTCACAAAGTCATAGAAAGTTGAGTTTGGAAGGGACTTCTTGACATTATCTAGTTCAGCCCTCCTTGTTCAAAGCAGGGTCAACCAGCTAGAGCAGGTTGCTCAGGATATTTTCCAATCTGGGTTTTAATTTTCACAAAGATGGACACTCCACAACCATTTCAACTATCAAGAGGTTGAATTCTGTTTGCTTCAAGCTTTGCTTCCTTTGGGCTGGCAAAAAATGAACAAAACATTAATTCATGAAACTGATTTAAAAAACTGGAGAACAAGCACAAAGGATTATGGGGGAATAAATCTCACTGTCCAAATCCTCATGGTAAGTAATTATTTAATCAGTTGCAAAGCAACTAAAAGACAGCACTAATTCTGCCTCATGCCCATGTGTGTGCGTGCGTGTGTGCATGCACTCATATGCACATAAACATACATGCATGTTAATTTACTTTCTACAGTTATGTTTTTAGGTATGTATGGTTCATTTATAAGAGTTTTCTAAGAACAAACACACTTTGATTATATGAAAAAAATAAAGTTTTAGACCTGCAGAAGACCATGTGTAAGAGAATTCATCTCCATAGGAAAACCTCATTGAATAAGCTGCTGTTCAGAAGTTGCACATTGTGTGATTGGGAGCTAATCGTTAATACTGTTGTTAATCCACTTGCCAATGAAAATGATCCAATAATAAAGCCAGCCAAGTATCCATCCTCTAAAGATCTCTGTCATTTTCTCCTCAAAAGTTTAGGTCACTGATTTTGATCTGTTGCATCAACAGGGAATGCGTAGATGCGTTTTGTAGCAGAGGCACACTGGTCCTATCAGTCACCCCAAAACATTTTCAAGAGGGCTTCATCTTGAGTATTACATCTGTGAGACTGGACCCTAAAGACAAAGACAGTGGGCAAAGCAGGAGAGATCCAAAGCATAGATGGATTTTTGTAAGTGAACCCCAGCCATCTGAATTGTGCTAATTATGTAGATTGTCTCTCCAAAATAAATCCAGTAGCTCTGGACAATTTCAAAGTAAAAATTTTATATTTCCTTTTCCTTTTTTAAAAGTATATTAATATGCAAATTATATTTGCCAGAGGCAGACTTTTAATATAATCTGCTATGGCAGAAATTGAAGTTAGGTGTGTATGACTGTTAATGTTATAAGAGTGCTGCTAACTACATCTGGTAACTAAATCTGTAAATTATAAAATCTTTTGGCTTAGTGATCACATCAGCCTTAAGGAACTACCATTTAAAAGAGATTATATGTATTGCTAACAACTGTTTCTAAAGCTGTTGACAGAAAGATAATGCATGGTCTAATATCCTAAGATTCATCTCAAAATATTATGAAGGTAACATTTTTGATCCATTTTCACCCAGGTAGTGTTACAACAAATGTGGGTGATCATAAAATGCTGTTTATGCAAGCGTAAACAATGATTTTACAAACTTTATCTACTGAGCCATTCCCTATTCAAGGCTACTTACAGTGACCATAATACTTTCTCATCATATGTAAGAATATTACCTTTGTTTCTAAACAGCAGGGCTCATCCAGCTTTTAAATAGAAAGCAGTACAATCTGAGTAGGGAGCTCAATGACATTTGAAACAAAATAAATTGGATGTTGCTTGATAAAATCATTATCTGGAAGGTAGGATATAAAATTTGATATAATGTAGATGTGAACAGAGAAGATTTTAATATCTGCTCAAACCCTTTAGGAATATTTATACGGAATACTAAAGAAGCACCTTAAAGCATGTTTTTTGTTCTAGATCCAAAGCAGATAAATTGCTGCCAACTAGTGTTTTCCAATAGCTTGTGTTTCATAACTAGTTCTGCTCTCATAGCGATAACAAGAAGTTCTTCTTGATTTAATCTCCTAGTGAGAGGTTACACATCTCCACCAAGTCAGATTTTTTCAGGTTTTAATGCTAAGAGGTATCAGACTAGAGTCTGGACCAGGCTAACAGTGCCTGACACTAAGGGATCTCCATAGCCAATCTAAGGTATTTAAAGATTGTCCTTGTCAGAAGTCCCCCAGGAGTGCGTACCAAAAGCAGAAATGGGGAGGAGGAAGAATCGGTGATCTGAGGCTGCTACTGCACTCTGCCAGTGCCCAGCTCGAGGCATTGCACCCTGGGGGCTCTTACAGCAGAGGCACTTCAGAGACCTTCAGATGTGGCTTTTCGGACCAGTTTTAAGCCCAAGTTCTTAGCTCAAGCCCAAGAAAGTAGCATGAAATGAAATAAGTATATAAACATAAAAAAGCATTTGTTCAGATTTCATTGCAATTTTTTCTCATAGGACCTCAAAAACAAAGGTTTCCAATCGCTTTGAGGGGGGTGTGGCCCAAACCAGGAAATGTCATACTAACGATAATTAGCTACTGAAATACGGGCAGCGTGGTCTGTACCTGATAATCCACCATTTGGGCTGAGATCTCAGCCTACCCAAGAGAATCTTTTTCAAGCACAGCAGGCTGTGCTGTTCCCTGATTGACTGACTGATATGCAATGGGGCAGATCCGGGAAAATCTGATGACCATAGAAATACATTGGATGTCATGACTGTGGGAAAGTATTAAAGCTGCCTCATCCTGTATCTTGATAACTATCATCTCTGTCTCCTCTTTCTTTCCTTGTGTTCTTCAGGAGCATGTCAGGCTGAGAATTTGTGACTCTTGGTGTTACAGCTGCAGTTTCTTATACCAGCTGAGCAAACCTGCTGAACCTGACACATTACAACTCAGGGAATAGACTCCAAAATCCTCAAAGATTTAAGGAAGTAATACAATATAAAGCCAGAGAGCAAGTTTCTTCCTTTGTCCTTTTTTAAACTAGAGCTTACAATTGCTTTTCTGGTGCAATGTTTAAGTACTGATCCAGTAATTGACCTGATTCCTAATTTCTTTGGTGCTATAATAGCTGTCAATCACAGGACTGATTTCTTTGCTGGTACTGAGCATCCAACAACTTCCATTGACTTTTCATCTAGGAATGTTCTGCAAGTAATAAGAAAGAGAAAATACACAAAGGTATTTAGGAGTCTAAATATCAATTGAAATATATCAGTGAAAGTTCAAGCATCTAAACAGAAACCTACAGAACTGTTTCCAAGCTAAAGTAAATCAAAAAGTTAGTTCAATCTGTGGGGTTTTACAAAACTGAGAAAGAGATGCCAAAGCATGACTTATAGTCCAAAGTAGGCCTGCATACTTTTTTAATATTTGGGAAACACTGACTGAATTTCTCATCTCTGCTTTCCCCTGAATTGAATGCCATCAAGAACAAATTAAACCTGAGTTCACAGTAAAGTATATGTATATATTTTGGCAATGGAATTTTGTGTTCAACGGATAATCTCCAGTTTACATAATTGGTTATTTTTATCAATAAATGGTAAATACCTAATGCCAAAAGTTGCCAAAACAATTTTATTCTTTATAAAAATCTTCTGTTGCAGCTTTTCTTGAGATGGATAACTCACCTTTCTTTTAATCTGATCCAGTTTGCTCGTACCTAATATCATTCATCCCTGCACAAACTGTGAATGCAGAAATACAGCAGAGATAAATTTAATCTACCAAGTACATGTTCCTTCTTGCTCAGTTACTCATGTTCTTGCTACAAATCTATGGATGAATTTAATTTCAACTAGGTAGTAGGTAGAATCTGGCAAACACTTCAGTCAAGGGACTTGTCTTTGCTTTTGTCAGCCTTTGACCATACTTTACATTACTAAATCATACTGTACTTCATAGTAAGTACTTTGTACACAGTAGCCTTTTTTTCAATGCCTCTGAAGTAAATGATGCCCATGTAAGAAAATAGAAAAAGCTAATGGAACCCATTCTTATGTCTAATCTGAAACTCTTGTGTATGTGTCATTCCACTTTTCAGAAATAAAATTTAAATTACAGATACGTTAAATGTGGTTTCCTAATAACATTCATTGCTTTTGAAGATTGATTGTTCAGCAGTATTTCTATTCTTCCCTTTTGCTACTTTCAGTCTACCCTGTGGACTTTGAAAAGTCTAGTAATATAGTGAGCTTTCAATGAAATTTATTATCCTTTTTAGGCTACATATAAATATCTTAAATAAAACTTTGGCATCAACATCAAAGCACTAAAATATGTCTTCTGTTCTCTCCAGCTATTCCATATTTTATGTGTTTGATGTTAATGTGAATGTGATATTCAAACTTAATAAATGTATGGCAAAGGGAAAAGTAAATGTCAATAAGCTTCGTTGAACACTTATTAAACACTTGTGTTGTGTAAAAAGACATCTTAAAGTTAAGAGATGCTGTAAATCCTCTGTGTCACCATTATGTAGTTCTCTAAGTTACAAAAAGATTTATAATCCTCTACAGAATATGTTAAAGTTATTCTGATATATTAATAAAAATCATTAATGTATTAATATTGCCCTTATCACTGAAGGCTCTTTCAGCTATCTGCTTCTGCCAGCCTTAAATTGTACATGCTGTGTGTGCACAATGAATAATGCTATCCCAAAAGAAAGAATGCTTTACTTTTTCTATTTTGCTAAATCAAAAATTGCAATAATGAAAACATTTTCTACTTGGTTTTTTTCATATTTTCAATTAAAGACTAAGAGCTCTAGCAATGAAAGGACATTATTTCTCTATGTTAAATTTCTCTGCATTACAGGTAAGCTGTGTTTTAAGAATCTTTTTATCTACACAATCTATATGAAGGAAAACTAGCCTGCATGCAATGACTCTTCCTAGGACTAGTAGTCAGTTTTCCAGCAGTCTCTCTTCTAGGAGAGACAGGTGCAGCAGACATGGATTATGCCATCAGCCTCTAAGTGAGATTGAGATCACTAGGAAAATGATTTCTGGGGCTGTAATCTCTATCCTTATGGATCCTTCCCTGCATGGTTCATATTCAAGTCATTTAACAGGGTAGCATCTGCAGGGAATCAGCTACCCCATTCACAGTATCCAAGTCCTCCAAATGTCAAGTGGCTCTGGCTTAAAGGGTACTGTGATCACAGCAACTGGAGAAATGGTTTGTTTCACACTTTGGAAAGAACTATAAATAGTAACAGCTCAGTAACTCTCACTGGCTGCTGTGAAGTCCTCGGTGAACATAAGTTTCCCCTCAGCAATAAAGGTGAGAGTTGCACTAAGAAGAACCAACGCGCACATACATCCACCCGCTCTCCCTCAGTGCTTAGTCACCTTCGTGCCATGATGGACTCCACCAGCCTGGGTGAATCTAGCCCAAGGTACGTTTGAAATCACAAGCAGCTGGTGGGCTGCTTTGGCAAGCGTGCTGGAGAACACTTCGCTTGGTGATGTACACCAGATGTACCTGGCGATGTGGTTGTAACTTTGAAACAGTGTTATGTATAGTTTCCCCTTCCCTACTTGGACTTAGCTGTGCAGGGCTTTGCTTTGTGACTCGGTCGGTAACTTCTGGAAATATTAGATTGCTAAATTGAGCCCTCTTCCCCATTCCCTCAACCTACTTTGCATTACTTCTTTATTTCCAGTACTTGCAAAACCAGTGCTGGCAATCTGGGGTCCGCCTTCTCCAAACTAAATAATCTTATTTCTGTCTATTGTAAGACCACTTCCTCCTCACAGCTGGAGCATGAATCTCAAATGGAATTTGTCTGAGGCCTAAAATCAGGGGGAAATATAACTTTAAAAAATGTCACATATAAATCTGTCCCCCATCCTTCTATAGAAAAATTTCTCTGTGCATAGTTGTTCCCCATGGCAAAGCCAAAAGTATGAAACCCTCAAATATGTTTCCCTATTTCATGAACAGCTAAATTACTTTGCCTTTACCAGGGGGCACCTCTGTTCAAATGGCAGTTATCATGGCTAGCTAGCACCCAGCCAATTTACACATTCTCAGGTTTCCCTCTCAGTCATTTGTTTTAAAGTTAAAATTCATGGCATTTTCCCTTGGCTATTAAAATCCTAATCCTTCAAATCAAAGTGGAGCATTAAAAGGTGCCTCTTACACTTCCTGATGCACTTGACTAGGCCCCAAAACAGTTCTGCTAACCTCCTTGAATTTATGCACGAGTGGATTGACATGATTATCTGTTCTTTTTAACTGCCAGCGAGAGCATTTTAAATTCAGAATTAGCAACAATACAATAATTAGATTTTAATCCCCATGAATTTTAGTGGATATGAAACTCCAGGCCACATATAAAGAATGACTTAAACACTTAAAGGAGAATTCAGGTGAACTTTAGGTGCACACAGCTGTGATTCCAAAAACTCCCGTTGCCTGAGCCCTGAAAACCACCCACATCTCGAAGCAGGTTTCTGTCTCAGATCCTGCAGACCCGAGACCACTGCAGAGCTGCTTCTGCCACTCCCCAGAGCACCTCGGTCCTGACGGGACTGAGCAGCTTGGTGTCCTTCTCACGCCTCTGCTGTCTGAGAAGCCGCGTGTCCTGCTGCCTTTCTCCAGGAGGGCTTCCCAGGAACTGGGGAAGTCACACACTGCAAGCACCATTTTGATAATCGCTTTCTTTTAAAACATGGTCAAGTTTTGCTCTTTCATCCCTCAACTCCAACCACAGCCTAATGGTTAACACACAGATTCATAAGAGATGAAGCATCAGTTCCCATCTTTGGGCTGAGGGGATTCGCTCCCATCTCCTGGGAAAGGATGTATAAGCAATGGTGGGACACTGTTAGGCCTTTTTTTTTGAGTGGGTGCTAGAGCAAGATTCATCTGTTTGCCTAGTCCCAGCTCCGTGGATGGTATGTCACTAGCGCAAAGCACATCACTAACTAACTCTTGGGTCTAGAGCAGAAACTCCAGTTCTCAGGTGAGCTCTTAGCTGAGCTCACCGCAGCAGACTTCCTTCCCTTAGCCTCCTCTGTAGACCAGCAAGTCCTAAAGAGCTGCCACAGCAGGAACAGAAAGACTGAATCACATCAACTTATTTCCTTCATATATGATCAGTACATTTCTACTTTTTGCCCATAGTGAATGACTGTGGGGAAAAATAAATAAATAAATAAATAAATAAATAAATAAATATATATATATATAAACTCCAAATCTGCTCTCATTTAAAAAAAAGGTAACAAGCACCTGCTTTCAGGACAAGCTTCTGGGCTGTCAGTCCTGCCTGGACAGAGATGCTAACCTGCAAGAGGAGACTGACAAACTTCAAGATTCAGGTTTTTTTCCCTGCATTTTTCTAAAGACTATCCTCAGCCTTGGTTGGCTGCCTGATTTATCCCAGGCTGGCATGCCTAAACCTCCCCAAGCACACTGTAAGTGCCATTTTTTTGTGGCACATAGTCTTCTTGGATGCTACACTGCCATGCAAAAATAAGGGGGGGTGATCTTACATTTCCTTTCTAATTTTAGTCTGTAATGCTTATATACTTCCCTGTAGCAAAATCTCTATTTTCCTCCATCTCCTCCATATCCTAGCTGAAGTTTTGGTTCCTGTAGCATGTCATAATATCAGCAAATAAATCTAACTTTTTCAATCATTGATTGATGATTCTAGTGGTTGACTTGAAGCATAGCACTGGGGCCTGCCTGTCAGAAGCCGAGCTCTGAGCATTTCCTGAAAAACAGATCTCTCAGTCTCCAACTATATCTCTGCTTTTCCATTTTTTTGAGCTTAACTTGACTGGCATGGGTGAAATCCCAGACTCCCCAAAGTCAGCGGCAGCTCTGCCATTGATTTCAAATTGTCATATAAATCTTTGTCATGAGCATACAAAACCTATAAAAATCCGATGGAAAAGTCAGAAGATGGCAGTTGCCTACCTGACATTCTCAGACTTTCTGCTCCAGTAATGTATACTGAAGTTTGAATTCTGATATTGAACTTCAGAATGAAGGGAACTAACCGGTGCAAACCAGTGAAAACTGACAAGTGAGATAGAATCAGGGAGACCAGTCTACATAGCCCCAAAATATAAGCAGAAAAGTCATTTAACCTATTTTCTCTGTAAAGTTATCACTGCTTGCAATTTAGACTGTTTACCTACTACTTTCTATTAACTTTAAACTAAGCGTTTTTCTAATTTAGCAGATTGCCTTGAAGCCTGCTACTGGCTTTCTAGTAAGCTTGATCTTTTATTAGCTACAGTGCTTAGTGATATTCATTATACATTAATTTACATTTGCATTTTTAGATTTCAGAAGTACATTCATATTAGCATTCTTTTGTTACTAGCAAATGGCAGAATAATTAACATAGAATATTTGGTCTCATTAATAGAATTCATGTTTGGTCTTTTGAGTCAAAACTCATAAAAAATAAGCAGTGAAAAAAATGGTAAAATGTTACTTTATTGACTTGATATGTTCGAGATACTTTGGTTGGTATATCCTTTTATGTTGCTTTATGTTCATTTTACCAGAAATGCATCCTTTTCTGCACTTTCATGTTACAGTGCTTTTTTATTCTATGGGAAATAATGCACTCTAGAATTGATAGTTTGAATGTAAAAGTGGTAACACTATATATGGTGTTCTAAAGTTATAACCCAGGAATTTTTCCTTGCTCATGTCATACAACATTTAGTCCTGTGAAATTCTACTGAAGAGGCGAATTTCTTCCACAAAGACCTAGGGGAATATACTGAACCAAATGTGTTTAACTTTTTTACATAAGTCAGTGACTTTATATAAAACATACAATGTCTCTCTCCCATGCAGTTGATTGCCTTTCATTTGGGAGATGAGCCGAATTTGGTCATCGGTAGTTAGTGTTTGAATCCAATAGGGAAATGGACAGCATCCTCACAGTTTCTCAGCAGGTGTTGGATAGATACATAATCTGAGGTCAGAGAAGACAGGCAAAGGAAATTCTCAGTACGATTGCTAAATCTAAGTTAAATGCAAATGCTGAAGCAAAGTGCTTTTTAGATGATTCCTCAAAAGATATTGCAGGCACTTCACCTGAGGAAGGTGCTGGTGGATATAACCACAGCGTGCCCAGGATGCTGGCAGTCCTGCAAGGGTGAGGGCACATGTTTGCCAAAAAGCTGTAGTTATGTATGACGTCACTGTCCGTAGGTGTTACCTAGGGACTGAGAATGAAATGATTACCCTCACTACCGGGCAGAATATACATCTGTGCTCAGCTAGCTCTGCTCAGAGTCTGGCAAGCTAATTCACACTGCTGTGGCAGATGCTTGGGTAAGCTGCCAGGGAGGGCACTGAGGAGCCCTTACATGCTGTATCCCGGCCGCTCAGCTTCGGAGACAGTAACCTCTGGCAGCAAAGAGGGAGCAAGGAACCACAGGGGAAATAACATCAACTATCAGAGTTATTTCAGCAGCGTATGACTGCCTCTGGCCTGACACATTAATTGCTCTTGTTCCTGTATTTTCTGAATGGCAAATTTTCAAATAAAATGACATGGGGAAAAAAATCCTGAATTTTTTAGTATAGGGAAATAATTGGGTTGACAGGATTTCCTACTATTGTCTGCATGAGGAACTACCACAGCAGGCAAGCAGTTCCAAAAGAGACTGTAGCGCAAACTAATGCAGCTTAAAATTGTTACCTGGGCTCACTGGCACATCAGGCTTCAGCCAGCTTTCACGGGCAGTCAGTAACTCTGAGAGAAAGAACGGGTGAAAGGGCACCACGGGTGTTTTAAGGAATGACTGCAGAAAGAGCTAGAATTAAAAGCTGAGATAGGTTTTGGTATGTGCAGCAGCTCGCTCTCCCTCCAGACTAGGGTGCTTAACCAAATAGGGAGGAAGGGGAGTCAGTTTTCCCTTTGTTCCTGGCTGAAAAATAAAAGGTTTTCAACCCTTGCTATAGTAAGAATGTCTGAATTTATTAAGCAAAAGATCTTCATAAAGTCCTCCTCTATGGAGGAAAGAGATTATTCTCTAGGTAGATGAGCCCATGCTGGTTTGAAAGCATGCAATTCACTGCTGAATTTAAGGAATAATACAAAGGGGAAGGCCCTGTAGGGAAGGCTTTCTGGGCGTCCAGATCCTTCAAACAAGATACTATGCAAACTGAATGAGGCACCTCTGTGCTCTGCGAGAACACTCTGCTACAGGTTACAGCCTCATATTAGACTTTCTGATTTGACAAGCCCAGCTAAAGCTAAAACAGAGCTTCACAGCTAAAATGTTTCTGATAATATTCATTATTAACACAGAGTTCCATAAAGACATTTTATTATTTACCATTTGGTCTGAAACATGATGGTCAACAGCGTGACAGGTGCTGCTAGCAATTAGATTTGTCAATTCCCTCTCCCACCTCTCCCACTAAAACAAAAAAGAAAACAAAAAAGAAGCCCCCAAACCTACCTTGTTACCTTAGGAAAACTAGTTGACAAAGAACATCTGACTCCATCTGAAACTGGAAAAAGAGGGGAGGAACCGCATGTTCATACACTGGAAGTCTGGATTTTTTAAGAGAGTGTAACATTGTGGGTTTATGTTTGCTTTAACCTATAAGAAGCATTACCCTTTCTTGATGTTATAAATTTTCTATTTTTGAATAATGGCTGAAAGATGTCTCAGCTCTACACTAAGACTAAGAATGGTTAGCTAGTTAGTTAGCTAGCTGCTTCGCTATTCAGTTTGTCACACTGCTGTGGAAGAAAGGTACATTTATGGCTTCAGTTCAATACTGGAGAGTGGTTCAGCTTGGTGAAAACCTGTTTCTATTTTCTGGCTCCAAACTCTCCTCATACCATGCCAGGAGGTGTCTTCCAATTGTTAAATGACGAGTGGATAGGCATGCTTCTGGATTTTCCCTGTTTTTAAGTGCATTTTAAATTAAATTGTTTGCAACCAGGGTAAGCAGACAATTGGAGTTGGAGTTTTCCGTGTGTTTCACAATCCCATTTAGTATAATTCTTTTTTGAGCCTGCTTTATTGGTCATACCAGATGCATACTCTAGAATAGATTAAAACAAGTAGTTTTGCAGCTAAAATGACTTTACCAACCATGATTTAAGTTTTGTAAGCTACGGGGTTTGTGACTGCTTTAAATGAATACTCATTTTCTTTATGAGGAATTATGTACACTTATCAGCAATATTTTTCTAAATGAAGTTAAACGATTTTTCTTTTTGACAAACAGCAGATTTACTCCAAAATATATCTATGAAGAGCCTAGAGCTATTCTCTAAATTAAGTTGAATCTAGCCAAAAATACAGGCCAAAAATGTTGTGTGGAAATTTCCAAAACATCAAGTATTGTTTTTCAACAATTCTTAAAAATAAATATATTCCAAAATGAAAATTTTAATTGACCTTTCATTTAAAAGAATAAAGGTTTCTAAAAGTTTTTCATAATGCAAACACAAAATTAATGAAATACTTCAATAGCATTTTTCAGCTTCAAATTATATATTTCTTCCTTTTTCATCTTACCCAACATTTCCAAATATAATATCTCATTTCAATCAAAACTATACTAGTTTTTATCTACCAGGCAAAAACCATCTACCCCTATTACCTGTCCTTTTTCTAATTGTAACTTTAGCAACTGTCCCTGCAGATATATTTTCTTTCATTTTAAGCATGACTGACCAAAAAAAATGTATCTATCTGAGACATTTCTATACATTTATGGGGAAAACGATCAATGTTTTCATTCCTATAGTAAGAATACTTTGTAAATTCACTATGCCTTGTTTTTCCTGCAGCATGTCATTGAACTGCAACTACTTTACTCCAAAATGGCACAGTCAGCAGTTTAAAAAAAAAAAAACAACACACAAGAGCAATGATTCCTATTTTTGATAACATGAATGAGGCATCATAATCAAAGTGAAAATTTCTATAAAAAGAATCTGTGTAAGCCACTGGATCTATTGGACAATAGTCATTTATGCACCAACAGTTATTCAGGACTGCATTCCTAACTATGCCTTAGGAAAAGATAATTATTATGCCAATGCAATTACTTCTTTCCGGATAACGTGGTAGAAGCAGTACTGATACTAAAGTATTTTTTAAAGCAGCACATGCTTCTTGGAAAAATACTTCATATTTTTGCATATCCTGAAAGGAATTGATACAAGTAACAGGAGAAAGGAGATAGAGTCTCTAATATTTTTTTTAATTATTAATAAAATTTGGCCAAGATATAATGAATTTAAATTCTGTGCAAGAAAGGAATCCCACTACTGTGTCATTATTGTATGTTGTTGAAATAGCATACCACCATCTATCAGAGATTAGTTAAATGTTTATGTGTCCAATTCATTGCTTCAAATATAATACAAAGTGCTCCAAGATTTAGTATGTTTCATAATTGCAGCGACCAGAGCAACCAACTGGAAACCACATTTACTCCAGTGGTTTGATTTTGCTTAACAAGGTGGGTGGGATATGTTGGTCATGAACCTCCAATATGATCATCAGAAGTATTTTCTATGAATTGGCCATCATCGCGCACTAATCATAAAGGGAAAGAAGAGTTCAGAAAAACTGTTTCCTCCCCTTATGTAAAGCAATAGAGTTTAAAACTCTCCTAAACAACTTCTTGGGAGTTTCTTATCTCTACAAGTCTCCTGCCTGCCTTCAGTCAAAACGTTTGTTAGCTTCTACTGGCAGATATCCAGGGGTAGGTGTGTGGTCTGAAAATCTGCTGGAGTGGAGTTTACAGCAACATAAACTGCCTGTTGTGTCCTTTCCCAGTAAGGGCTTGAAAAAGGCCAGCTTGGCTTGAAAAATTGGACAGAGAGTGCAACTAGAAGATTGCCCAGAGAGTACAACTAGAGAATCGAAATATGCACAGAAGTGCCTCCCCTGCAGAGCCCTGACCACACTGAGAGGTGACCTTTCTCTTAGCATAAGATTGATGGAAAATGTGTTGTACTCTAACCAGATGAAAGCCAAATTCAAGAGGTCATGTTAAGGGAAGAAGGGGAGATGATCATCTGTAATAGTTCAGTATGTGTTAGCTGTATAATATCTGTGCCAGGAGTGCTTAGGGTAGCTCACAAGTTTTTACAGAGTTCCTGGCAAAGGACTAATGTAAAATGACCTTAGCTGTATTTTAATCCCATAAATGGTTGTGCCTATTCCATGCAACTTTCTCAGAGACAGCTTGCATTCCCAAGCCTTGTTTGAGTATGAATTTATTTTCTTTTTTTGTAATTGGCAGGTCTTTTTCATTCTGTTGCTATTGTAATTAAACCTCTTGTTTTAAACATCTTTCTCTGATACATAGCTCATTCTTAATTTTATCTCATATTAGCTATGATATGTTACAACTAGAACAAATGTAATTCCCATTTAAATGACATGTGACATCTTCATCAGTAACACGTTTTCCTATAAGTTTTTTTACAACCACAGTGAATTAAAAGTTCACTTACTATTCCAGCTCTTATTACAGTAATTCTCTGTAGCTACTTAAAAAATGTTAATCTCCTACCAGATTCCCGACAGAGCATAATTCAATGAGTTCCTCAAACAGACACTGGTATTCCTGGTTCCAAGGGTATGTAGATCACAAACACACATTCTCTGTTTAACATTATCACTTACTTTAATGCATACTTATTATTTTTCTACTGGTATTCTAGGAGCACCTGAAGCCAAGCTAGTATTCAGTGAGCTGCTGTATGAAATGGGAGCAAATGATAAACCTTGCCTCTTAAAATCTAAGGCTATAAATCAAAAATGCATTTAAGTGTCTATGAAGATTTTCTCTCTTCAGAAAAGCACTTAGGCAAATCATTTCAGTTAAGCACATGTATAAGTGTGTTCCCATTAAGGAACAATTTCTGGGTTAAATCTCTGAAATTATAAACCTTAGATAAATTCTTAATTTTGTTTGCACAGTTGGAATAATTCCATTAATATTTTACAGTGCTCTGTGTCTCTGTAAAAGGTACAAACATTTGAGAAAATTTCATGTAGGAGGTTAGTGATACCATGTCTGCCAAGTTTCTCAATGCTATGAAAAACCCTGACAATTCACAATGCAGACTGTAAAGTACAGATCACTTCACTTACACTAGCCTATTTCTTCAGGTTCTTCAGGAAAAACACTAACCTGTTCTTCTTGATGAACAAAGTTGCAAAGGAACAGTTCCGACCTTCTTAATTTTATAAACCAAAAAGGGTTGTTTTTATTGTCAACTGGCATAGTATTTTTCATTTTGGGGGTTTCTATCCTGTGATTTAGGTTCATCACTTGATAAAGTGCATTCCTTTCAATGAAGATTTAATTACTTTATATTAATGCTTTCATAGCATTATTCTGCTGAAGAACTTCACTGCACATTTATATTTTTATGTGGCTAAACATTTGCATTTAATAGCTTTTGAAAGGCAAGTTCATGGCTACCCTAATTAATAACAATGATATAGTGTGGATTTTATAGCAAATTAACTGTCCAACAACAAGGCTGAACAACAATAACATAAAAGTTATGGTGTGTGCTTCATTCCAAAACTAACTTACAGAGAAGAAAGAGACTGCAAATACAGAACATTAAATAATTCCTCCATAAATAAAGCTTGCTCCTCATTTACAAATTTATGTCAGAAGTATCTGTCTTAGTTAAAAACATTGTATGCATTAGTTACAGAATACAGAAAAGAGAAGGAGGGCGGAACAGCATTGTTTGCTTGCTTTTTCTAAAAATACTGATGATATCACTTAAGTCATTATTATATTTTTGTGAAACATATACCTATAAACACCCATTGTTTTCCACTTTCTCAGAAGAGCTTACAACACTTTGTAATCACTTTGCAGCATCTCTGCAAATTAGCAGACTCTGACATTGACCAAAAAGATTCAGTATCACAGAATTAGCTTTTCTCAGTAGTTTCTGGTGTGGTCAGCAAAATTTGACTTCTCAAAGGCAGTGAAGAGTTACTTTTGTATTTCATATTCAAACCTTTTAAAAGTAGAAACAACTGAGCTGAAATGCCCAAATTGTCTTAATTGTCACTCACATGGAGGGCAGAGTCATCCTGAGCATACATATTCCTTCCTCCTATTCCTTTCTATCTTGCCATGAGAGCAAATGGCAGACATGACTGAGGTCCTGACTAATGGGAAGAGGAACAGGGAACAGATAATAGACAAATCCCAGTTGCCATGAGGAAGGTGAGAAGAGATCACCTATCTTAGATGATGCCAGGGCCTTGCATCTTGACACCTTCATCAGAGAGAGGGACTGAGCTAGGACATCCCAAGGGTGATAGGGAATCACAGCTCATGTCCTCTTCTCACTTTCCCAAACATCCCTCTTGTTCCCAGCCTTTTACTCTGCAAATCCTGTCAAAGAACTGATTTTCCTTCTGACAGTACGTTATGGGGACTTTGAGTCTTCCAGGATACTCAGATTACGTTTGCCCTATCCCCTCAAAAACATTCACATAGGCGGGCAGATAACGGCATTTTCCAGTTATGGACAGTGATCAGCCTGCTACACAATTTGGTTTTCTAGGTGATGTTTTAACACCAAGAATCAACAGCAATTAGGCTATGGGGTCCTTTTACTGCCATTACTAGAGTCACCCCAGTGTCTAATCTAGCTCAAGTAACTGAATCTACTGCAGCCTCACATAATCTTGCATATGCAGAAACATGATTTTTTTCAAAAATTACTTATATCATTGCACAGATAAACTGAATGTGTGACAAAATCAAATGGAATTGGGCATAGTTCTGCAGAATAACAACTTCCATTCTATGGAAGGGAACATCCGAAACAGTCATTGTATTTCCTGGGAATAAGTGACACAACTATCCTCAGCTCAAAACTGGCTCAGGGTGTCTAGTCAGAAAGTGAAAACTCTTCTGAGGTTTTCACAGCAGCGCCAAAGGGAACTTCACCCTTAAACAGTGCTGAACCTTGTAGAGTTGTATATAAATCTAAGAAGTTGAACCAGACCATCTGGGTTCTCATGAAGTGACTCAAGAGGTCAGAACCACAGGCACTGATGCATTGTGTCTGTAATATGAATTACAAGACTTGTAACTAAACCAACACAGAACTTTAAAATTTCTGCTATATGGCTGCCACAACAGGCTCTGTACAGAACAATGTTATTCTCTCAGTTTTGTAAACTGAAATCAAGTCAGTGTGATAGCTGGCTTCCTCTCCCAGTAATGAACATCTCAGACTACGGCAAACATTTCATTTCTAAAAAAAAATTAAAATACAATTCAATGTTTCTAGTGTTTACTCAGTGTTGTGCACATTTTGAGTCAGTCTGAACACAGAGGATCCTACTGGGGAGGGCAAGAAAGGACTCTTGCTTCATCCTGTTAATTCTCCTTTCTTTTGTTGTATGAGTCTCAAAGAGCTGGATGATATCAGACTCTTCCCTGTTGCAAGGAGGTGGGGTGAAGAATCCTTTGACAATGTACAATGTCAAAGGTGGTACCTGGTAATTGCTTGGGAATTCCTAAATGGTAGAGCCTATATATTTTGTTTCTACCACTCCTTTATGGAAAGCCCTGACTACAGGCCAGCCCCAAATCCTAGGATGGAGTTTAACTCATGGCATTTTCTAATCTCTGTCCCTGTTGAAGATCAGTCTAAGTTCTCCTCTGACCAAAGAAACTGCCATTCTGAATATACTTTTAGGAGGCAGCAACCAAGTCGGTATCTTCCCATTAAAGAAATAGAGAGTTTTTCTCTAAGAACATCTGTAAACATTTTAAATATAAGTACATTCTTTTTCTGCACAAAAGGTAGGAGAGAAGGAGCTCCATCCTAAGGCATAATATGTCATAGCTTAGGGAATGCAACATTTCCACTTTCACATAGAATTTACTTTGAGACTGAAGTAAGAAGTGATGGGACTCAAATCTGATATTAGGGTAGAAATATTGACCACACTGAAACCAAAGACACCCACTGACAGGAGTGACAAGATTTCGTCTTGCCCTGAGTACTGACTGGAGTCTCTTGTCAAATTCCATTAATTCCTAATCAGCTACACTGAAGTCATTCCCCCTCCCCCCCACCCCCCACCCTGCTTTCTTCTCTGGATATAGCTTTTACTCTTAAATTATATATTCCTATCCATTGTTTATCTTCTCCTGCAGTTCAGTTTAAAATACGAGTTTAACGGTGGTTTTAGTTACAACTGATTATAACTCATACTCCAAGCAATTGGTAGATAGATGCAGACTATGATTATTTTACCTTTCTTTGTATTTTCAAATATACTTCATCAAATGTGTACTTTGAATTTCTTGCTTTGTTGGCTTCAACAATGCAGAACTCTGCTTTACATGATATACCAGGGCATTTTTGCTATTCTAAGTTGATGAAACTCCTCATTAACTAATTTTATTATTATAGAGTATTTTGCCAGTGTAACACTAGGAGAAACACAACAGATTTAAGTCATAAAGCTTTCTTCATAATGTTTTTTAACAGCTTTTGTTCCTTGAGGACATGAGGAAAAGGTGTTGCATATGCATGCAACTTTGTTGCCAATAAAGCTGAAATAAAATTAGTTAAAAACCTAGGGAATTCAGAGTTTTTATGGAACACTTTTACTATTCAAAAAAATACTACAGTAATATCATTTCCGTTCCTATTATATTAATTGACTAACAGATTGTTTCATGCGGGATCTTTAAAAGATTTATTTCTCAAAAAATCTTCCAAAGCAAAGAGGAGGGCAGATGGAATAAGCTATAATTGTATGCTGCTCTGTAGTTTAAAAACATTCTGTTGACAGAAACCTGGTAGGAATAACACAACCCCCAGATTTGCAGAGGCCCCACTGAACTGCTCTAACTAAGAAAACGTCAAAGTGGACTAAGCAGTACTTGTGATTCAGTAACTTGCTCCAGATTAACCAAGCAGGCTGTGAAAAAAATCAGATTTTGAGCCTGGTGGTTCTGCACAATAGATGTGTTTTTTACAAAGTCTGGTCTCCCTAGGGTCCCTCTGCAGCAGATGGAAGAAGAGATTCCTTCCAAGGTCTAACCTCAGCTACCCAAGTTCCTATTCTGAATCTTTTGGCTTCTGAATCTCACAAAGATGGGGCTAGTACTAGTTCTCTCTCCCTGAGAACTGTGTTATAAGGAGTTACTTGTCATTTAATATTTAGGTAGGAAATTAGAAAAGGGTCATTTGAGCAGAAAAGAACATCCCTGCTCAGAATAGATTACTATAAAGTGCTTTTGTCCCTCAAAAACTTACTCATATTAACTACTAAGCGTTCTTAGTGACTTCAGTGGTACATGTGTCATATTAAGTCATGCAATTGTCTGCATCTTTGCTGCAGGGAGTAAGAATTCATGTTGGCTCTGCACACAGAGTGGAGCGAAAGAAATATCAAATATTTTAAAAATTCAAATGAAATATCAGGTTTCTTTGTCATAATTCCAAATATTGTGTGGATGTTTCCTCCCATTCTTCTCTCTTTCTTTCTCTCCTAACCATCCTTTGAGAGTGGAATAGCAGAAACAGACAATGCTGAGAGACAGTTCAGTTACAGCCCGGCAGGGAAGGTACACAAACGTGGAGGAGCATGGAAGAATATGAGAAGCTGTTGTAAGAGTAACTTTCCATCAATGCTGGTACTAGCACTGAAATACAAGCAGCAGTGACTGATCTTATAACTAGGGGTAAGCAAAGATGAGTGAAATAAACTTAAACTTGATACAAATGAGAAAAGAAAAAAAGTGTTCTAGCCTACTGTGGTCTATGACATGGACAGCACATAACTCAAAAATCTTGCTTCGTTGTAGATCAGCTCTATGAAAATGTCATACTTTTTTTTTGGTGACATTCTTAACTATTTGATCCCAATTTTTAATTTTCAAAATGCTTTTACTTACAAATTATTTTCATGGGAGTAGCTGACAAACCTCTTGAATTTCAGCAGCTTCTTATGCAAACACAATGTTTATCTGAAAATTGACTTGTTTCTTTGAATGAGTTAGTGGGGTTTTTGTTTTCTATTTTGCTGGATAACAGTGGGACTATTTTTGCTTAAAAAATTTGTGTATCTTCATTGAATATTCTTTCTTAAGTCATCTCTTTGTGGATTGTGTAGGGAACTGTGAGAAATAAGTGCAATTTCAAGTGAAATATCATAGCTGCATAAATTTTACACATACATATTTTAAATCATCTAAGTATTCATACATGAATATTAGTCAAATAAATAAAATAAAATGTTCCCTTGACAAGGTAAAATACATAGTTTAGCGAAGAATTCAGGACTTGTATAATAAAAATTGCCTAAACCCCACCTACTTAAAAATATATTATCTAAGAATTAATTTTCAGCAATAATTTGACCTTTAGGGTATTTCTTCTTAAAAGAGTATCACTGTGCTGAAAAAGCAAAAACCCAAACAGAATAAAAAACAGTGCAGTACACAGGGGCATTCTCAGATGAATACCTGGTGAAGAACTAGACGTGTTCAGAATTTTTCTGTGCATCAAGGTTATCCATTTAACTGGTGTCTCTTTTACTGTCTAAAAGCATGCATTTTTCCAGCCTAGAAGATTTCACACATGAATGGTAGTAACACATTCTGTAATTATCCTTCATCCTATGTCTTTGTCACAATGTGTAACGCTGCAGTTTTTCATCATTAGAAACAGGGCAGGAATTTAAAATACTTCAAATAAATTTTACACATAGCTGTTTTTTCCCAGAATTCTTAGAATACATAGGAGTGTGTTTTAATCAAGGGAATGCATTCTTGGGCATGGAAGGGGAGAAGTCATTAATAATACTACTATTAATCATTGTTTTGAGAAGAAGCATAAGCAACAAAATTAATTATTTCAGAATTGTTCTGAATTTTTTCAAACTAAATACTTTGGATTCAGTGGGTTAGTAGACAAAATACAGAAATCACCATTCTGAAAATTTAGACAAGAAATTCCAAGCAATTACTAATTAAGTTCTTAGCAATTCTTAATCAAAATGCCTCTAATGATTTTGATGCTCTTGTTGGCTAGTCTAAGTCCACAGAGTGGATGCAACCAACTTCAGCAATGACAGATAGGCATTTAATAATCTTTGCTAAAAGATATTTTCTACATGCCACTTAGAACTGGAACAGATACAGCAAATCAATGAAAATATAGTGCCAATTTCATCACCTCTAAAATTACGATCTTTTCAGAAATACATGATGATACGAATACCACATCATTTAATTTTATCTTCCACGTCTAGTCATTTCTCTGTTATTTCTCTGTAAAGCATGATCAGCTTCTTGTAGGAATATTTTATAGCAGCTCAAGGTTTCACAACAGCTGTTCAATGGAAGATCTTTAACTTTTACTACCCTTTATTCGCAGGCGACATACAGGTGTACCTGCAAACCTGTTCTTGTGAGGATGTAGGGCCATTGCAAAACGTAATTGCCAGAGGTGAGCAAGGCCAGAACTGGTCTTCTGGGCCAGTTTCGTGTGGGATAACTGCAGATGTTTCGTGGTTGCTGTTCCGCTCAGTCCCCCTTTTCAGTACTTTGTCTGCCAAACTCAGGAGTTACGTGTACGTGTAACTTACGCCCCTTCGGCCCAGGCCTGGCTGACGGGCCCTGCCCTGAGGGAGTAGGGCAGGCCGGGGGGGCACAAGGAGCAGCCCCAACCCCAGGCACTGAGCACCTCCGTGGGGGTGGGCATGGACCAAGGCCAGGCCAGGATGTGGACCCAGCTTGGCGGGGCCCACGGTCAGGCAGGGCTGTGGAAAGCGGGAGGCCAGCCCTGCTGTGTCATGGCTGGGGCAAGGGTTGACAGCCCTGGGGGGTCCTGGGCCATGGCAGGGTTGGGGGGGCAAGAAAGGCCGTTAGTGCCCTCAGGGCCTTGACGATACCAAGGGCCCTGTAACCCCTGGTCAGCAAAGACAAACACGCTTAGTTGCAAGCTTGTAGTTTCACTGTGCATAATAAAGGTTAATTTCCAGCAGCAGGACAATAGATTAAGCATAGATGTCCAAGTTTCATATCGACTAAGGTATTTAAAGCCAGGAGCAAATAAGTGAGCAATAAAGTGCCTTCTCAGATTTGGCTCGTTCTCACACTAGGACAAAACTCTAACACTGGTATCATTTGAAGTATCTATCTGCGGAGCTCCCTTCATCATTTAACATCTTCCGTTCCTTAGATCTACTAGAAAAGGCTCCACAAAAGCAAGCCTACCAAACATGCCAGAAGTTTCATTTCCAGAACTTCAGCGTAACCTTCATCTGAAACAAGCATGGCCCCCAGGCAGCAGTCCTCCAGCTTGCCAGTGACAGTTCCTCCTCTGATGAAAAAGGCTATATAATACAGAGGCAGAGGATAAAAGACTTAGCCAAGTGGATTTTTTTTTTTCAGGTAGTTTCAGGCTGCTTTCTCTGGAAGCAGAGGAAGAAAGGTTGTTTTTCATGAGGGAAGCACTATAAGCAGAGGCAGTAGATAAAACTGTCCCGGTAACAGAAGACCCTACCATTTAGCAAGAACCTTAGGACGGGACTGTGCCGCATGCCAACATCATTCTTGTCTCAGCAAATTGAAAACGGCATAAAGGAATGTAACAATCTTCAGGATACCTCCTTTCTTTTGCTATAGGTCACTGAGGTAGCAGCTGCTAGAGGTTAACGTTGCATTGGCAGCACTTCACCCTGCCTGACCTTCTTCCAACTCCTGAAAGAAAAGAAGAAAGAAAATAACGATGTATGTAAAGTTTGAGACAGGACACAAAAATCAAAAGGAGGCAAATAGATCTTAAAGGTGTCCTAAGCCATTCCTTTCAGGTATCTGATGAGAATGAAGAAAAAAAAGTTGTTAAAATTTATCTGCAAACTGAAGAGGTTTTAAGACAAAGTAGGAGGATACATTGGCTTTGAGAGACTAAATTAAATAATGTTTCAGCATGAGCACCATACGGCTCATAGGTTTGGGGAGTGATAGAGAACCTGAGCACAGGACAACATTACTTATAGTATCCCAAACACATAAATATCATAAATATTTATCCTAAATATTAAAGTTTTTTAATAAAATGGATATTAATAAGCTTAAAGTATCAATGTTATGTGATTGTTATTTGCTGGAATGCATTGATTTATCAGATACTTTGAGTTCAGTAATGATCAGAGTTAATCATCTCCTTGTGATGTTGGCAGCAGGTATTAATAAATACCCCAGTTTTACAATGTTTGAAAAGTTAGGTAAAATATGCATGTGTCTCTGGTTAGTACCCCACTTTATCCCATCTTTGGGTTAGACATTTCAGCATAAGGCTGCAGCAAAGAGGTGCACATTTGTACCTGTTCTGTAAATAGCAATAGAAAGCAAGGCTGTCATTCAGAGATCCTTTAACGAGTTATAAATTCACTTGACAAGGAAATAAACCAAGAAAGCAACTCAAGCGCAGTAATCCATGCCCTTCTTCACTACCAAAACATTCCAAATACTAATGCATTCTGTGGGAAGTGTCTGGGAGTTCAATAACACAAATGCTTTTCAGTTTTAGTTTCTTAAGCTTCAAAACTAAGCTGCATGAAAAACAAAGTGTTCTTATGAACTAATGAAATATACAATAGGGTGGGCAATTAAGAAGAAGAAAGCCTTCAAAAGCACTTACAGAGGAGCCATATTCTGCTCCCATTTTTAACTCTGCAATCCATGCTAGCTTCAGCAAATTAGAAGTGCATGAGTCTGATGAGAGCACCATTTGTCATGCTAGCTAAGCAACAGATTGACTGTTCCTGAGAGTTTTTCTTCCTTTGCATAAGTACTTATTAAGGAGAGAGCAAGGATTGCTTCTGAAAAGGTGTGTCACAGCTGGCAAGGAGTGTTTCAGCAGTGCTGTTCTGAACAGCACATAGTACACGAAGCAATAATGGACTCCTGTCTTCTTCAGGATGTCCCTTTCCTCTGCATTGTTCCTACAATTGGTACTATTTAAATTCAGGCAGCAATTTATATCAATATTTAAATGGGCATCCTATAGCTCTGTAACACCCTTCGATTTACTGTTTCAGGGTGAGCTTTCATCTTCTTTCTGTTTAGTCAAAAAAGAGGTATTTTCAAAAATCTGGTATTTGTTGCCATTCAGTATTTTTGGTACTGTCGGTGGTTTTTCAAAAACTTGGTGTGCAGTAAGTAATGCTTCCTGATCTTTATTATGCCACCAGCAACTCCATGAAAAGTGTGGAACTATGCCAGCATGAATCCGATACATTGGCTTTTAATTTTATCAAGTAAATAGGAACCAATTGACCTTTTCTGTGCCATACTTCTAATAATATCTCCTTTATTTATCTAAGAGCTTTCTCCATAGCTTTTAATTGCAGTTGCACTGTGTTTTTACAGACCACAGTACTTTCCTTCATAATTTATAGTGTTACTGCACAATTAAATGAACTCCACAGATTCTCTAGATTTCATAGGGAATACTTTCCTTTTTTTTAGTGAAGAGATACTGGAATGCACTGTACGTATCTCACAAAGTAGTTATTTTTAAAAAACATTTTTCCAGAAAATGTGGTTACTTTATAATTCTTTAGGTGTTTATGAATGCAATCTACTTTGCTGGAAGGAAGACGGGTTCCAAAATATCACAGATACGTTAAGAAATAAAAAATAACATGTGCCCTGATCAATGGATTACTTTTTTTTCTTGGGAATGCTAATGCAGAGATATATATACTTGCCATGGTAACCAGACCATTTTAAATTTCACATGCAGGCTTTTCTTCTCTTTGTTTCTGAATGTTTGAAAATATAACAAACCACTGGGTTCACAGATGCTGAAGTTTTATAATGAAGGGCTTCTAAAAACGATTCCTGCAGTTTAGAACTGTCACAATCTGAAACTCTCAAAAAAGAAAAATGTCTTGAAGCAATTAGTCTGAAGCCATTCATTGGTCCTGGATTTCAAATGAGAAAGTCTGGATGCAGTAGAAAGTCAAGATTTATATGAGCATTTCACCTGTGCTCAGAATGGCATCAGTCTTGTGTAACTGGTGATGAGCAGGCAGGGAGTTGGTGTTGTAACATTGTCCATTTAAATAGTGCGTGGTGGTTTTCATTCTGTGTGGAGCAGATTGTCTGAAACGTCCTTGAGATGCCCATGAGCAAAAAGTTGGCCAGTTCTTCCAAACACGTAAGTTTAGAAAGATAATACAATATGTAATATACCTCATTGCCTTTAATGTAACCTGTATCTCTTAGGAAAAACTAAAATTAAAAAAATGGGATTTTATCATGTCATGCAGAAGTATTGAAAAGTTTTATTTTTGGGTACATAAAACAAATCATCAGTCCCTATACTTTAAACAGGATTTTTGTGTATATCTTGTAGTGAGTGCATAGTCATTAATTTGTTAGCTATTTTTTGTTGAACTATCAGTGCAATAAACAGCTTTTGTGAATGGAGACTGAGCATCCCCTCAGCACCATTTTCTAAAATTAAGCCTTGTCTGTTAAGTGTACTCTGTCAGTGAACTACATTTAAACTTCATTATAATTCCTGCGTATTAGCTTTGAAACAGTTACCATGAGCTGACCATACCTGGAGCACAGCTAACATTTCCAGTCATGTTGAAATAAATGCACTTCACTTTCACATAGCATGTTGCTACGCTGACTTCACTGGTGGACATATTTGGATTTTTTTCTCTAACAATTTCAGTAATGCATCCATAATTGAACTGTCTTTTGAAAGCATCTAAACATATTAGAGGTTCAGCAATGGGAGCATTTATTTAAAAAAAAAGCAAACAGAGAAACAGTAGTTTGAGCCATTTGCTATTGGGGTTAAAAAGTCCTGAAGTTGTGGGTGATTTTTCTGCTGAAGTTAATGGGCCTGGGATTATACTCAGGCAAATATAGGTATTCATCCTCTTTCTTTTGTATGCATTCTATCTAATAATGACAATTAACATCTATCTATTGTCATACTTCAGGCAGCCCATTGTGGATTTCAGAGTCTTCCAGGTAATTTCCTTTAGAAAGAGAAATCAGGGATGTTTTCTTCCTTAACTTGTTTTATTCCTGGTGCATAGACAGGAGGTCACAAATGGCAGAGAGAATAAGACTTCCTTGACTCTTCAGCTGTGACGTTAACCCTGCTTCTTAACAAGTGGTTCTGCCCCAAGACAAGATTTTAGTTAAAAACTCAAGGGCAACGAGCAGATTCCTTTGGTCTACCCAAAAGGAGGCTGTATGACAGTACAAGCAATGATATTATATTTCTTCAAAGATATACTCACCACATAGGTTAAGAAAACACTTTGTAAAATGGTGCAAGCTTCTAACTCCTACTATTCTTCTATTCCATATGCACATACATTTTTCTGTTTGATGAAACTCACCTCATCTCTTACTTATTTATCAGGATTCTTTTTCTGCCTAGCCTTCACTGATTGTCTGCTCTATTTTCTGTTCCTTTCCTCTTTTTAGGGTTTTTTTCCCCTCAGCACTGTTGCTAACTCTTTACTACTCAGTTCTTCCAGTTTTTCATTTCCAAACCACAGCTGTCTAGGTCAGTCTGCAACAGGCATCAGCATCCGTGGTGTCCTTTAATTATTGTGCTGAAAGTAGATGAGAAAGCTCTGAACCAAATTGAACAGTGTTTCAAATGATAAAGTAAGACCTGAATCTAATTTTGCTGTGGATTTAGATCAATGCAACACCTCTAGAATCATACCTCTTTTACAGTGGTGTAAGAAAGTACTGACTCAGATTCATCATTAATAAATATAGCTCACAGCTTTGTTCTTGCTTGGGATTATATAATGTAGCCCAGAGAAAAAGAATCATAAGAAAGGCAGTTACATTCCTGCCTCCTCTGCTAGCTCCTTACCAGTTGCACATTACAGAAATGAGAATACTTCTTGATTTTTACCACTGTAAATGAGATCTGGATCAAATTTGTAATTCCCACATTTTTCAAAGTCCCTTCAGTAGCTGGTTTTTTCTCTAAATTTAGAAGGAGATTTTGATTCTAGCAGTATTTAAAATCTTATGGGAGTCAGAAAGGATAACAAGTTTGGGGAGTACATCTATAAAATTCTCCTTAAGTGATTCCACTGGACCAAAGAGTGTAACTGCATAGAAAGGCACTGCCAACAGGAACTAAACAATTTCAGTTTCCCAGTTTCAGGTCTGCTTTAAATGTCAAGGATTTGCTCTTCTCTTGTAGAGCAAGGATATAAAAAGTGTGTGATCAAGACTTAGTCTTTAATTTCAGTTATGATTTACAATTCCTGCAGCAAGGGAGGATAAATTATTCCTCCCTGTTAGTTGCTTTTCATTTTTGGATATTGGGAGTTATTGTCTTGCATTCTAAGGAAATAAAACCATATTCTGAATCTGGTTTTATGAAAATCAGTGTATTATTTACTTTTTAACTCCTCTGCATATGGCAAAACACAAAACAAAATACTGGCAAAGGATTGGATCTTGAAATAAAAAAAGAGAGCAAAAATAAAATGCATTGGGTAAAAAGGACTATATATAATGCAAATAAGAAAGGTTTTGAAAGAGATTCAGGCTTTGACAGTATTTTTATACAAACAGTATAGGACGTTCCACTACAAAAAAAGTTATTTTCCTAACAAACATCACCAGATACAAAGCACAAATGGTCCTTAAAAAATTATACCTTACAGTGGAACTTACTGAGATAAAGACATAATAGATCTAGGGAAATCATTAAAAGATTATCATGCCTTTTTTTTTAACAGAACAATAGTTTTATCTTGGAAATCAACTAGAAGGCTAAAGTATTTTGGTATTTGGCAAGCCTAAAAATGTTTCCTGCTACTGGTTGTTTCAATAACCTTTTGCAAAAGACTGTCAAAAATCAGTTGATGCTTAGAAGTAACTTCATAATTTTGCAATCACTTTAAATTTGCACAAAACAGTGCTACACCCAAAAGAGTCAGTCCTCCTCTTACCCCAGCCCTTCTTTTCCACCTCCATACCAACTGCCTCCATTAGGCTGCCAGAAGTATTTGGAGCAAATTGCTAAATAATCTGGTTTAAACTAACTCAGGAAATTAAATGTTTGAACCTGAGTCCATTCTCTGAATCAGCTCAGTGTGTCTCCACCAAAGTGCCTGCGGAATTACAGCCCAAGGCAGGACCATCACCCATTTAAGAAGCTGCAGTGCCAGAAGGGTAGGTACTTCTAGGGACTGGAACACAAGGGGTATCAGAGAAACCTGGGCAATAGACCTAAAGAGGAGCCTCCCAGTAAGTTGGTTGTGATTACAAGGGTGGTATGGCCGGTCCTCAGTTTGAGCTAATGTTTCCTGTTCATCCTAAGCTGATTTTTGTGGAACTATTTGAGTGCCTCTGCATTAAGCTCCACAGCTTTCCGAGGGCTTACGAGCTTTTGCCAAGGAAAGCTGGCTGGCAAGTTCCTGCCACGCTACTCGGTCTGGTAAGAGGTCCCTAACCACAGCACCGGGGTCCTCTCCCGCATGCATCCAAGTGGATCTGCTTGAACCATATTGTGCCTGCTTGGGCTTACAGGTTGTCCTGCCCATGCTGGAGCATGCTGGAGATGTCTGTCGTCCTTTGTATCCTCCGTGGCTGGGTCACCGTGCACCCAGTGAGACTAATGTATCGACAACTGCACAGAGCTGCACTTGCATGAATAATCCTGCCAGAACTGAGCTGGCCTCCCCCAGCGTCTCTGCATCTGTGGCACAATTAATCTGTCAACTAAATAAACTGTCCGTGGATAACTGAGCGCTGGCTGTGCACAGTAGAAAATGAACATATATAGCACAGTGTATCGTGGTAGTGTAAGGACAAGTAATGATTAACAGGTAGGTCTTTCTGATGCTGTAATTTACAAATATACTTTGTTAACATTGAAGGCAATCATAACTGAAAGTGGTGGGCAGAAACTGTTTCCCTACGCTTAAATTATAGCGGACAGTAGCTAATCAGCTGTGTAACAGGGTAGGAAAATTCAAACTAAAGTTGTGTTCATTACAGATGTGGTTTAGTAACAGGTATAACTACAGTGTCGGCTGTTAGTGACAAAATCATTCCTGCCTTTCTCAGGAGGAGACCCGTGCCATAAGCCCTGCAAAAGCTTGCGGAAAAGCAGCTTGGTGCACTGGAAACCAGAGTCCATTTCTTCCCCTGGATGTCAGTGAATGGGCTGAGCACACTGTATTTCAGGGGGGACAATAGAAAAAAGCTTGTCAGAAATACGAAATTGCCAGCACTCATTGGCTCAGACTGGACGATATTGGATTTCTAGAGCAGAAGAGTTATTTGCTGAGCAGAGAGGAGCTAACCAAACAAGGCTTGTCCCAAGAGTGTCAGCAGGTGGCTTTGCAGCTAGAACTAAAAAAAAAATTCTGACGACAAACATACATAAGGGGCTATTTAGGTATGAACAGAAAAAGCACCTGCTGTGTTTCAAAGAATAATGAGCTAAGTAAGGCAGGGGGTAAATGGTGTTGTCTGTTATCTGGATGACATGCTAATAACTGGGAATATTTCAGATGAACATTTATGAAACCTAGAGGAGACTTGAAAGAAATTGCAAAGATGTAATTCCAAAGTGACCAAAGATTAGTGTGCTCATTTTTGTTGGATTTTTCCTCCGTCCACACCCCCAAGCCAGGTAATGTAGCATACGGGCTGAAAATTAAGGCTACATATCTTCCAAAAATTAAAATCCAGTATACATAGAATATAAATAGGGCCTTTAAGAGTTCACCAGGGTTGAGCTTTAGGGCCGTGAGAGGAGCTAGATGTTGGATGCTGGGGGTGGGATAGAGGGAAGAGTCTGTTAGATTGGCAAAGCATTGTATGCTGTAGAATGGCTTAGGGATTTTATTTTTTTTTAAATATGGTTTGTTAACTTTTACTTCTTAAGAATGAGGGCTGCTTCAGATGTTAGATGTTCAAGGTAGGCCTTAGAATATTCTGCTGCTTAGATAGGGTTATGGAATATTCATTCCAAATATAACAACTTTAATTGGTTTGATATCTGTTCTTACAAAGAAAAAAAGTGAAGTGGCAGTGGACAGAAGAAAATAATGGGTTTTGCTGAAGGAAAAAAGACATTGAATAGTTCAATTTACATCAAAATGACACATTATCCAAAACAATAGAGTGTAATACCTTTCTTCCAGGAATTGAGCTGCGGCTTCAGACATCTATAAATCTGGGATTGAAAACATGTCACAGTTCCTTCCACAATATTAGCAAAAAATGGGTGAAATTACTAAAAAAGGACTCAGACTAAGGATTATTAAATTCCACACAGAAAAAGTTTTTTTCAGCTCACAACAAAAATCACAAAGAGTTGGTAAAAATACTTCAAAGATACACATTCCCTAGCTGGTGACAGTGAAGAGCCTGGATCTTACCAGATCATTTTAAAGACCGTCAGAGAGATATGCTAATCTGGTGTTTCTGTCCCACCTGCCATTTGTTCAAGGAAAATGTTCATAGACAAAGAAATGCTTCACTTACTAAATGACCTCTTTATTACAGTTAAAAATACTGCCCTATAAATAGGAAAAGCCCCTGTACCAGTTAAGAAAATTACTTTCACATACTCTGGCTAACTTCATCACATATCAAAAGGGAAACTTCTTTCCTTCTAATTCAGGAGATTGAATTAACCATGGAAAATGCTGGCTGATGACTAAATGTAATAATACCAAAATATCTACAAAAAGTAGGCAAAGCAGGTTCAAATGAGAAATAAAAATGAAGGAAGTTAATTTAGAAAGCAGACATAGAAATCAAAACATAGAAAAGGCAAGGAGCAGGTCTGACTAGCCATCAGAAGATGGCACGGTATTAACAAATGGCATCATGTCACCTGTGGCTCAAACTGAATTGCTGAACACTGATTCTTCAAAGAAACACTACACAAATGTGGCCAGGCAAAGTAGAATTGCTCTCTCAGTGCCCAGAAGTTGAGGTCTGTGAAAATAGCCTTTGCTATTAAGACCTGAAAAGTCTCTGGAGAGGTGTTTTACTGTTATAAAGGGCATTTCAGAGAAACATCTGTGATTTACTCTGGATGAATTTCAGATATTCTCCTAACAGAATGCAGTAAAGGTCCAGCTTTGAATGAGTTAACAGAGCAATTTGGGCAGACACGCAAATAAGGGTAGAGGAAAAACAGTTGGAGAATCCCACAAGGAAGCAGCCCAAATTACCTGTTAGCACCAAGGTTTGGCCTACCACCTCCTGCTTGAAAGACTTATCCAAAGTTGATGTTCTACATTTGATTTCCAAAAAAAACCAAAACAAACAAACAAACAAAAAAACCAAACAGCCAAGACTACTTCAAAAAGGTCAGTGCACAGTGTAAATCTACATTTCACACCTTTGATTCCACAGTGACACAAAGCAGGGTGGGAGGAATAGAGAGCTGGTTTAGGGAATGTGTATTGAGATGAGTGATATCTTAGGGAAAAAGAGAAGATAACAAAGATGAGAAAAGGCCAGCTGTTATCAGATAAGAGCTTAGTTACAGGGCATAAACCTGGAAATAAATTGAAATTATTGGAGTTTTCATTGACCAGGGAAAGCGAAGATATAAACTGAATAAAAAGGAGAAAAACAATTACTCTAGGTGAAAGTCTAGTGAAAAAACTGAGAACTTTCAATTCTATTTGTTTTCCTTGACCATACGGCTCTAATCACAGAAAATTTTCAGAGTTTAATAAGACCAACTGTATATTTTGTATTGCATTTATTATTTACAGAATTTACAAGGAAGGCTGTGCAGCAGATTTTTTTTTTTTAAATATTGCGATAAGACTCCTAGTTCCATGGATTTGGCTATTTCCTTTTCTCAGAATAGTATATTTTAAATACGTATGTGATTGAGAAGGTTTTAGTTTCAGCCATGATTTAAGCTTCTGCAGTAACACAGGTTATGTTGTTTCTCCCTGTTGTTTTCCACTTTCTTTGCAGTGTTTTGCAGATGAAAAATAATGTGCTGTTCAGTATCTGCCTTTAGGAAGGAGTGCTGGAACTTCTGATTTCATATCCCCACACATGGCAAAAACATAACACAAAGCTAGAAGGAATATACCCCTCTTGCTGCAGCTCTGATGGTAGAATAACAAACCAAATTTACTCCAAATTTTTTAAAACTGTCTTTAAATTACCCTTGATGCAGATCACATTCAAGGCCTTTGAGAGTAAAAGTCAAACGTGGGGAGCTGCAGCCATGGAAAGCAGCTATATCCCCACCTTTCTTGGTAAGACCATTTTATCCAGCATAAAAAGGAATAATTTGCAGCTGATATTGTGGAGGGATCCAGAATCCTCCATTCACAATGTCATGCCTTCTAACCCTAAGGGTGGCCGAACAATCCCATCTCTGTATGTAAGAAATTGCACTCTCTCCTAACCTAAAAAAAATGGACAGGCTGGGGCAGGTGAAAATACATTACAGATCCTTGCATTCACCTCAGTGAACCTCAGCTGTTGTCTACAAGAAGAACAATTTTCAGAAAGAACTGCCTGCCTGTAATTCAACAGCAATTGTTCTTTTTCCCCACAGAAATAGTTCCTGGTTCAAGCAGGCAGGCAAACATATGCATTCCTTTCACAGAGAAAAACATGCTCTCAGCAGTGCTCAGGTAGGCAGGCAACCAGGCATGAAACTGAAAACACTCAGGCATAGACAAAACAAGTGCAGGCAAATGCAGCCCCGAGTTACTGAAAAAAAAAAGATAAAGAGGTTGTGGGGCATAGATCAGACCTCCGATCAGCTCCTACTATTTTCTTCATATTCTCAAAATGTTTCCAGCAAAAGCAGGAAGATAATTGAGTCATCCCAGCACCAACAACATCTCCCATCACCAGAGGAAGGAGTCACAGCCTTTTGTATAACACTGTATAGCCTGTGACCCCCGTTCCTCAAATGTGAACGCACGCGGGTGGGCTGCAAGTCTTGCCAGTGCAGACTGGAGTAGCACTGGGTATCAACCTGGATCTCTGCAGAATTGAGATGCCTCACAAAGGCAGCTGAATGAGCCTTTGTCATCTGAAGATTCATTAAAAAGGAACAATAGGGCATTCCTCTTTTAATAGAGAGCAGGCAGGGAATGATGGGAGCACCTGAATGGAGAGGACTAGAATGGCCCCGAAGAAAGGGACAGCAGAGAAAGGGACCAGGGCAGTGCCAGCCTGGGGTCTGCTCAGCCTCGAGCAGCAAGCAGTTTTATAACTCCTCAGCCTTGAAGATCCCTGACTGGTAACAGCTTTTGGAGGAGAGAAGGAAGGGGCTGAACCATTCATTTTGGCACCCTTCATGTCACAAGGTAGTAGAGAGGCTGCATTGCTTCATAATCCCATTTTCCCTGAGCAACTATCCCTGTTGAAAGAAATTATGGAAGTACCTATACGGACATTTTCACATATCTACAGCCTTTCACATATCTAAGGTTTGGAGTGCAAAAAAGAACAAGAAATGCTTACTCATGGACAGAAAAGCACAGCATCAGAAAAAAGAAAACAGGTCTGCCAAACGAGCTTATTCATCAGCAAATTACACGTTTGAATGGATGTCATGAGAGCCTAGTTCTCCTCAGACACTTTGGTGTCCATGTTTTTCTTTCAAAGAAATATCTGCTTTCATGTCAAGTTAGTTCAGTTTATCAGTCCAAAGAAAATATTTATTTCTGGCAGACATGCAAAAACATTTTGGGATTTGAAAATCTAGCTGAAATATCTCTGATTCATATTACATATATATTACCTTTCTCCCTCTTTTGCTTCTGTCTTGATACTGAATGATTCTTATTTTCACAGACGTTGGGTGTCCCTCTGGTTTTCTGAAACAGGAAGAACAATAGCTATATCTCTTCTTTTCCTCCCAAGCCCAGAGATAAAACTGCTTGTTTCTGTTTATTTGCTTGTGTTTGTACGTATTTATGTGATAAGGGGCAAGTGCGTCTCATGCATGTGTAAATAAATTATTGAGAGAAAATAAGCCAAGTGTTATCTTTTGTTCTGAAAGCTTTTAGAGTAATGTGGATATTCTTATCTCATGCAGAAGAGGGCATGATAATGTCCATTATCCTCTGCAAGTTTTGTTGCCGGCACACACCAGCCTGTTGTTGTTCCATTGTTTCAGAGGACCATAAATGTTATATCAGAGGCAACGGTTAGCACAGGGTGTGCAATTTCTCAGCAGGCAGGTTTTGAAATTTAGAAATTTAGTCAAACCTCCTGATGAGAATTAATAGAAAGCCAGAACAGAGAACTGAGAAACAAGGTGCAGGTTTATGGAACAGAGGACAAACAAAAAATCTATGACCCATCCAAACCTGAGGCCAAACTGGGAAGTGTCAGCTCATAGTCAGGATTGGAGACCATTTCTGCTGGTTTATCTGTGATACTCTGATCAGTAGGTGAGAGTTTATAGCATCTGTGCTATTTAGTGAGAGTCAATTTAGAGATGAGGAGGCAATAGCCTTTTTTTGTGATGGGTGGTTATCATCAGATGAGGTTGTGAAAACCCTTGCTGCCGTCCAGTTAAGGCAGACTTCAGAGCCAGTGAAGATGGCCCTGGCTGTTCTCCTCTTCCAGGTCTAATTTTTGTGGGAATTGAATAGGACAGAAAAAAATCTGTTTCAGTTCTTCTTTCAGACTTTCTCCTCCTTCAAAATCCAGAGATTGTCTGTAAGGCCATCCCACCTGTGGGTGTTGATCTCTGAGCTTTGTTCTCAGGGCATGGAAGCAACAAAGAGACAAGCAGTTCAGAAGTGTTTGGCAAGCTGTTATTTAGCCAACAGTTTTAGACATTCTGAATCAGCCTGAAGAGAATCTAGCCCACTTTTCTATAGCAAATTTCTGTTCTATTTTTTGTTCATCTGAACTCTCTCTATGAATGCTCACAGTTATACCAGTTCAGGGCAAGACTGAACAGAGCACAGTAAGAAGCATCAACTTGCCATCAGCTTCTGTAACACAGAGCTGTGGTATCTCAGATGCAAAAATGCCTCCTACTTCAGGGCTGGTGGAGATCAGGAGCCCACAGTCCCTTGAGAGGCAGTGGGAGGCCTCAGTGCAGCAGAAAAGCATGAGTCCAGGTGGGACAATTCACCTGATGCTGGTAAGCTCTGTTGCTGTTACATTGGTTCCAACTGAGCCAGTTCAGGGGCTTACCATCATGTTCCACTGTGTTGGGTTTACGTGGCAAGATTTTGATAGAAGCAGGGTAGGGGGAGGCTGCAGGGGTGGCTTCTGTGAGGAGACACCAGAAGCTGCCCCCATGTCAGACAGAACCAGTTTCAGCCAGCTCCAAAACAGACCCACTGTTGTCCAAAGGTGAGCCCATCAGTGATGCTGGTGTGCCTCTGTGATAATGTAGTTCAGAAAGAGTAAAAAACACTGTGCAGCAGCTGTGAGAGAGAGAGGAGTGTGAAAAACGTGAAAGAAACAGCCCTGCAGACACCAAAGTCAGTGAAGAAGAGGAGGAGGTGCTCCAGGCACCGGAGCAGAAATTTCCTTGCAGCCCCTGGAGAAGACCATGGTGAAGCAGGTTTTCCCCCTGCAGCCCATCGAAGACCACTGTGGAGCAAATATCCACACGCAGCCAGGGGAGGACCCCACACCACAGCAGGTGGAGATGCCCTGAAGGAAGCTGCAGCTCATGCAGCTCCCATGCAGGAGCAGCCTCCTGGCAGCAGCTGTGGCTTATGGGGGACCCACAGTGGAGCAGTCTGTGCCTGAAGGACTGTACCCCCACAGAAAGGACCCATGTGGGAGCAGTTCTTGAAAGACTGCAGCCCATGGGAGGGACCCCACGCTGGAGCAGGGAAAGGGTGTGTGGAGGAAGGAACGGCAGAGACGAAGTGTTATGAACTGACCACAACCCCTATTCCCCATCCTCCTGCACCGCTCGGGGAGGGGAGGTGGAAGAATCAGGAGTCCCTCTGCCCTATCTTGACCCATGAGATTTGTCATCATATTTTCTCCCTCTGTCCTGTTGAGGAGGCAGAGTGATGGAACGGTTTGGTGAGCACCTGGCAGCCAGTCAAGGTTAACCCACCATATTCCCAATATTCTGGGTTCGAAGTGATGCCTGGACATGTTCCAGGCAAGCCAGTTTAGGTGTTACTGGCCCAGCGCTGTATAAATACAATTGTATTTTATCCATACCCAAAGTGGCATTAGAAGCAGAATTTAGCTATGTTTAGGTGGCACTGGGCCCAAACAAGTCCGATTAGATCTTATGTTGCCTGCAGACACAAGCTTGGCTGTCTTTTAATACCTTGCACAAATCCTAACTAATTTACCAGAAATGAAGGCCTGGCTACACTTTTGAACAGACTTTTTTGAAAACACTTGCAATATCCAGTAGCGCAGAGATTCTTTAGAGAAAATACATTAAAGCCTTTTGACACACAATGTAAATAAATATAGTTATAAAAAAATGTACGGAGGTACCACAAAGCTGAAGAAGGTGGCTTACAATTAAATGAAAAATAAAATCAAAGGGAAATCGGTAATTCATTTAAAAATGCCAGTCATTATTTGAGCACCATGTCACATCATCTGCTTTATTTTAGAATCTCACTAGGAAAGTTAGCCTGGAGCAAGAAAAAAACAGGGTAACAATTCACAAATAGTATTAGCCCAATCAGCATTTCAGTAGTCTCTGCTAAACAATAACTGTTCTTAAGTTTTTTGAGGGGACAGGGAAATTGATGACACTGAGCAAAAGGGAAGATATAATACTGGTGCTAAGTGGGCACGTTACCTGCCTTGGGTTGGTTAGGGTTAGGTTTTCTAGGACAAGATTTCACTTTTTTGCAGTTTTAAAGAGTTTTTATTATTATTTGTGCAATATCCCCAGCGGGCATAACTAGGTGCTCCATGTTCACTCCATAAATACAAAAGTCTTTCCCTGTGGATTAGTTACGTCAAACCTCGCAGCAACTCAAAGCACAAAAGAGGTCAAGGAAAGGGAGGGGAAATAGAAGTGCAAAGGACTATATTCAGACTACATTATCTCATGGTACTGCAACCCAAGGAGAGTGCTGAGAGCCCACCTGCTCTTAAGAGCTGCTGGCTCATTATGTAATCATGGCATGGTAGAAAAGATGTCGCTGGAGGTTGCCTGGTCCAACCTGCTCAAAACAGGGCTAACTTTGAAGTTAGGTCACGCTGCTCATGCCCTTTCCAGTCAAATTCCAAATATACCCAGGGGCAGAGACTCGACAGCCTAGACCTCTTGGTGGCCCTCTGCCAGTTTACCAATGTATCCCCTGCAACAGGATGTCCAAAATCCGACACAGTACACTAGATGCAATCTCACAATTGCTGAATAGAGGTCCATAATAACTTTACTTATCCTGATGGCTAAACTCCTGCTAACGGAGCTCCACACGTGGTTAGGAAGAACACACTGCTGACTCATGTTCAGCTTACCCGCCAAGACACGCAGGCTCTTCTCTGCACAGGCACTTTGCCAGTAAAGAACACAGCACAGAAGACATCGAGTATGCAACCCTTTTCCTTGTGCTTTGACACTCAGTCACATACCCAGCAGCAGACTCTCGTTTTCCTTAGTATTCCTTTGTCATGGTTTAACCCCAGCCAAAGTACTGATAGAGTAAAATAGAGGGAGTTTGGTACCACATTCACATTGCCTGTTATAAAGCCTCGTTCAGGTGCTGTTGGGTGGGTTGTTTCCGTCACCTTATATGCCACAGGGGACAGCATGAATGTGGCCTAAAGAAGCATGCCCCATTTCACACAGCAAGCCACTGGTAGAGGCTGGAATAGCACTCTGTCCACTCCCTTATCCCATTCTTGCTCTCCAGTTTGGCATTTTATAGGACTTTTTGGTGAAAAAGCTGCCTGGATTGGCTAGACTGAAGATGCATTAGCAATCTGCCTGTATCCAAGGGATACACAAGCCAATGCCACTTGCAGCTTCACCTTCTGCAGAGAGTTCTGGTTTGCAGACCCTGCAGGCCCCAGCAATCATTGTGCCATTCCTTACCTCAATATGGGCATCACATCTGTATTCCTGCTGGATATGACAATAAGCCATTGAAGAGCTCCAGGAGCCTCGTTTGGTGTCTTTCAGCTCACATCATAGTTTTCCATTTCTCAGGGGCTGGCTGTGAGTCCTTTTAATAAAATGAGTAGCAGTTACAGAAACCAGCATCACAGATCATGAAAGAAATCCCATTGCGCAATATTTTCAGCCTAGAATAATTGTTCCAAATGCTTAAGAAGTGGCATTGCTTTTCGCTAAAGTTTTGTTTGCTGGAGGAAATCGTTTGAGCTGAGCACTGATGAGCATACAGGCTGCTCTTGTAAGTGAAACGGTGCTTTATGTTTTATTCTCTTTTAAATATGATTTTGGCAAGTAGAGGAATAAGAAGAAAGTACTTCAATCTCTGGACAACACATTACTGACATATATAATTTTCTGTTGACTTTGCTAGCATCAACTTGCAGAAACATTATTACTTTTTCTGCCTCAGTACGCAATCCAGTCCTGGATTTAGCTGCTTTGTGTGGGTTGTGGTTGTTTATTCAGACTAGTGAAGATTAGAGACCTATGAAATGCCCAATAAGATACCTCACAGTAAAGAGCTTCCGGTCTGGTGTGTTAAATAGGTTTGAACAGTTTCTTTATAATATTTAGGACATACTAATATAAAAGTTGAGCATGATCTGATTTACAGATAATCCTTTAGAGTAGTATCATAAAAATGTATGAGCATATAAAATGAAAAGGAAAGGGAGAAGAGCATGTGTATCTTAACAGACCAAGTACACAAAATATTGAAGTATATATTCCATTGCTTAAGGCAGAGTAATAATAAAAATTGCAATAAAAAAGAAGTAGAATATCTTTAGACTAGAAATGACCTGTCAACCTCAGCTGTAAACCAAAAACAAAGTCAGAAGTATCATTTCTAACACCAGGTATTAGATACTCCAACCACGAGTATCAGACTTTTTAATAAAAAGCAAATATATTATTTATTAGACTCCCTAGAAGTCTGGCCAAAGGTGATTAATATACCTGCACTTACACATGCTCAGGTACACATGGACTGGCAGGTAAGCACAGTCAAATACGGAGAAAAAAAGAACTGAATTATTCTGTTCATCTCAAGGAAAAAGACAGGTTTTACCTGTAGTAAAATTTTACAAAAGTAAAAAAGCTTTAAAGTATAGGTTTTACCTGTACCTGGAGCACTGCGTTTTAGCTCTGGGGCCCCCAGCATAAGAAGGACATGGACGTACTTGAGCGGGTCCAGAGGAGGGCCACGGAGATGATCAGAGGGCTGGAGCACCTCTCCTATGAGGACAGACTGGGATAGTTGGGTTGTTCAGCCTGGAGAAGAGAAAGCCCCAGGGAGACCTTACAGCAGCCTTCCAGTACCTAAAGGGGGGCTACAGGAAAGATGGGGAGGGACTCTTTATCAGGGAGTGTAGTGATAGGATGAGAGGTAATGGTTTTAAACTCAAAGAGGGTAGATTTAGTTAGATATTAGGAAGAAATTCTTTACTGTGAGGGTGGTGAGGCACCGGAATGGCTCAACTATGCATTGAGACGTGAGAGCTCTCTGGTTTGGATTCCCCAGATAGTGTTCCAAAGGGAGGGGAGGTGAATCCAGGTGAAGGTCTATGCAGCCATACATCACGTGTCCCACCATTCTTACTACAGAAAGGAGCATTTCCTTTACAAAACAATATTCTCACAAACCATATAAGCAACAATATGTACTTTAACTCCTACTCAGGTTTTTCTCCATTTCAGCTTCATCTCCTGTCTTTATAAGCTCTGCTAAGGCGCATAGGCCCTTTTTGGCGCATAGGCATTGCCTTCATATCTGTCTGTAAGTACACGTTATTAGCACTGCAACAGTAATAAATCCTCATCACCAACAACAGGGAGCTTATTTGCTATCTTATTTGAAAGACTCCAGATGAGGGGTTGACTTTCAGACTTAAATTCACTACCCCTTTTTCTGTGGTACTGGCCCATTGATTCCAGTGGGGATTCACTGGTGTAATAGTCTACAGTGTTCATGTAGTGCCGTGTCACAGCAAAACTTTTCGTTTCACTACCTTGAAAGTTGTCTTCATTAAAGAGCCCTAGTTTAGGTTCCCTGTCACATTGATTTCAAAACTCTACTTAATAATTCACATATTTTTATATTAGAAGTGAAAGGAGACTATATTTCCAGAGCTTAAAGAACACTCGTTACACAGACTTGTAATTGTTGGTCATTATGGAATTATCCTCCTAGTAAATTTCAACTCAAAAGTAATTTCTTATAGTGCTGAACCATGAATCCTGAAAAATCATGTGCAGATTGTTTTTGAAGAAATCAGGTTGTTATCAGTAGTTTTAGCCCTAATCCACCTCCTGCTGATTTGAAAGAGTATTATGGGTCTAATCCTGCTCTTGCTAATTCAATGAATAAGATCAGACAGCACACATAAGGGCACATGCATTGCCTTTACATTGGCTTCAGCTGTGAAAATACCTCTCTTTCTTCTTAAGCTGCTCTTGCTCTCCTCAAATACTGCAGATAGGATCTGGAATGGGGTTTAAGTGCATTCCTTGTAGAAGAAGGACAAAAAAAAGATTGTATTAGGCTTCTATGACTGCTACCCTGAGACCGTGAGAGACTAGGATACCAAAAGCAGCATCCATGACTGTGTAACAGTGAGATTTTTACTCCAACAAAGCAAACTTATTGGTCTGTAAAAAGAAGAGAGAAATATTTTAATGAAGTCTCCACTGCTAAGTGTTCTTTTTTTATGGTGCCACTCGGCCTTTGGCAAGAGCTATCCTGTAGCCCTAATGCATTTCTTGCGTAACAGCTCAGCTGAGTAAAAAGGGCTAGATATAATGCAGTACATGACCTCCACAAATCCATCCCTTTTATGGGAATAGAATGAAATAAGTATCAATGTAATTACATCTGACATGTCCAAAAGATTTTTGGAAGAACAACAGCGTTTATTATATTTGTTGTTTTACGTCACATTCTGATTTGTTTTTCAAATAATACGTTATATAGGTTTATAAACTACTTAAGGTGGGGTTTTTTTTAAGGATTAAGTAAATCTGCTCAATCCCTTAGCTACAAGCTCAAATATATCAATTACTTGGACTGTCATGAAGTTTTGATCGTCCTTAGTGTTTCTCCAGCACTATCTAGGCCTTAGTCTTCTTACCGCAGCAAACACTTGTACTAACAGGAATTTGGCACCACTGTTTCATTCCTACACTTTGATGAACTCTGTATTTCAGGAAAACTAACCACGTTGACTGTTTTTGTTTGATCGCTCATTTTTAATAGTTGTATCATTATTACGTCAGAAGGACAGAATGGATGCAGATAAACCAAGTCACTGTCTTCCAGTCACCAGCAACCACACCCTAAAACGTGGCCCACGTTGTGTCCCCTGAGGGTCACAGACCGTCCTCTCCTCGGAGCAGAAGCAGTGCCCCTCTCCCTGGGGGATACCAATAGCACCGAGCAGCAAACAAACTGGAGGTAAAGCCACCGGGCTGCACGTCTTTTCTGCCCGCCCTCTGAGCTGATGGGATGAAATCCAGCCCTGGTCTGGGGCCTGTGCCAGCACAGCGTTGAGATAAAGCTGATAAATCTCTTGAGAAGGTGACCAACGCATCCACTCGGATCCCTCGCCTACCCTTCACAGAACTGAATCACCACACGGGAGGACCGCGCATACGGCTCTCCTCATAGCCATGTCTATAGTAATTCCTGAGGAACCACGTCTGTGGGCACCTCTTTCTTCTTTTCCTTTATGCCCTTTGTTCTTCACTCTCTCTGTGAGGTTATCCTCGTGTTACGCATATGGTGACACACAGATTTGTATGAAGGCAGGATCCCAAAGCCTGCAGGCCGTGATCCTACAAACTGAAATTTGAGGTTGAATGACTGGACAGTAGTTCTTATGACTGAGAGGATCAGAGACTAACAGACAGATGGAACATTTTTAGGCTGGGGAGAGGAGGGGAAAAGCAAGGTGGAGTAATATAAAATCAGAAGGAAAAAATACTGCTCAGCTGCATTCTGATTATTGGCACAGAAGGGGATTGCTGCTTTATTCCCTAAGAAGCTTCCATTAATTTGGTCTTTTATTTTCTTTCTTGTGAGAGTGGACCTCCTGTGGATTTTTTCTCCATTCCTTCCCACTCCTTCTGAAGAGGAACAGCCCAGTGATATACCTGCATGCCTGCTTATTAAAGACATAATGATGGTAATAGAAAGTAGAGATCTTCTAGCTCCTAAGGCAAATGCATTTAGTGGTTAATACTGATGAGCACATTAAAGAAAGAAAGGCCTGTAGAGAGGGTTTGAATTGCTATCTGACATATGAGCTTGTAGTAGCACAGTTTTGAGTAAAAAGAAAGGAAAACTCTCCTAATATTTACAACCCAAATTTGCCCTACCTTGAAAGCAATGAAAAATGGTTTAGTGGCTTTTTAGCTGTCTAACACCCGGAACTGATCTATGCTCTCCAGCACAAGTAACTCTGGGATCTCACAGTCAAAGTTTACCAGTAGGGTGAAGGATGACCTAAAATGCACCAGAGGAAAAGCCAGCAAATACAACAGGAATCATAGTAATAAGACCATGTGACTATTCAGTGTCAGATGCTTGAAATTTTTTTACTCTTTCTATGGAAATTATTATTAGTTCAGTTTTTGTAGTGCCAGAAGGAATCCTAAGTATGGAAATGAAAAAGATGAGAATGGTTTGTCCCACTGCTGTGCATTTTGGCTGTGGTAGTGGAGCAGATCCATGCCCTGCCTACCTCCTCCCCTTCTACCCAGTTGGCTCTAAGCAACCTCTTCCCATAAGAAGGGTGCTGCAACTGGGAGGGAAAGCAGGGTACTGAAAAAAGAGACGCAGCATCAAGGAGAAACTCAGGTGTCATACCAGGTGGAGTTAAGCAGGGTGTGAGGGAGCAGTACAAATGTGAAAGCAGACCATATTCTGAAAAGGGATGGGAGACAATGGGGAGGTCTCTTGCAGAAGATAAATTAATAGGAATTATGCAAATTACCTCATTAAGTAATTAAGCCTTATCATCACAAGAAACAGCATTAACACCAGCATTGGTGGGGTGTCCTCTGCAATCAGATATAGGTTGTGAGCCAGATCTCAAACATCAGATACTTACAGCTGAAAGCAGATACTCATAAAAGAAGCCCTACTGGAGTAAGGGAAACCATTGTTGCAAGTGGAGAGGCCAGAATCTAGTCCTCGTCAGAAGTTATACTTCACTCAAAAATATTATTTTTGAAAAAATTACCCTTGACAAAATTGAACTTCTCTGATTTTCAGACTACAACAACCCCCTGTGTTAAATCTGGGCTAAAGACTGTTTAAGAGTCCTTGCAATCATGAGTCACCAACTCCCATCTCCCACAGGAGAGCAGGGAGATAAGTGTGTACAACACGACACAACATCCACAGCAGTGATATGCACCCATACCTGCCACTCCTGTGCCTCTTGTACCATGTAACAGCTCAAGGCCAGCAGGTCATTTCTTCACCCATTCGCTAGACACATAACTTCTGTACAGAGCTGAAAATCAGTGAGGACCCAGGGGACATTAGTCTGGCAGCCCCAGTCGAGTTCATGGAGAAGCAGTGCTCTGAGGTATATCATCTTTTTGCACCAGGATTGCAGCATTGACTTTCTTCTCCCAGGATGTCTGCTCCATCCCTAAAGCTGTGCAGTTATAATATGGGCATAAACAAGAAAGTACCTATAATAGGAAAGTCAAGGAGAGAAGGAAGGAAATCAGTGTTCAACACACTGAAAACAACAAACCTGACAGCAGAAAAGGACAGAGGACTTGCTATATAAAGGTCTCTAAAAAGAGATTTATACTCAGTGAGAAGCAAAACTAATTGAAAATGCATAAAAAGGAGAGGGTTTGGCAGTCCTCATTAAATTGTGCCTGTTGTTGTAGAGATAAAAGAAACACAGTTTGAACCAAAAGATTGAGTAGAAATTTAAAATCCAAGGACAAAATTTTCAGTGAATGGCACAGGCAAAATTAAGTATGAGAGTTGTCAGATATTGGTTAGAGTTCCTGATTGATTTTGACAAACAGAAAGATAAATACATCGAATATAGTTATACTTGAAGCGGAGACAGGTAGAGACTGTTAGATTAGTCTTTGATGCTTTTGTGGACCTTGAGGTCAAGCTGGAGAGAGTGGCAGGAAATAATCTTTCAGCTATGGTCAGAGAGCTGGTCAGGAGGAGCCCTACTTGCTTAGTTATTGTTTACATCAAGGGGTCCAAAAACACAGCCTGCAAGGCCAAGATAAATGATCTGCAGTATATTGCTTTTATAGTGTTTTCAATTAACAATGTGATTCTAAAGGTTCACAGTAGTTCAAAGCAAGCTGGTGTGTGGTTCAAAATGTTCAGGAATCACTGGTCTGGGGAATTTGCTACTCAGTGGATAAGCAGAAGGAGCTCTTATTTGCAGCACAGAAATCATTACTGAAAAAGCAACTTTTACAGTGCTTTCATGCCAGTATCTGACATACCACAACATTTCTCTGAGCATCACACACAGCCTTTGGAAGGGGAAAGAATTACAGTGGAGGCATAATATTAATGATTCAGAAAGTCTCGTGTCACAACCCTGAGCACTGCAGTATCTAATCATTAGGCATAACGCTTTGCACACAGGCTGTGCCAAATAATGACGGGAGAATTAGACACCTAAAAATGGAGTCTGCCCTCTGGGGAAGGTCAGTGTAAACCAATTGGTGGGAAAAAAGCCAAAGTAGTGCTGTGGGACTGAATTCCTATTCCCTCACAGAATCCAGATCCATGCTACAAGGAGGGCTACATCCTCCAGGAATACATACTGAGCCATCACCTTAAGTGAAACACGTTTGTCTTTCAAAACCTGAAGAAGGGAGACTATAGGATAAGGCTTTTCTTCCAAAAGACAGGGAAGGAGCTGCAGGTGCTCCCTCTGAATTCCAGCCTTGATGTTTAGTGCAGTCAAACCAACTGTTGAAGAGCTGGGATCAAAAAGATTTTCTGCATGAGGGATTTCACCCTCCATGAAAGCTCCAGTCTCTAAAAGCTTTACTCCCTGTTGGCAGGTAAAGTATTTTCTCTATGTCATAATTCAAAAATGAAAATTAATTACTTAAAAAAATTACAAGACTTCTTGTAGCTGTGGTTTGATTGCTCACTTAAAACAGTACCAAATTTCAGGCTTGGCTTGCTGAATATTTAAGCATTTTCTGAAACACAGGCTGCACAGGAAAAGATTGAGAAAATCCCTTTCCAGCATTCCCTATAGCATGATTTCTTGAGCACACATGTGGGGTACATATACTCACATCTCTCTGGGCAGAGAAGCCTCACACAACCTTCCAAAATCCTTGCTTTTACCATTAGGCATCTGGCAAATTTTCCACAAAGCTCCAGACTTTTTCATGAACACTGCATTTAAAAATGTGATGGAAAGGATGTGTCATGGTCTAGAAGCTCCGTTTCTGAGAGATCCGTGAGTGATCACTAAAAGGTTAGATTTTGAAAGGGCTCTGGCACAAAGTTTTTAAATGTTGTGCGCAACAGAGGGGGAGACTTTTTTAAAAGTGGAGAAAACACATGGAAAATTTATTTCTTTACTACCTGTGAAAAGAATGGTAGCGGTCAGTCAGCGTTATGAAGCTTTATGCCTGAATGACTGAGAGGATTGGTAGTGAGATACAGAACCTCTCAGTTATGGGACATGAATTCAAATAGGAGTGGGGTTAGCAGTGACAGAAAGTCATTACCATGTCATTGCAGTGTGCTAATGTTTAGAGATTCATTGGTGGCTTGAGTCCAATTACTAGCACACAAGAGGTCACAGTACAAAATACACTGTCAAAACCGGCAGAGGCAGGCAAATCCATTTCTGCTCTCTGTAACATGCTGCTACCTTTCCGTGTCCAAAGTTATCCATTCAAAGTTGTGTCAAGACTCAAGTGTGGTTAAGCATTCAAAGTCCACGCTGCACAATCTGATGAAGAGAGGACTTTAGTCTCCTAACCATTGATTCAATACTTCTCATGTGTAATAATTGCAAAATTCCCTATTTAAATTATATAAACTATGTAATGCCAAGCTTTTACAGCCTGCAGAGGCAGTGCCTGGCAGCCGGGAGGGTGAGGGTTAAGCTGCCCATGGGCAGAGCAGCTCACCCAGGCTTTTGGTTTCTTTGCAAGAAAGGGGATATAACTAGGCTCAGCTGAAACTAATTACTCTGCCAGGAAACTTTAAGAGGGCTGAATGCTATAGCCTCCCCTCCTTCTTTCAAGGTTTGGGGTGATTTAGCCCTGATGGAAAGCTGAGTTGTGGGGAGCTTTGAGTGAACTCAGAAGAGGCTTTCGTTTTGCTGGACTTGAAGTACGTGATTTGTTTCATTTTTCCTGGGCTTATCTGAGCAAGCTCAGAAATCCCTGAAAATTGGAAAAGAGCAAAGACAACAATTAGACCAAGGAAAAAAATAGTAAATAGGCCATTGCAGGTAGTAACTTCCACTGATGTGTTTTCTCAAATATATTCTAAATAGGAATGAAAAATGTCATGGAAGAGGAAAGAGCTGAATTTTGGAGGCAAAACCACAGTAGATATTCTCAGAAAGATTGTTCTCTTGACTACTAGCTGGAAAGGGACACTAAGATCCTGGACTGTGATAAATCTTGTAGTGCACAAAAGTTGTACAAAGGAATTATTATTACCTTAAAGGGAAAATTCTTAGTCTTATCTAAGTGTGTGTATGTGTGTATATATACATATATAAAATATATATATGTGTGTGTGCACGTGTATAAAAATATACTAGAGTAGGTTTTACTCTTGGTTTAACAGATTTAGAGTTAGTATTAGAGAAAAATTAACTGAAGTATTCAATATTTGGCAGAGATCCCTAGAGAGTTAGGCCAGTAGCAGTGTCACACTGACACAAGCTATTTTGCATTTTTCAGCTTTGCCTGAAGGAATGTAAAAATAACACTGGTCCGTCAGTGGTTGTGTTGGCAAGCAAAAAATTAGCTTGGCCTAATTGGCCAGTGCTGAACATGACACAATAGCAGTTTTTCAAATGAGGTGAAAATATTTGAAGCAAAACAAGTGATAAAGTTGAGAGGATGGGGTCTTCTGATTATTTTTTAAGAGAAGGAAATAATTCTGTTTATTATTTCAAGAACACTTTTGAAATATTTTTACTATCAGTATTTTAACATACGAAACTCCAGTGTTACCTAATGGGACTAAATATGTGGAAGAAACACCAGAATGTTTTTAAGTTGGAGGGTGTGCCAAAGGGCAAAGACAAACCTGTACTGCAGACTGGGGATTTTCTTTAGTGCTTTGCTGAAAAAAAAGCAGAATAAGGAGTTCCGAATTTGCTGGGAATCGTCCCTAGATCTTGATCTCCCCATTAGAGACCTGAAGAGTATTAAAGCCAGCAGTGGTTAAAACCTCTGTCAGTCAGAGTTTTACCTGAAAGTGGGAGCAGCTGGATTTGATTCCCAAGCGAAATCAGCTCACTGATCTCAGTGCTGTGCCCAGTAGCTGTCACAAAAAAGGCATGGCTGTCCTTGTAAACTTCCACAGTGCTTTTCTAGTGTTATTGTGATTTATACTTGGAGCAGTTTGACCTGATGGGTAATATATACTCAAGAGAAATTTAGGAATGGATTGGCAGATCAATGCTTTGTTTTGACTTTGCTGCTATTTAGCACAAGTATTGTAACTTAAAATCTGTAGGAGACATTAATTACATAAAATTTTCAGCAATATTTCTGGGATGAACACCAGACCCAGAATGTACCTAATTACACTGCTAATAGGAAACTTCTCCCCTCCACTGAAGCAAGGTGGCATGTCAAAACATACCCCTGGGCTTCAGAAAGGTGCATTTGAATCTGCACTGAAATCTGTGCTTCACGGCTCAATCCTCATTTCAGTTACAACGTTGAAATTTCTACTAAACAGTGTGTTCCTAGAAGAAATGTGTGGGTTTGTCATCTTCCATGTGCTCCTGAGGTGTCTGGGGGAACAGAGAGCATCCAGGAACCAAGGCCGGGTGGGGGAGATGGGTGATATTTAGCAGCTGCCTTTGGAATCATTTCCCAGGAAGAATGTGTTAAACCCTAGTCCATCCTGCTGGGAATCAATGGAGCCTGCAACTGGACTCTCTTTACAGCCAAGCTTGGCGTAGTCAATAAATCTCACATTGCTCTTGTTTACTATCTGTACTATGGGTTTGTTATTCAGTCTTTAATAGGCACTGTGGCCAGACCCACGCTCGAAGGCATTGCCCATCTTTCACCACTAACCTTCAATGTGAAGAATGATTAGAGATGGTGGTATTTTTGAAGGTGGGGCTTTTTATATCCTGATGTTCATGTTGCTTCCAGTTAATGTCTCAAGTAGGAACTGCTGGAAATTCTTCATACTGTATTGTATTTGTATCAATTTATTTAAAATGCTGAGCGTTTGGGATTGGTGTGCATTCATCCTGATTCCTATTTCTCCTTTTCTCCATGTTATATACAGCACTGTCTCTTAACTTTGTATTGCTGTTTAGTCCAGTTCTCCCAAGAAAGGATTTTCTGAAAGAACAAAGGAAAAAGAAAAAAAAGAAAAAAAAACCCTAAACATTCCTATTCACAGGAACAGGACAAATGAAGATGCATTTCTTTTAACCTATATGTTGGTACAAATCTGGGAGTGCATTTTCTTTTGCCAGTTAACAGAGGTGCTGAGTGAGCTATGCCATTTCAATGATCATCTTGTAAGAATTATGTCATGACAGTCGTCAAAACCCCTATGCTGTGCCAGAAACCTAACAGCTCCTTTTCCTCTGTCAGTGACAGAGATCTGGGAAGTAAGGCAAATTTTACCAGCTCCCCCCCAATAAAGATTTGGTCAGAGAAATAACAAGGGTGAGAAACCACATATCAATATTGTGAATAATAATGCCTCACTGTCCAAGTTGGCACCAGAAAAATAAGCTATTCTGAACTTGTTTGTACCTCTTCTTTGAATACTGTGTGCAGTTCTGGTCTTGTTTTCTTGTAAAGAGTATAAAAGAATCGGAGAAGATTCAGAAAAGGGCAAAAGGTATGATCAGATTTAGGGAGTAGATTCTGTATGAGCTGAGTAGGACTTGTCAGGCTAGAAGAGACATAAGGTAAATAGGTATGAAAACACAAGTAGGAGGAGGAGGGTGACTACAGATCACACAGCAGCTGCTTTTTTGAATACAAGGACCTGGTTGGGGCACCATACAAAGCAAGGAACCACAGCCAGAATAGTCAAAAGGACACTGACCAAGGAACTGCCAAACAGTGTTGTGAATGCCAAAAATGTGCACGGATTTAAGGGGAAAAAATAAAGCCCATGGAAGTGCAATCCACTAAGGATCACTAACTACAAAGAAATTACAGTTCTGGTACTTCTTGAGTTATTTGTAAGTGGTTGGAGGATGGAAGAGCATTCAAGGATATTATCATGGGTATTTAGCCTACTCTTTTTCCCTGTATGTTTGTTTCAGGTTAAATTTTGGAGACTGAATACTAGGCTAGGTGAAGCTTTGGTCTGACCTATTACTGGTATTCTTTTGTTCATTTCTAAACCTTGAAAGAACTGGTCAGTTCATCCTATATATATGAGCTTGTGTGGGGGTGCATGCACTGACAGAAGAACTGTTGAAAAATTAGGTCCTGACTAAATAAGTAACATAAGTCATCGATTTTTAGGAGAAAAGACCTGGGGACATTTTCTCTTAGGGAAGTAAGTCAGAGTTGCAGGAGTAAAGATCAAATTGTCTTTTTTTTTTTTTTTTTTTTTTTTTGTTACTGTTGGCTTCACATGAAATAGAATTAAAAACAAGGGAATGTCTACATCAGGCCCCAGAAAATGCAAAGTATCTGAGTGACAAAGGAAAAGTATATTCTTCCTGTAATCATTTGTACCATCTTATGAATAATTATCCAGCCAAACATTTATTCTCTGCTCATCACCATGGTATCTTAAAGACTTGAAATTCTGAAGTAATACAACAAAGTAATAAATGAATTCTATGTTAATTAGATATAGTATTCATAGGACTAAAGATGATTTTTAGGAAATGAAGACATTTTTACTTACCTCTGTCTCATTTTTCCAAATCTAGCCCTGGATCATTTCACATTCACACACAGTGGTGTTTTAAAATTAGAATTAGCTCCTAAACAGCATCTTAGATACTTTTCAAATTGTAAATGCACAGGTTGAATCCTTAAGGCATCACAGTTGAAATGCTTGTTTTGAAATTCCACTTAAACGTATTACCAGTAGCAATTTAAATTATCTGTTGTTAGATGTAACGTTGAAATAAATGACTAATTAGTGTCAACTTGCCAGCATTTAGTCACCGAGCAGCTTGGAAGCGCTAGGGAACAGCTTTATAACAATTTACAGCACCCTCCTTAGACAAGTACACCATTTTGCAATTGTCAGATATAATTTGACATCTCTATAATATTGCTTTATGCATAGCACTTCTTTTTCTGCTCTCAAAATGGATAGTTTCTATTCCATGCTGATTTTTTTTTAATGGGTCTCGAAGTTAAAGTGGTTAACTGATGTTTGCTCCCTTGCAGCCTATCTGCTTAGTCTGAGAGCTAGCCTTGCTGCGAAGGGAGTTACCCGAGATCTGTTTATTCACACGTCCATGGTAGCACAAAGGCAGGGCTTAACCAGTCACTCCTCCTTTGTGGAGTGTGCGGCAGGTCAGCTGATGAATTTTATTGCTGACGTACAGCCCTCCATCCACTGTACTAAGCACAAAACCCCACCAAATACACGCACGGCAGGTCTTTCACCAGGTAAGCATCTCCATCGCAAAAGCTGGTGCTGGAAGCCTCAATTCTGAGGTACTCCATAATGGGCCATGACGTTACATCACTTTAAAAAAAGCCAAAAAGGGGTTTGGAAGCACAGTCCAATGCCTGCCACGGTGTGCAGAGACCCTCAGCATCGATTGTCACAGTCTCAGTGTCACCTTTTGGCAGGAGAGGGCTCGGGCGCTGGCGGGCACCACGCAGGATGAGGGCACCGGCACTTGCAGCAGAAGCCTGCTCCCGCGCAAAAGGTTGTGCGAAGCTCCCTTTGCCCACAAACTCTAAAAAAGGCCCATTTTCACCTGTGAATGTGGATGACGGCCAGTGCCTTGTGAGAACCACCGTGATTTAGGTAACATTAGGAAAGGCAGTTTGCAACTTTGGCATCAAGAACAATTTTTCTGCCATGTTGCTTTTCTTATTCATAAAAAGTGTCTGATCTATTCAGAAATATTCTCTTTTTCCTAAAACAAAACATGCTTATTTTTGCCTCTGAAATCTGGGAAAAACCAAAACAAAACACCACCTCAGTAGCATGTCTGTGTAACTGTAATGCAGCTGTTAGGCGTCAGCTGAGATGTAGCTCTGGTAGTTTAAATAGTCCCCGTACAACATGAAGCAGACATCATACTTCTGTGATGCTTTGCAGCAGCTCAGGAACAGCTGGGATATTAGCTTTTCCTATGGAGTGAGGAGAGGTGACCAAAAAAAAAAAAAGGTATGTTTTACCTTTTTGGATTTAATATTTTATGGTAAATGAAAGCAGAAGGAATTTGGTTATCTGGATCTCTGTCTTGACTGCAAGAAGCTGAGAGTGTTTCCTTGGGCAAGTCTCGTAACTTTTCCACACGAAAGTTCCTTTTTTTGACCTTTAAGTACTAAAGCCCACCTTTACAAATCTGTTTAAGCTTCTTGGATGAAAGCTGTGGTGCATGTGCAAAAAAAAAAAAAAAATCCCTGAATTTTGTTAGAAATTTTTTATTTCAGAAACTGCTAACTCAGCCAGGTGCAGGGGCAATAGTTTGACTCTTGGGCTGCAGGCTGGAAAGCGCAGGGAGCACTGCCACTCTTGAGAAGCAGATGTGGTTTTCATCATTCATGAATGATCATTCTGGCCAGCGCTTGGAGGAACATTTGTGGACTCCAGAGGGGACCACGTCCATCACTACCAAGCAGAAGAGAGGGCTACTGCAACAGAAGGCCCTTCGCAGCAGTAAAAGCAGCCAGGAAGATTATTTGCAATTCCACGCAGAATCTCCCTAGGCTGGAATAAAATTTGGAATAATCTATGTAATGTTCCACATCTCACAGTAACGGCAATATTTTGTATTATTAGAAATTACTTTTCCGAAATCATTAGGCTATTTTAAGACCTAGGTAAGGCTGCAGATTCATCATGATTACCGTTAGTGTCAGAGAGGTTGGGAATTGCTTTTCTTGCCTTCTCCCCTACGCCGGCACGTAAGCGCGTGCCCAGCTGGGTGCCCGGCCGGCCAAATGCACGGGCCGACGAGCGGCTGTATAACCTTCGCTGAGAGTCTCACCAGAGCAGCCTCTGGGGTCTGCCTGCGGCTCCTGGAGAAGAGGAAAAGGCCATTAGCCAAGCCGGGAAGCAAGAGGGCAGGCGCATCGTCATCCCGCCCGGGTGGGTAAAGCGCCCACCCTGCGCCGAGCAAGCAGGCTGCTGGAGCGTGGGAGGCTACGCCTTGTCCTGGAAAGGCAGGGCACCCTCCTGTTAACTCCAGTGCAGAAAGCTTGACCTCTGCCTGACGGCAGGCTAACTCCGCTGGGAAACGGGACTTGTCTCCCACACCTGAAAACAATGTGCTGTGCTGGCTTCTACAAAGATTGTTTCGTTTCCATGCACTTCGTACTATTATCACTGTTCTTTGGCCATAAATTCCCTTGCTTTTAAAATAAATATTGCCAAGTTAATTTTAATGACTTTTCGTTTGTTTTACAACTCATTATTTTCTGACATGTTTTACACGTTTGAAAACAATAATGTTACTAGATTTCCTTTTCAGCAAATAAGGTGGGAGCAGACAACAGACCTCAATCAATGTAATATTTTTTTAAGGAATGTAAATTATTTCGAAGGAGGTGGGAGAGGGCACCTGTATTTGTAACACGCATTTTAAAATGTTTTTGTATTTGCATTTATTTTTAATGGCGTTTATGCCCTCTAGTGTCAGAAAACCTTAATGCAGCTAGGTGGTTTTTAACATTGACAATTTTTTTCCTTAACTGTATCTGTCAGTATCAGCCTAAATATTCGATCTTTGTAAAAATGCACATCCTGGATTTATTCCTACTATATACATCCTACAATTTCACAGTTTTGGTGCAGAGGTCACCGGGGGGCGGGGGGGGATGTTTCTATCCAAAGTAAGCTATTCCAAATATGAATTTCTGATCTGTCAAACACACACAAAAATATTGCTAAAATACAATTCCTGTGATTACTTATTTTATTCTCCAAGACGCACTTATTTTTCACTGAAAAAAAATTACTCCTGTGTTCAAACAAACAGAAGTCAAACAAGCAGCATTGTCCCTCTCATTTGTTAAGATTATTAAAGAAAAGACCTTCTCCGCTCACATCAAGGATAAATGGCCAAAAAGTATGACTCGTTTCAATTATAATTCAGACCTTTGACTTATGAAATATTCCATCTCAGATTTATCAAAAACCAGTCTTTGTTAGATTCAGGAATAAGATAAATAGCCGATGATGCCACAAATACAGCCTCTGTTGTCTGAGATTTCTTGAATTATGGGTATGCAACATCAGATATATTCCACTTATCAGTTAGAAAGGCAGTATCGCTTTGGCAGGTGGATGTCCACAGGTAAGATCTGACGTGGCAATGCTTAGATTTCAGATTGGGCATTTGTAAACCCAAATACATTCATTTTTCCCAAGTTCCTACAACAGCTCAGCCTTTTGTGTGTGATTCAAGCTGCGTTCGTGCCCCGAAATCTGTCATGCAAAGCGCTAAATCACACCCACGTTACTCAGGTCAGTACTCTGAAAGATCCAGTATTTGCAAAATGAAGGAATCCACTGGCTTCCTGTCTTGCCTTGCAGTAAGGAGTCAAATATGCAAAAGTGGTCTGTCACCTGTTGAATACAAACAAGTGAGACAAACACACATGCCTTTAAATCCATCCATCCCTGTACCATGTCACTTAGTGAACAGATACCCGTGGACTGCAAGCAATAGCACACGTCTGACCTGTCTGGACTACGTCTAGTGAAACCTGGGCATTAGTTTGTTCATGTAGTTTCTGACTTGTGATTTGATAAAACTTGATTGACACATCTAGTTTGTCATAGCCTTTTCCCTTCCCTTTTTGGCTAATGAAGTAGAATGCACCTGATTGATAACAGGGATCAGTACGCCATCTCTTTTTCTTCACTCATCCAGAGCATACAATATTGGGATGACACTTTTGACGTTACAAAATGAGATTGTCAGTACAAATCATAAATGCCCAAGGACTGACTTGAGCTTTGGCCACAACAATATGTGGAACAGAGTATGTAGAAAGATATGGAAAGACTGCAACTAGGAAAAAAAGCACGTAAAGGAGACTATATTTGCAGTTCCAGTCTGAAGAGCAGTAAGACAAGCAGGGTAGCACTAGATAAAACCTTGAAATAGTTCCCTTTTGAAAAGTGACTCTGTGAAAATTGCTTAATAAGATTCCATATTTGTTGTCTCCATGACTGAGGAGATCAGATTTTCTGCAGAATTTAGAATTTGTTTTAGAGATCAAGTATAATTTTTCCACTTTGAAATACAAGCACCACAAAGCTACCCTGCCATTTGAAAATGGAGTTATGTTCTTTTTTAGTTTAGACTTTCCAAGCAATAAAGCAATTGCAGGTGGGGTAAAGGAAGAAATTTTCCCTTCATTTTATGTCATCCACTTCCATTGGTGATTTTCAGTGATATACGAGGTATAACTAAAGGCAATGTTTAATCCAGCAGGAGGAACTTCATTAACAATTCTGGTCGTGCCTACACTAGACTAAAATCTGTGTCACTGTCCCCAAGGAGAGCAAGGCTAACCAGGGTAAATGTAATAAAAGCTCCATTTTGTCACAAAAGTGAGCAAATATGTTTCTCACCCTGTGCAGGAAGGATAATTTCTTGGAAGTAATTTTTTCTGACTATAATTTTATTTTAACTTCTCCAACACACTGTTTATCAACAGGAGAAAAACTGATTATGTAAGAGTTATTAATGATGTGAAAGATATTATTAGCACTAAACAACGGACAAACAACATTACATTCGGAAAATGTCACCGTACTCCAACTGACTCAAGCTGAAATAGAAAAATAATCAAAAGCAAGTTATTTTAAAATAAGCAGTATATCCATCTACCTGTCATTTTGCCCAGAAGGTAAGAAAAACATTGCAAAATACCTTCATGTATCAAACAATCCTAATTTTTCTTATTTTGCTCTGTAACACTGAAATACCGTGAAAAGGCATCTCCTTATGTCAGTAGGTAGGTCCAAACGTAAATACTGAAATGTTAGGGACAGATCAGCTAATAGTTCCTGTCACCACTCCTAAAGCATCTGTCTTTACTTGATTCACGTAATTATAGTGTCACATTATCAACAGGATGAACTATATCCCTGAGCAACTTCAAACCAAATTAATTAGAGCCAGCAATGCCTTCTGTCCAGCAGCCATCAGTGACAATGTGAGCGTACGAAGGAAGGTTCAGCAGTTTAGCATTTCAAGTGGTAGGCAACTAAATATAGGTTTAGGAATCTAATTTAAGAGATCTGCTCCAGTAGTACCGGGCATGTGTAAATTTTGCATTTCAAGGTCTGGTTCTATCACGTGTGTGTAAATACATATTGCCTTTTAAATAGCTTTCTGTTGACACACTTTGATTTAATTTAAGCAACTAGTTGGATTGTATCTAAAAGGATTAAGTAAAACAGTAACAAATACCGTAAACCAGCAATGATTAGCGATTTGATCCTAGGACTTCTCCCCTAAGCTCGCCAACCTGGCCCCATGCCCACCGCTCTGCCAGAAAAAAACCTGGGGTTAGTTAGGTGTCGGGGATCCCATTTGTCAAAGGGACCTTGAAAGGTCATTTATCCACTTCCCTGCCCAAAGGAAAGAACAGCTGTGCATGCATCACTCCTGACAGCTGATAGTCAGCTCTGGCTTTAGGAAGATAAGCACCAAAAATGCCTATGTTGTGAGGTGCAAATGTTGATGTGAAGGAAAGCATGACTCTCTTTCTAGTATTTTTCCAGTTTTGTATATCCTGTAATTAAGACCAGATATATAAATAATTTAGAAGATAGATTCTATTACATTATGTATTTTTATTCAGTCCTGCCTGTCACAAAATGAGAATCTGATAGCATTCAAATTCTAAGCAGGTGAGGGGGGTTATCAGTAGAAATATTAATGTATTTTTTCCTGTGAATATTTTACACTTGGGCATGCTTTATAAAGCAACTAAACATTTGTTTTACACAACATGTTGTTTGTCAATAGTCTAAGACTTGGTCATCTATATTATATCTGCCTGGATGACAACTTATTTGAATATTTACGTTAAACACCTTTCTCTTATCTTACAAAATGCAAACCATTCATCTTCACCCACAAGGCAATACATCATCTCCTTTTGACATATGCTGAGCTCTCATTGCTGGAAGGTGTTCTCTAACCCCATATAGATTCTCCATCATCTGATACCCTCATCCATTTAACCCCTCCTTCTTGTGATTAGGTGCACAATTTGGACCATGTGACTTGAAGACTCCCCCCAACTTCTCTATTATTTTTCCAATTCCTGCTGAACAGACAGGTTTTGTTCCCCAGAAAGCATTTTCCAAACACAGCCCCTCCTGCAGTTTTATTTCTTGCCTTTTCTTGTGTTAACAGTTTATAAATACTTTGTAATGGGGAATGTACTATCTCTCTGCTCACAAGCATACTAAACTCACATGCTACAAACAATGTTTAATAATAACTTAAGATCCGGTAAAGTTAAAAACCGAATGGTAACTTGAAAGTAATTTATCTCTTTATTAAACTCTGCAGTATGTAATCACATACTTGTCCTAAAGAACATGGCACTCCACAGAGTGCAAAGAGTGGATATCTCTTAATAAGCTGTCGCTGGAGCGCCTCTACATACTTCAGTAGCACTATGTTCTTACTTGCTGGGCAAAACAATATCCAGCATCATAAAGAAAGGTGGTAGCCCTAGCAATTCTGAGCGCTGCCAGGATCTGCAGTTAGAATTGGGTTGCTTGCTTGCTTGTGGCTTGAGTTTTTCATATTTGCTTTCAGCTGGACCATAGAAGGGACCTCTGGAGGTCAGCTAGTCCAGCCTTCCACTCAAAGGCAGCCTATCAACAACAGGTTAGGTCAGCCATGCTTTTGTCTAGACAAGTGTTGAAAATACCCAAGGATAGAAAGTCCACGATCTCCTGGGCAACCTGTGCCAAAAACGTGCTACCCTCCTAAATGAAAGTACTATATCAGCTTAAGTGAGACAACAGATTTTTCAGCTTGGCATCTAACTTACCAAGTGGTCTCCCTAGGATCTTGACAGTGGAAAGGGATGAGTTCTTCCAACAAGCAGACGGAGTAAGGACTTTTAACTTCAACACTGGGTTTGTTTTTTTTTTCCCTTAGCAAGGTCACTCTCTCTCCATTGCAATACAGGCAGCCTGGGAAGACTGCAGGTGGGTGAAAGGTAGTTGCCCACAGTTTGATGAACAGGATACCCAAAATTAGCTAGTTAAAAAATTAGCAAAATTAGCAAATTAAAGTTACATGTGCACAACGCTAGGCTTGCTGTATATGTATGCATATGTGTATAAACTATTATTTATATGCAGCGAGTATTATTTGCAAGAGAAGTAAAATCTATCGTGCAATTAATTCATCTTGCAATTCAATACTTATAAAAGATTTTGTCTTTACTAAGCGTTTTGTTTTCTTTAACCCAGATATGGTGACATGGTGCCAAAGACAATCGCTGGCAAGATTTTTGGTTCAATATGCTCCCTGAGTGGGGTTTTGGTCATTGCTCTGCCAGTTCCTGTAATTGTCTCCAACTTCAGCCGTATCTACCACCAGAATCAACGAGCAGACAAGCGCAGGGCCCAAAAGGTGAGCTCCTAATTTTTCCCCCTTTTGTTGTTGAGCAATAGATAAAGTATGACTTTCTGTATGCTGTGCATCCTCAAAGTGAGTATTTCTTAGCAAAAGGACTATTATATGTATGTGCTACATGCCTAGCCCATGTCCTAGGTGCAAATACTGTGTTATATTTATTAAAAAACAAACCAACCAAAAAAAAATGGTTCATTTATCTTTTCTGTCAAAATTTACAGATCTATTATTGTGTTAATTCATCCTACCTGTTAGACTAGATCTAGTATTTTAAGGCAATAGCTGCTGTCCCACCCACTGAAGGTTCTTCTGTGTTTTTCAGGCAGACTTTCTTTCCACCAGAGTCTTCTGAGGAAAAAAACCAACCAAACAACAAAAACCCTAATTATGATTTCTAACATCTATCCTAACAGCCTGCTTCACTAATCCCTGTGTTTAATTCCCAGGTTCAGTCTCTGGAGGATCTGATTATTGGGGAACTTGTCTCCTCAGCTCTACTTTGCTTAAAAGGCTTCAGAAAAAGAGCTTAATTGGGAAAAGCCAAAAGCAAAAGTCTGTTTTTCAGCTTCCTTGATTTGCTGAGTCTCTCACTAATATAACAACGAGCTCTGCAACAAGACAGTTTCCCTCCCTGACCCATATGGGCAAGGTCAGGAGCCAGGAAAAACTATTTCCCAGGAGAGATGCAGCCAAGGCTGGGCAGTCACCTTCCTCTCCACGTCACTGCCGATGTACTGGTCCCAGTGCGTTTGGCCCACGCCTGCCATGCTAAGCAGCTCAGGGAGCCTCCATCGGCACCTGAAGCCCTAATAAAGGAGCCGAGCTGCATCGCCTTCTGCTCCTCTGCTGACGGCGGTCGGAAGGCTCTGGATGCAGCACAGGTTGCAAGACTGCCAAGGCTGAGGTGTCACCACTTGGGCTTTTGGTGGTCCCATGGCCTCTCTTCAGAGGTCCTGAGCCTCCAGTGATCCAGGGAGAGCAGGATCCTTACAGGCAGACCATGGCTGGGGACTACAGATATATATATATATATATATGGGCCAGGGAACACAGGCAGACTCAGGCTGCATCTGCCTCATATAGACAATAGCTCCAGGTTTAAAGAGACAAAATGTTCATGTGTTTCTTTCTGGCCACCTTTTTGACTGACTTCTTCATAAAAAGGAAGTGAAGTAAATGTATGCAGTGATACCATTCCCAGAATGTCTTAAAATCAAGAGAAACAGGTACATCACCAAGAAAGTCAGTCATAGGCCCAGGCTGAAGATATTGCACCCTTGAATGGCTGCATCTTGGAAGAATGTTGTCAGGTGAGGAAAACGGCCATAAAAGAAACCAGGCATATCACAGAAACGTCATACCTTTCCTGATTTCAAATATAGGCTGCTTCAGTGATCCAAACAGCATACCTTACCTATCTACCAATTCCATCCACCCTTTTCCATGCCGTTTTGTCCCACATGCTAGCTCCAGCCACGTGTTCCCCTCTCCCAAAGCTGGAAAATGCAGAGAACATGTCGTTTCTGCACTACGTTGTTTTTGTCAAGAACTTTTCCACCTCTGTGTAAGGGCAGCAGACAGAGAAAGAACAGTATGTATCAGCCACAACACAGTGCTTCATCACGGTGCCTCTGAGCATTGCGCCAGTCATGGGTAACAGATCTGCTTGATCCCAGCAATCAATGTGCCTGTTCTGAGCTTTCATAGTAACCACAGACACAACCAGCCTCGATTCAGATAGAAACTGTCTCCTACCGCATGTGATGAAACAGAATTTTCTATGCCTGCTTTACACTTGCCAGTGAAAAAGAGACGGACACTAGAAAATACCTTGCAAAAATTAGATTGGCAGACTGGCTGCTATTCCCCATAATCAATTCCTGAAGAGAAGCTGCTTGAGTTAATAACTGACTTTTTCTCCTTGCAAAACAATGAGCTCATTGTATGTTTCAAACAGGAATATGAAGTGATGAATGGCAATCCTGCCAAGTGTCTTTTCCTCTGCTCCCCAGAACAATGCCAACAGCAAGGACGAGAGATTTCCTCTGACTGTGTTTATGCCCTTCTTGCTTTGGAGAAAATGGCTTTGAGGTGGTCTGTTTAACTTAGCCCTGGATGTGTGTTTCATTGATATCTCCTATTGCAAAGCTAATCTCTCTCAATTTAAAATGACGGAGATGTTGAACAGAATATTGCTCTGACGGACTGAAGAAAAATCAACAACATGCACTTCTTGGGTACTGTATAGTCTGTATTTAGCAATGTTTAGCTATGAAGTATAGCCTTGCATTTCACAGGAGGGTTCTACTGCATTGTATAAGAATATTCAAGCAAAAAGGTCACTTTATTGAAGTTTGAAATTCCTTCTTCATTCAATACAATAGAAGCTTTACACAGTTTTCTAAAATAAATGTTTTCCTAAGCACCAACCTTATTTCTATTCTCTAAGGCTGAAGAACATAAGCTTGAAAGAAGATGCTGTTTCATGGAGCACAGCATGAACCCCTGCAGGCGATGGTACCTCCTGCTGGCTATAACAGCTTACATCTGATTGAGAGAGTTGTATATTTGAATTGTGCAACTTTTATCAATAGCTCATACAGAAGTTTAATCAAGGTAGTCTTCAGAAATGGCAAAACATTTGGGCTGGAAGGAAACTCAAGAGAAAGTTCTCTGTTGAAGAGCTGAAATCTAGTCCCAGGAGCACTGGCAATTTTCAGCAGAAAAATTTTGTCACTCATATTAGGTTTGTTCAAGAGCCATGTGACCATCGGTATATGCATTTACTGAGTTCTGCACAGTCATTCAAGATTAGACATTTCCATTTGTTTCTATTTGGCAAAAAGATCCTGCACGTTAATGCTCAGGAGAAGATGGAAGAGAGAAATTTATATACCATCTCATTTTGAATGCATTTTAAAGGAAGGTCCTGCTTCCAACCACGGAAAAACATTGTTGTAATTACCTTGAAATCCCACTTTGTAATACAGCTGATACATAGGCAGGAGAGGCCAGCTTTCCCCTGCACTACAGGGAACTCATTGGCACTCAATATAAACAAAAAAAAAGAGATTAAAATAAAAAATAAAGAAAAATCACCTGTGCTTATCAGAATATTTTCTTCTATCAGATAATAAGGTCCAAGGATTGGACCTATCCTGACAATAAATAAATAAATAATCCAAAACAGGTATTGGCATTCAGGGCAGAACTAATTATGCCCTGTAGTCTTACTATGCTTTTTCCTCGAGCAGATTTATGACTACTGAGACAGTTTTGTAGAATCCTATTTGTGGAGCTTTTCTCAGCTAGACACAACTTTAAGAGGCCAACTTATTTTGGTTACCTATCAGTGCCTTCAGGTGGCAAAGTTAATGACAGATGTGTTGCGACTGGTCCATGTAAAAAGGAAAGGAAAGGACAGAAAAGGAAAAAGAAAGGTTTAGGTAAGTTTGGATGCAATTTCCTGTTCTGTTATTGATAGGTATCAAGGGTTAAGGTATGGCTAGACCCTCAGAGTGCCGTATTCACTGGGATGACTACCAGCCCAGGGAAGGGGAAGGAGGAGGCCCAGCTATCCTCCTGGAACAGGGGTCTGGCCACTCAGTGGCAGCTTGGCTGCAAAGATCCATCCCAGTGTACTGCAGCAGCTCTTATGATGACAGTGTCTTCCTTACCCTGAACGAAGCATTCCTTGCTAGATGCCTTCCCTGTTTTCCACACATCTGTTTTTCTGCATCTTTTGAAGGCAAGAGCCTTGTACCCTCTTAGCCAGCAAGTCCTAAGCGCGGGTCCATCTGCCCATTATTGTTCATTACCTGATAACTGAAGGAGCCTTAATTTTACCTGCCCAAGCACTTTCTGCCTAAAGTGACTTTGCATGGTGTCTCAGTAGAACACCCAAACAGCTATCATCAGCTCCAAAACCTGACATAAAATTCAACCTGAATCTTTCACGTGAGTATGGTCGTCTACTTTCACACAGCAAAATATACCCTGAAGACTGGCTTGGCTTTATTATCGATTGTACATGATGTATTTATCTGTCAAGTTATGAATAATTAGTTACTAGATAAATATAAATAGCTCTAGGATAAATTGAAACAACAACTGCTTAACAGCACCTGGCAGTCTAGAGCTGAGCATTTGCAGTAGAGAACTCCGCTAGCCATTGTAACTTCTTTAAATGAGATAGGCTATTAACCTCAGTGGGGTTGCAGAGACGTAAGTAACAGAATAACTTACCCTAGGTTTTTGAATTTAGCACAAAATCTGTAAAACTTGTGTTTACTGAACAATAATTTGAACAGAATGTGAAAGCAAGGCGCGACTCAACAAATATATGAACCTTATTTAATTCCATATCCATTAGTGTACAAAGTAAACAGCATTTTCTTCCTTACTGCATGCTAACATCCCATAAATTATTGTCAGCTAATCTGAAGTTTAATTATTTGCAATTACTGAAAATTAGAAAATCAGAGCATGAAATGTGGGCTCGATTTTTCACTTGAAAACAAATGTACAGGACAGATTTATGAAAGGCCAAGCAAAAAATTATGTAAACAACAATGTGACTGATTTTTGGACAATTTTGGCCATTGCTCTAGGAGCCACAGCGTGTGGTTTAACCACAGCAGGCAGCTAAACACCACCCAGCCATGTGCCCACTCCTCCCCAGCGGGATGGCGGGGAGAATCAGAAGGGTAAAAGTGCAAAAAATAATGGGTGGTGATAAAGACAGCTTAATATTTTTTTAAAAGGAGGGGGGAAAAACCAAGAAAAAAAAAAGTGATGCAAAAGAAAACAATTGCTCACCACCAACCAACTGATGCCCAGCCTGTCCCAGAGCAAGGGCAGCCCCTGTCAACCTCCACCCCCGTCCAGTTTTATTGCTGAGCACGACATCGTATGGTCTGGGATACCCCTTGGGTCAGTTGGGGTCAGCTGTCCCAGCTGTGTCCCCCGCCAAATTCTTGTGCACCCCCAGCCTCCTCAGCAGGACAGTCTGTGGAGCAGAAAAGCCCTTGGCTCTGGGTAAGCACTGCTCAGCAGTAACGAAAGCATCCCTGTGTTATCAACACTATTTTCAGCACAAATCCAAACCATAGCCCCATACCAGCTACGATGAAGAAAATGAACTCTGCCTCGATCAGAACCAGTACACACAGAATGACTGTGAAAGAATTCTTATCTTTTAATTGTACAAGATCATTAAAAAAAAAAAAAGTAAGGTAAGTAATTAGTAATTTTTGAGTTTTGATAGTAAGATAGCTATGTGGCGTGGAGAGCAGCAGAAGAGAGACAACAGGAATTATCTAAGTACTAAATTACCTAGGCTACCTAGGCTTCTTGCATAGGAAATTGAAGAGAGGCTCTTGCCAAAAATGATTGCCAGTACTGCAGCAAGCCCCGCCCTAAAGCATTCCTGATAAAATCTCTCTCTTAAAACAGCTGGACAGCTGAGGGCGTCTTGAGTGTTAAAAGCTGGATGTTGTAAATACCCCGCAGTGCTACATTTAGCACTACTGAAAACCTTGTGAAAATAAATGTTTATATTTCTAAAACTGACAGAGCTAGCTGTTGTTGACTAACAGTGAATTCCTTCGTAAGGTTTCTATAAATGCAGCCATAGACAAGGATCCACCTCTAAGTTGTAAAATTTGAAGCTATGGGGAAAAAAAGGGATGCATTCAAAAGAGAAGTTCAGTGCAAATACAAGGGATGCAGTAAGAATTACAGCTGATCATCAATTTCTTTAGGAAATCTCAGATGAGATGATTATGGTGGAATTTCATCAGAATAAGTAAAAGAACTGTATTTCAGTACATTAGTTTTGTCCTAGACAATGTAAAAATTACTAAAATCAGACTTTCACATTCAGTGGCTGACAGGGACAATCTCACAGCAAAGATAATCTACTGCAGAACTTTACTCCTTACTTTTTTTGCTAGATATTCCATGAAAGAGGAGAGTCAGGAAGGGCTTTGTGGTGGTCGAAAGGGGCAGTTATCACTCCTTTTCTGTTGTACGTGACAGAGAATGCAGTTCGCAGACTAAAGGAAAATACTGTTCTGTAATCAGTGTTCCTGATGTCATCACATCATTTTGGTGTCCTTCATGGGAATTCAATCCCCAGCGCACAGCCCATAAAATCCTGTGGCTGACATGAGCTTTTAATGATTCCTTGATAGAAAATGTGAGGAGTCACGAGACTATTCATGCTACAGGCTCTGATACAAATCAGAAAGAAGCACGGAAAAGAAATTCTACCGCTTTAACAGATTTGTAAACAGCTCCAGTTTCAGAAGTATTTTCTGTAAGCTGAAGTATGAGCATGGAAGCCGCAGTATCTGGTTCCTGTCTTGGTAATTGATTTATTGTCTTCTCTTTGGTAAATGATGTAAATTCAGGCCATCTGAATGAGTCTCAGCTAGAAAGATGTAAGCTATTACTTCCCACCTCACAAAAGCTTTTAAGACACAATAAATTCCTATTTGCAAAGCAATTTGAAATCTTCACATGGAAAGTACAATCTTCATATTATATGTGTTGGAGCACATTGATATATTAAGATAGTCTGATGAACCATTATACTTTTTCTATTTCTTTATTAAACCGTGCTGCACCATAATTATTGCTTCAATCACTGAAAGAGAAAATGAATATGCATGCTAAAAGGAAAAGCATAACTAATGTACATAAAATGTTTGTTCATTAAATCTAATGAATCTCCCTGTATAAAGAGCACACTGAAAAGTACCATAGCTAAAACGTTTGTGACTGAAATCACTTATTTATGGGACTCCATGTTGCACCCTGCAAAGGCATCTCTAAAGCATCTCGAGCTCCTAAGGCTAAACAGTCATGCTAAGAGAGACTTTTAATGTATTTACGAACATAGCGCGGTGCGCATGTCCCAACCCATGACTACTCTGTGGTGCGGGTAAAGCTCTTCCCCCGGCCTTCAGCCTGTCATGCTGGCGTTGCATCTCAAGAGCTCCACCCCGAAAATAACCTATTTTCTGCCTGCCCAAGGGCATTTTTAATCGCTAGTCCCTGAGGACTCAGCCCTAACCACGTTGGTAGCCCTGGATGTGCCACCAAGGAGCCCGTGTGAGCTGTGGGGCTCAGTGAAAGAGCCCTGACTGGACATTTACCCCCAGTCCAGCCCCTGGGGACCTGCTCAGGGTGACAGAGCGTGGGGCTGCAGGTGTCCTTTTGGTGCTAACAGGAGGAAGGGGAAAGGAGAAGGGGACCTGTGGGGAGGCACGGTGCAAGTGATCGGGGAGCTTTGCCCCTTACCGCTAGAATAAGATGCATTAACTGCATTGCGGGAAAGGCTGTGTGCACCGAGGAAGGTGACAAACCAATGTGTTATTCTAAAACGGCCAATATATCGCAAAATCAGGCAACAGGCTCTCATGTGAGCTTTTTGACTCAGTGATGCACACATGCCCAGCATTATCTTATTTTCTTTCCGAACAATTAAAAGTTAATAAATACATGACATACATATAACATAAGCCAGATTCTAGCCATGTTAGCTGTCATGAATTTCTTCGCCTGCTGTTGAGAAGATCTGTGAGTTTGAGGCTGTGAGTGCAAAGAAGCGTGGTGTTGAGCCATTCCTCATCGTCAGTTAATTATTAATCATGCCAGAGAGATGTGGCGGCTGCAGTGACCAGGCTGCTTCCCTCTGTAAGTGTTCAGGGATTCTCAGTCATTTCGTGCTGACATTTAATGCCACACAAATTCAGGGAAGGGGCGGGGGGGGAATTGCTCCCTCGATTTTTCTGAAAATATTAGCTGAGTAATTATCAGATATGGAAATCCCTATTAACATAGCAAAGTTGTTTTTTCAAGTTCTTCACTGTGTCTCCTTCTGTGCTTCAGCAGCCATTCAACTCCAGATGCTGCTTGGCATTTGGCTTTCAGAATCAGAAACCTAACCATGAAGACAAACCCAGACTCCCTCTTGCACATGTAACCAGCCACAAAAATTACAGAACCAGGAAGCCATCCTAGAAATCCCATAAAAGCTTCTGGTTTCCATATTATTGGTTGAGAAAGTCTTCATGCTTTCCCCTGATGTTGGCTTCTAACTGTTGTACAAAAGTCAGTGGATGCAAAGTGTTCTTCACTCATGAGCCACCTTCTGCTCTGGAATGAAAGTCACCTTCACAAGCAATGAAGCTCACCTGAGAAATCTCAAATCTCTCCCAGCAATTTGATGGCTGGAGTCTCGGAAAAATCAGGTTATGAGCAGATTATGACCAATGATGACAAGTGTTAAGTCTGTTTACACCCACAGGCACGGAGAGGTAAAAAGGCTTTTAAAAGGCCTGGCAAGCATTCAGGAACTTAGCTGGGTGACAGCATAAAAAAACACTACCACATTCTGCTACTCTAAAAACCCAGAAGGCTCTGAGAAACCAGCTCACGGCAGTTGCAAGATTATGTTTTTTCCGACCCATTTATTCCCCTTTAAAGAGATTTTCACTGCAGGAGCAGCTGAGATGGATGCCCATGTTCCTGATCCACAAGGCATAAGGAGTGGCACGGTTGCAACAATGCAGCAAAAAGGAGGCACTTACACGCTCGTCTGTCTAGTCCCTTCTCCAAAATCATTGTTCTTGTGAGCTGATGCATGCAAACAAATAAAAACTTCTGTCATTTGCATTTTAAATGGGCAGACGCTCATGATTTGCTCCACCTGGAGGACACACACAATGCAGCCTTTTAGTCGTTATGATATTGGCATTCATAAGCAGCTGATTCCAATTAGCAGTTTTAGATAAACAGAATAATGGATACGAGTACAAGTGACACTCTTCCTTTTGTCTATTTACACAGAAAGCCAGACTTGCTCGAATTCGTGCAGCAAAGAGTGGGAGTGCTAATGCCTACATGCAGAGCAAACGAAACGGCTTACTGAGTAACCAGCTGCAGCAGGTAATGCTTTTATATCCTCCACCTCCAGAGTAACAGCTTAATGACAGCCCAGCAGTAGCTTATTCTATTTATCACCAGGGCAAGTCAACTCCAGTCTTTAGGCAACGTTATCTTTAGAGGTAGATGAATTGGACAATTACTATTGTTAAATGATCTTATGAGAGTTGATGACGGGGTATTAAAAGATGAGGGAATGGGCCAGATAGAAGTGCTAGATTCAAATGTAACCCACATTTTTAGAGTTAGATCCTGTAGAAGACCTCATTAAGAAAGTACAGAGCATTTGCCTCTTAGGAGGTAGGTTGGATTTATCTCCTTCAGCTTTAGACATGTAGAACATGGGTGACAAAACCAGGCTTCAACATCAGTGAGGGAGAGAGGTAGCTCCAGGGTACCGTTTGCACGGAGGGCTGTTGCAGAGTGGAAAGCGTTCATCCCCGGAAGCACCTATTTGCTCTGAGGAGAATCACATTGAAATCTAACGTTACCTGAAGCAAATTCCCGCGTTACCCCTGCTGAGGAAGCCAGGACCAGCGGCGGGAGCCCCGGGCAGCAGCTGGGACCGGGATGCGCAGCGACCCACGCTGCTGGAGACGGCCCCTTGGCTGCTCGCAGCTCCAGCCAGCTGAGAAAGACTGAAGACACAGTGTTTTTTAATCCCTGCCGTTTTCTGGCATTTAGGCAACTCCTTGAGGGATACAGGAAGGCTTTCATTCCTCTATGCCCTTTCTGTTCAATATGCGTTAAGAAGGCGAATGCTTTAACCTATAGCCAGAAGAGGAGGAAGGGGCTGTCTGTCCGTCCATCCATCCGTCCGGTCTAGCACAAAAGACAAGCAGTGAGAGCCCTCGCTTCCTCTCCTGCTTGAAAGAATTCAAATCTTTGAACTAAAAAAAACACCAAATAGCTTAATTGCCATGCAGATTTCGAATATCCTAAAGTTGAATTGTAATCTTTCCTATTTTTCCACTTCCTCCCCTATTTAGTTTTCTGCTTTCTAGTGAATAATTATGAAAGCAATTGATAAACAGTGGATGTTTTCTACTTAATTCTTCATTCTGTCTCAGTAACATCTGCTATATGCCTTCCAAACTCAGCAGATTGGGATCACTGACATGAATTTTTGTGTAAGCAGCAATACCACAAATTCTTTAGTGCTATGAAATGATCCCAGGAGGACAACTATGTTTAATTTCCTTCAAATGAGGCACATTCCCAGGAAAAAAAAATATTTTACTGTCACTTAAATTTATGATAATTTTAAGTATGCGTTGATTCAACATTCAAAGCTTACATGTTGATTGCACTTGTAAATTGTACTATTCCATCTATGCATAAAAAGACCTAAGATGGAAACATTTAAAAGGAGGTACAAGGGAAGGAAAGAAAATATTTTTATTAAAAAACAAACAAGCAAAAGAGAGCTCTGGTCCAAAACAGTTTGGGTTATACTGTGTAGATGAAGCATTGCAGTTATGCTACCGCATGCAATCCAGATTAGTTCTGATCAAATATTTGGATAACAACCCTCTTGTTCATAAATGAGAATAATACGGAGTTCTATGTATTAACAGTCCTCCAGTGAAGAAGAACAGGCCTTTGTTAGCAAATCTGGCTCTTCCTTTGAAACGCAGCACCACCACCTGCTTCACTGCCTGGAAAAAACTACGGTAAGAAAAGCAAACTGTGTTTTCCTGTGAATTCCAACACCAGCCTATTTTTGAATGTTTTTTGTATTTCTTCTAATTAGTAAGCCTTTATATGAAAGCAGTTAACTGGGAAGAAAAGCCATTTTATCTTATTTTAAGGCATTATGCCCACTGCATATAAATAACCGAGCGATCCTGGATGAGAGCCTCATCTAGGGTGGCATCAGTGAGATGACATCAGTATAGCCAAGCTGTATGTGTGACCTTCAGTATGGTTTTCATACGCTCCATAATGTTATCATCTGCACTTTTCTGCGGTATAGCTCATAAAACACAATTTGTAATCCTTACACATTCAATATTCAGTGCAGTCAACGAAAGTTTTTGCCTGAGCACATGTTGGGCTTTTGTACAGGGAGAGCTGCTGAGTGTTTCCTCGGACGTGAACACAGTTCTCACTGAAGTGACCGTAAAAGAGGATCCCCAAGCAGCCTATTTTTGAAACTTCAAGTGCTTAATCCAGATGCAGGCGCAAAGCTTCAAAGTCTTTTGGCTTCAGTTTAGACATTGAGATCTCTGTAGAAATCACTGATGTCATTCATAACAGCCTAAATATGTTCATCTAGATTCGAAACTCCCTATAAATCAAAAGGACTACTTATTATGTGCTCTCTATACTTTTCCCTGGTCAATATCTGAATAATTTTACAGCCATAAAGGATAGTAAACCACAGCAGAGTTATGATTCAGTAATAACTAAGTGCCATGTTTACTAATAGTATATTTCTGGACAGATAACATCACAGCAATAACCCTGGTCATCCCTAAATTTACAGTTTCCTCTTTTATCATTTCCTGAAGAAACTAAGAACATAAATATTAGTTATATTAAATTTAATCTTTGTAGATTTAGGAATTTCACATAGGGCACGCTAAAACTATCTCCTTGTACTTTTATATTTTTGCGGGGGTTACGTTGTCATGTAGAATTTACCTTATATTATAGGTAAGTTGGTCAACATCCATTAAACTACCATTTACAAATTTACATCTAGTTGTATAAGTTCCAGCTGCATGTAAAAAAACATATGATTTCTTTTTATGTTTTGTATATAGAGTGGAACTTTATGCTATTTTGTCTTATCTTTACAGTCCAGTTTTAGATTTTCATTAAAAGACCTAGTAATGCTTCTGCTATATTTGATGGAGATCAATGTGAAAGTCTTTCTGATCTTTCTCAAAAAAAAAAAAAAAAATTAAAAGGTTTTCCCACAACAGACATTGCTAAATTAAAATATGATGTATGGATATGTATAATTTAATGTTCTCCTTTCGAGAGCATTTCTTTGTAAATAGAATGGCCCAGTTGTTATACCACTTAGTAGTATGTCATCCCATAGGTGCTTATGTCTTCTCCATCCTTATTTTTGGAGTATTCATTTTTATATAATGTGCTGTAGGACAAAACGTCTCGCTTCCTACTCAGAGTATAATGTGGTTTCTTTGCCAAGATTCAGGCTGGGTCCTTCTGGAACATTTTTGAGACATTTTGTACTAGAACCTGATAATAGCGATCCGCCTTAAAAATTGCTCCATAGTTGAACATTACAAACATATTTAAAACCCCTAGTAGTAGCCACAGGTCTTGTCGAACTCATAGAAATCATGGAAAAAAATTTCTGTTCATTTGGTGGGAGTTGGATTCGGCTCCCAAAGTTTCACATTTCCGCTAACCATAAAGGTGGAATATGTAAGCCTATTCTTCTTTTCTTTTTTTAAACAGCTTTTTTTTAAAAAAAAAAAAAAAAGAGAATAAATCTATGAAGCAAGTATTATCTTGTTTTCTAAATTTGAATAGAATCTACTTTTTTCCTTGTTTGTTGGGTCCTGCTACTGGCACTGATGTTCACACGACACATGAACACAAACATGCAGGGGTTCCAAGCTGTATTCTGCAACTGCCTGGTCAGATCATGCATTACCAAAATTTTAGCGGCAACTTGAAATTTTGGGCTGTCAGCTTGTAGAATCTGGCAAGTTGCTGGTTCATGGTCTAACAGCAAGAGTGAGGTGCCTTCTTAGCCTTGCTTCATCCTTTGAAATATCATTTGGGATAAGCATCAGCCCAGATGATACTAAGCAAAGGCATATTTTCTCTTTTCCAGTACTTTAAAGTCAATTAGATAAGATCTCTTCCACTCTAAAAAATGTAGTGTGGGCAATGTTATGTGGGAATTCTGTGAAAATTACATTAATAATGAAAATAACTGCACTGAAAGTTATATTTTACAGGCTACTTTTAGCTGATTTAAGAACAGTTAATTAATAAGTATAATCAAATATATTAACTTGAGCCATTATATTGTTTCAAAATGTTTCCAGTCTATATTAAAAGTTCACTCAATAACCCTCTTTAATGGACCCTACAAATTGAATTGAGTTGAATTGAATTGAGTTGGTTGCTCCATAAAAGTTTTAGGAAGCACAAAATTACTTTTAATTGGAAAACTAGCAGAGTTCTTGGCAAACATACTGTAAGCCACTGAATGTAATCTAAAAATGGCAATTAGGTAATTTTTCTCTCTGAATATTATATCCACTGTGTGATCACATTCAAAATCTCGATTGTGACTGACATATGCCTTATAGAAGTCAATTTTCAAGCAAGTTATTTCTTTCCATATCACTTGAAATTGGCATTCTTCAACACCACTCATTTCCACGCAAAGTTACATCTGAGTGAAGAAGAACAGAAAAAATGGAAATAAAAATAATATGCCTATAAAGGTATTTCCATTTGTTGGGAACACTTGGCTACAGTTGTTACTCTATTTACTTTGCTCGCATATTTTATATTAGCACTGTACTGTAATTCTCCTGGAAAACATCAGCACCTTTCCAATTAGGACATCGTTCTTTAGGGGAAAAAAATAATGTTTCTCATTCTAATACACAAAGACACAGCAAGCTAACAAACTTTAAGTGAACGAGACCGAGCAGAGCATAAAACAACCCAGAAAATGCTCCCTAAACCATCCTCAGGATATGCAGACTGATTCCAGCAGTAACTGGAAAGATTTTTATTTTTTTTTAAAAGGAGGCTTTCTCAAACTGCTCATGAACATACCTTAACCTCTGCTTAGTTTGGGCTGCTACTTTAATGACTGTAAAAATTCCACCCCACCCCCCATAAGCAACACCACTATTTCACACTCCTTTGCACACAGAGATAATGTGGAAATCACGGCTATGTGTGAAAGGCTCCCTAATCACCTACGGAGTTAACATAAACCAGCCATTTGCTTGAATTTGGAGTCAGCTCTATGACAACCCTATACGGCTACAGTCTATGCTGGGATGAAGCAAAGATTGCGTGAATAAAGACTACTGCATTTAACTAAATGCTCAGTCTTCTAAACTGCTTTCAATACATCCATCTAAAGTAATCAGGAACTTTTTGGATGCTTTTAAATAATTGCCTCATCTCCTCTAATCAAAACTTCTATTTGACTGAATTTTTTTCTTTTACATAGATGCATACCTCAAAACACACTGTTTCAGATCCTGATTTCTAACATGTAATTAAACAGAAAGCTTTATAAACTCATCTGGAAAATATTTATGATTTTTATTTTATTATAGTTCAATACAATAAATCTTATTTATTTCCAAATGACATTTAGAGCATTTACATAAGCACCACTTCCGTTTTTATTAATAAACACAATCCCCTATTTTGTGGCACTTCATAGATTATATGGGTATTTATAATGCAAACTGCACTACAATCATGTGCTATTTTACAAAATAATTTGGATTAACTTTTTCTTATTTAGAGCTCTTCGCATTTTGTTCCAGCGTTTACATTTGTATTGGTATTCAGCCCAGGCTAATACGGGCTAAACACCATAATCAAGAATAAGCCGTCTAACTTCCCCAGTTTATTCAGTTGTGTCAATTTAAGTCTTTAAACAATCACGATTAATATGTTCACTTTAATTATCTTTCTGCGTGTGCTTTGTCCCTTCGTTGGATGCCTCTGGGCTAGAATCACGAGTTTGTGGATGAGCAAGTCTATGAAGAGAGCTGCATGGAGGTTTCCACCGTCAACAGACCCCCGAGCCACAGCCCCTCTCTCTCATCTCAACAAGGCGTTACCGGCACTTGCTGCTCACGACGACATAAAAAGACTTACCGCATCCCAAACACCACCACCACCGGCAGCCGCCCAGGCAGCGTACAGGAGCTCAGCACCATCCAGATCAGATGCGTGGAGAGGACGCCTCTGTCTAACAGGTACTTGGCGCGCGGCAGCACGCCGAGAGCCGAAGCCCCTGCCCGCGTTCGAGAAGGGAGGTAGAGGTGTCGCGGCCTCTGCGGGGAGGCTGTGAGGCTGAAGGTGAAAGTCAAATAGTCATCCAAAAATGGCCACTAGTACTGGAACATCCTGCACTCGGTTTGCTCCAGGCTTAATCCGAGATAACAGAACAGGCTCTCCACATCCATTTCTGCCCTCTCGTGTCCCCCGCCCCCAAACTACCGTGTACTATTTGCAGCAAATAGCACCCAGGGACCCCAAATTACAGCACCGAATATTATATGCCGTGGACAAACACGTACCAAGAAAAATTTAGCATAGAAAAATGTGCAATTCGGATATACGAGACGAGTGAGTGGGAAGAGAAAGACAGGTCTGTCCCTGCTGTTTCTACCGGTTTGGTTCAGAAGCGCAGGACAAATGAGACGTCCTCGCATTTCCGCAGAGCAGAAGTCAAACCAATTCCCAGAGTCCTAAGTGTAACAGACATAAGAATGCCTCTTCTAAATAAAAAATATGAAATGGATAAGGAAAATATATTTCCTAGTTTGAGTTGTTACAAAAGTGAGGAAAGTGCAGTTTAAGAGTCTGTAAATTACTGAGCATCTCTGTAGTCTCACAAGTAAACCGTGTGGCTTCCAGGTATATCCAAACACTCACTACCTCTGAAAACACAGCAAAGGTCTTGGGAGACTCAGAAGTGGTTTCTATTGAACTCAAACACGCCACCATTTTAAAAGAGGCATTTTCAGCACCAGTTGCTATAGAGATTGTCTTGTTGAGTTACATTTTGAGTAGCTTGCTTTGTATAGTTACTACGTTTGGATTTCACTTCCATGAACAATCCAGCAGCTGGTAGCTGCTGAAATTTTTCAGCTGTCGTGCAATGAGACCTCCTGGCCAGCACAAAGCTCCGATCCATCTTAGCTTTTCGGGAAATCTCCTGCCTGGATCCATCCTTTCTCTGCTAGAAGACTTTCCTGCACCATACTTCCAGTCACAGAGTATGTAAAACCACAAAGCACCAGCTTTGTGCTAAAAAAACCAAGCTAAAAACGCAAGTGCCAAATGCCAGCCTCGCCTCAAAACGGTCTGAGTTTTACAAGCTTCTTATGACGCTGAGGTGCTGCAGCAACTGCGTGAACGCGTTACCCTTTATTAGTGCGTGTGACGCTGTGTCTTACCCTTGAGGATACGCCATACACAACACGTTCTTAAGTAAGCGTGGCATGGAGGAACCGGTAGGAGACGGGGACTACACCTCAGTGGCCACTTCCCTGCGTAGCAAGTCACTTGGCTACGGGAAGCTTGCTCCCCGGAGCAGCTCGCGTGCCTCCCCTGCTCCGAAACTCTTAGGCGCTGAGCCCGGGAGCTTTTAGAAGTGCCGAAACGGTGGGAAGGAAGGGAGAAAGGGGGCCCGTCCGCGGCCGTAGCCGGGGGCGCAGGGTTGGCGTTGGGGGGCCGACGTGCCGCTTTGCACCCCCCAGCTCCCTGCCGGGGCAGGATGGAGACGGCCGGCTCAGGGGGCGCAACCGGGCGCGCGAGAGGTTTGCAGTAGCGCGGGCTTCCTTTCTTCACGGGTGTTTGTTTCTTCCTCCAGCCGTTCCAGCTTAAATGCCAAAGTGGAAGAGTGCGTTAAACTAAACTGTGAGCAGCCTTACGTCACTACAGCAATAATTAGCATCCCGACGCCTCCGGTCACCACACCCGAAGGAGACGATAGGCCAGAGTCTCCCGAGTATTCGGGGGGAAACATTGTCAGAGTATCTGCTTTATAGAATAAGGAATTATTTATAAATTAGCATAAGGACCACTTGTAGGCTGAGCTCGAGCAGTGAGAAGCGAGTGGCGAGGAGTGAGAGAGCTGACGAAGACAAGGCCCCTTGACCCGCGCGCCAGCGGCCGCGGAGCGAGAGGTTCAGGAGAAAAAAAAAAACCACTTTGTGGGGTTTCGGTGTCGTGGCGTGCGAACCAAAAGGAGTTTCTTACCCCTTGCCCGAACTGACGCGCAGCGGAATCTTCTGTGACCATCCTGACTTACTATATGAGCACAACGAAATGTCCCCATTGATGCTTCTTCCTATCATGAGAGCTCTTTTTAGAAAAAAAAAAGAAAAATGCAAAACAAAAAATAGAAACAAACCTGTGTTCCTGCCGAATGCAAAACAACGAGAAACATTTTGATAACGTGTCTTTTTTTTCCTGTTAATAAACCACAAACTTGTTGAGAAACTATCAAAAAATGAAAGAAAAAATGCTCACGTGAAATATGTTTGTACCGACTGAAAGAACTACAACCATAATGCATGCTGAAATTATTTGGAGCTGTGATCTCAGTTTACTTTTGTTGTTTTTCAGATTAGGCATGATAAAATATTACTGTAGAAAGGGGCATTTCCGTGCACTTACAACAAGCTGATTGTTAATGTTCCATGGTAGTTGTACTAATAACTTCCCTTTGAAAAATGCAGTATTTCTTATTCAAACACTCATTAGTGAACTAAACGTGTTCAGTTAGTTCAATATTTACTATTGTTTTATCTTGCTTCCTAGGTACTGTTACAACTGCAATAAGTCACTGTACACCTGTTGTATCAGGAATCAGGATTTCTTTTTTTTAAACTATTTTACACAACTTCATCTACACTATAAACTTCTAATGGCAAACATTTAAATAATCTTACAGCCAAACTGTGCACCGTGAATGCGCTATTCAGTCATTGTTCTTTTTGTCCACTGTCCTCTATTTCTACAACAGTTTGTTGTCCGCTCCCACATTACCGTACTATTTGGGATTTCAAGGCTACCGATGAATCGACACAGTCCTTTCTTCTGTAGACATCTTGTCTACTTCTGTATTTTCAGAACAAACCTCTCATCTGAGTGTACTCCTGCAGGATCAATCCTGTTTGAATTAAAATTACAACGTAGGTGCTTTGGGGATCGACTAACACTTATCTCCATGTGTTAGGAATGTCCTTCCTTGTTGACATTCTGCAGCATCCAGAGTATTGGCTACGCTGGAAAACACCGAAAGATATTCGGTAAAAAAGATGGCTAAATTCTTTTCGTAATTATCTGTAAACTTGCATCCTAAAATTTTCTTGAGAATTTATATTGTGTGAAGACATTTAATTACCTAAGAACACTGATAGAATAATGGATTGGGTCCCAAAGCTATAAAAATGTAATTCATTTCAATTGGAATTCACCCACATGGGCAGGCCTAAAAGCTAATATGAAGGCTCTACTACTTATGGCTTTTTTGCTTCATTTTTAAAAGACACTGATGTTACCGGAAACCTTTCTGATAAAAAAGTGTCTTTTTTTTCATGAGAGTGCATTAGGAGATGTACCATAATGCTTCCTATATACATGACATACCATACATCGTATACATCAAATATACACGGAATATGTGCATAACAATACATACATATATACATCAAAAACACTGGATCAGAAATAATTGCATGTCTGCAAAATAAAATATGCATATAAATCAAACGGCTCAGTGCATTAGATGCCATTACAATAAATGATTAACACCATTACTTAATAGTTTGACTAGTGTATGTTTCAGTACAGTATTTGCTAGCATTCTACTGACCTGAAAATTTACATTAAGAGAAAACACCCACTAAAAACTGAAACTTGCTGATGATACACTTTTTACTGCACACAAATACTGGTCTTTCTACCTGTCAATAGAGAGTGAAAAGTAGATGATGGACTATCATGCTACAGTACATACACCAAAATACAATAATGTCACATATTAGAATTAAACTGCAATTAAAAGAAGTATATAATGTCATGCATTACTCTCTTTTCTTATTGTTTACTTATTCAGAAGCTTGGTTAATTTGCAGTTAACTTCCCACTTTTTCTGCGAATCAGAATAACTTACTCATCGTAAACTGAGCTTCTACATTTCTTTCAAACCTTAACAGAGAGCAGAACCACAGGCTGTCCTGTGAGCCAGAGGAGCGCTCCTTCCGAGGAACTCTGCAGCCTGAAGTTGCTCTCCTCTCTTTTACCCTGTTGGAAAACTGCAGTTCTGCTGAGGCTGGTGGGTTACGTTAAGTTTTAATGGGGTTTAGAAAAGAGGCAGAATGGACCCAGAGTTCTCACTTGCATCCTACTCCTACCCATGGTTACTCATCCAAAAAATGGCTTGGTCCCCACCTTTTGCCAAACAGTTACTGATCTAAAAACTGCCTTAATATTAGCAATCTGCAGCAACAACTTCTTTATGCCACATGGTACTTCTTGACTAGTTGTATCAAGTAAATAATGCAAAAAGGCAGTTATTAAACGCACTTCGGGACAGACTACACGCAACCCAGGAAACTTACTGGCTCCGTCAGGTCACGTGTCTTTTAAAATCTCTTTATTCTCCTTTTCATACGGACTAAAAAGAACGCACTACAGCAATACACTCGCATAACAGTTACACCCCTGAAGCGACTTGTAGTTTCATTTTTAAAATGCAGCTTAAGGAATAATTTAGTATGATTTTGCAGAATTCCAGTCCTGTCTCCTATTTCCTATGTCACATGCAAAATCATTAATTTATTCTGAATTTGGGAAATACACATTTTTTTGGTGTTTTAGGTGATTTAAATGCTGTTTTGGTAGTGAATGACTGTTGATGACTGTGTAAAATGCATCTGTACTGTACATGAAATGTAATTATTTCTGTGTATCATACAAAGAAACCGAGGTTGTTGTTTTGACAATTTTGTTTGACAGTCATATATCGTATTTCAGAAGGCAGCATAATACATGCGTTATGCTGAATAAATAGACATTTGAGGAATATTTAAATAAAACATCTGCATGCTTGAATGGGTAAACCTGGTTTTGCAATAACTTATTCATGGAACTTTTTTTTTTCCTAGTAAGATTGAAGGGACACTAAATTTGAGGGCAAGGAATGTCCCCAACACTAATTCCAGGCAAGCCGTGGGTGTATCTAAACTATACCAGAGCCACCGAGTTGGGGATGCTGCAGCTCCGTAAGGATGCCCTTCTTGTGTGTCAGTGGCCATCACCCTTCCCTTCCCAGCCCGCAGCAGCAGAGAAAACTGGGGCATTAAATTATTTCCAGCAATCTAAGTTCCACCTCTCTGTACCTTTAAAAAAGTATTCGCTATGTTTTCAGTATTTCAGACGCAGACCGCTCTGCTGAACCTCCCGGGCTACAGAGCCTCCTCAACCCTGATACCAAATTCCCTTGATAAAACGTTAGTGCACGGATGAGATCAAACTCCTTTTGCAGCAGAACAGCAGGTAACGACACACCGTGCATCACTTGCAAAGGGCGACCGGCAGCGCAGATGCTGCTGATCCATCAGCTGTGCATGTCGTAGCACCGGCACGCACGGCGGCTGCCCCTGCCGGGAGCCCGCTGCTCTGGGGACGGGGGGGAAGGGGTAGAAGTAGTCCCTGCCTCTGAACCACCCCAGAGCGTTTTTAAGGAGAACGACCGTCCTCCCATAAAACGGCTACCGGAGACAAACAGAGAGCGTGTACTTTACATTTGGAGGCTTCGGATATACTGGCGGTGGAGAGAAGGCGCTTGCAGTGGAGAGCACGATGCCACCTCGGCCGCTCCAGGGAGAAGGGCGGCTTTCGGACAGGGAAATGGTCTGGGGAAGGATCAATTAGTGAAACCACAGGATCATAACGTTTTGGGCAGGGAGGGTGTTTAGGAGGTCATATGCTCTCTTTCCTGCATCTGGGGCCCACCAGGACTTTATTTTCCCATTGACCATGGAAACAGCTGAAGACTTTGAGGTGCTCTGGAACAGCGATCAGCTGACGGATATGTAACCGTGCAGCTAACAGAGCAGTCAGGAGTGAACAACATACTTAGATTAACAAAGTCTGCAAGATATACATAATTACTTGGACAGCTTAGTTTCTTACCTGCCTGCATTATCTATTTATCTCCTTTTAAGGTACCCATTTTCATAGTATCTATGCACAAGAAACAACTGAAGGTGGGGGAGTGCTGAATAAAAAGCAAGTAAATGCATAAAAATTCTGAAGTATTTGGGACGCCCCAATTTTCTTTTAAAGAAATGTAGTCAATCATACACGAGTTTTAAAGTTTTAGATACAATCTCACTTTAATAATAGCAATTCATATGAATTAAACATAATGCTTTTGTGGTAAAAACATCAAAAACTATTTGAAAATCACCATCTCCATCACATTTAACTGTATAGTCGCTGTGACCAGCAGCCTCTCTTTTTACTATTTATTCTTTACATATTGCCTTATATTTATGGGTTGCTTTTACAAAATGAACTGTTATAAAGAACAGAAAATATAATTATGGTGCCTTCAGAAAGCCTTGCCATATGACCAGCTGGCAGACGAGGCAATACCTTGTCCAAAAACCAGGAACAGCGAATTTTGCCTCCTAAAAGCATCCCTACAGTCCCGAGTCATGACTGGGTGGTCAAGCCTTACTCAGCCCCACAGCTACAGGCACAGTCCCACGGACTTGGTACGTATGACTCACTGGGCTGAACAGAAACACCTGATGCGGGCAGGGGTGACCCCCTTTTGTTGCTCTCCTCAACATTAAGTGATCGGTGAAAAATGTTAAGAAGCAGCTCCATAGTTGCTTGTTGCATCAAGAAAGATTTGGTTCGTTACAGTTTATGTTGCAGAGAAAAACACACCACCCTTCTCCTCCAGGTACTCCTGCAAAACTGAGGGAAAAAGGAAATAAAAGGATGAAGTGGTTTTCACTGCTGCAAGTATCTCTAAATGTTCCCCTCTTGCCAAGCAGCCTCTCTCCTACGTATATCCTAGAGCTGTACATGAAAAGAACAGGCTCGCAGCAGCCTAGTCAATCAATTTTAAGGCTCTTTGAACAAGCCCCAGAAAAACAGAGACCCCTCATAGCCTGAGCACAGTGAAAGAAAAAAGTTTGAAAGCGTTCCAATTTACAGTTGAGACCTATTTCAGCAAGTGTGGTTTGATACTCAAAATAGAAGGATTCCTTCCCAGAACACTTCTCAGTAGTCCTTACTAGGAAGGGAGTACTTCCAGCATTCCTGGCGTGTGGGTCTTTCCCCTAATGACACCAGCCCCACACTGAACACTGTCTGGCTCAGGATTTGGGCAGCCAAGCCCAAGTGACCCCAACTGTCATGGGGGTCCACAAACGCTCGTCTGGGAGGCTGGTCCTGTATCAAAGGAGCCCTACCCCAAACGTTCCCTCTGCTCTTAAAATAACCTGCCTACACTTAACGGCAGTGCTTCCTCACCACCTGGGAAGCCTACAGCCAAATGACCCGGGCTGGCAGTACCTCCAATTCTAGCTGTGGGCTTCTCCGATGAACCTCCCCAGCCCAGCTTGCTGTGTTTGCTCCTTCATGAGCTCTAACCCGAACGCGAGAGGATACACAGGCAACGCTCACTGGTAGCGCGGGGAGTCCTCCTCCCATGGGAGGACTTGGGGTAGCTGAAGCATGGCTAGGGGAGCTTCCACAGACACCCCTCGGGTAAAAGGTTAAGCGTCAGGGTTTCCTGGACAAAGTGCAGGACTTCTCGCGGCCCTTTTTTACCTTACTTACGGTGAAATTCCCTACATTCAGCTGTAATCCACAGCTGAGTGTAGCTGTGTACATGTAAATCCATGCAATCCACAATCAAAAGATTCCACAGTTTGTGGCTTGTTTGGTTGTGGGGGTTTTTTTGGTTGGTTTTTTTTTCTTTAAACAGGGGAAAAAACCAACAATGGCTCAATCCACTACGTAGCATCACAGGTCTCTGTAGCAGGCCGAAGTCTAGAGCTGGTCTACATCCAGGCTTTCTCGGGCACCTGCTCTTTTTCTGCACAGGAACCTCGCCCTTAGCTGCAGCAACGCTGCCCAGGCTGAGCAGTGGGAAGGGTGGAAGTCTGCAGTAACGCTGGGCAACAAGGCTTCCCGCATGGTGCACGAGAAAGTATTTCTGACAAAGACACTCCAAGCAAAACTTGGGGAGGGTCTATCCTTTAGCCTTTTTCTTACCTCCCAAAGTAAGTATTAGCATCTGTAGGAGAGGTACAAAAGCAGAAAGGTAATCTTGCTTGCAATACTACCTGTGAAATAATTACACCCGCATGTAGACTGCTGAAAAACAAACAGCCCACGCACCTGAAGAGTTTAATTTCATGAGCCCTTAAGAAGCTCTCTCAGAAGCAATAAAAAAAGAAAATGAAATTTATAATGCAGTTTCTCTACAACAGAGTAAGTGGAATAGGTAAAGACATGTCAAATTAACTCACACAAGCAGGAGGACCCTCCCAAGTCCCACCCAAAGCATTCACACTCTAGGACTTCAAAATAAGAAAGCCATTATGGAATTTAAGACAAAAGTAATTTTATTGTCTACCAAATCACACCTTGCTTTTTTTTTTTCTTTTACATATTCCAAAACAAATGAAAGAATTTTTAAAATGTAATATTATGTAAAAACCCATTTGCCACAAACTACTGTACTCAGTGGAACAAATATATATTTCAGGAGCGTGGCCAATTGTAAAAATAATCCTATGATATAAACATTGTTCATAAAAATACAGTAAAATGCACTTCCCCCACCTCAATAAATACACTTTAACGCTGTTCCTAGTTGGCATTTTAAGCCACTAGAGAGCTCTTAATGAAGAAACCATCAAAGTATAATTTCTCCTTATGTACTTTTACAATTATTGCAATAGCATCCAGAACTGTAAGCATTTTCCTTGTAGTCTTTTCTTTCTACCTTCAGGGGAGTCACAGACAGGAGAAAAGATTTATCTATAAAAATGTGCTACTCCCGTATTGATTCCCACTTTGGAAATAATTTTTAAGGTTTTCTTTCTTTTCACTAAGAAATAGTCCATAGAACAAACTGTTTCAAAAAAGAATTCTCCAGAATTACTCAGAAAATTAAAGTCTATTGTCCAGAGTTGTAGTTTTGTTTTCAATCCCTGTTTATTATATTTAAAATTAAAAATTAAACAGTTATGTTAGATAAAAATAGACGTTTTAGAACATCTTTAACAACAACAGCTAGGCTAAAGGTTTTGTTAGAAAAAAGAAAATCTCGCCCTTTTTACAACTCTTGCAAATTTTTAAATCCAAGTATTGACTTGAATTGTAGTTCTGCTTTCCATGCACACACAAAAACACACAATTATATATACATAGATCCCTGATTAAGACATTTTCCAAATGGCTTATTAAAAATGTAAAAGTCAATTTCAACTGAAGTCACATTTTGTTTGTCCAAAGCACACTCATTTCTTCAGAAGACGAATATTTCTCTTCCTTTCCCGTGATGCTTCCTTAGAGGTTCTGTTTGTCTACCTGTGAATGAATCAGTATTTTACACATCACACAGCTTGTGACAATAAGTTAAATGCTACTGTGCCCAGCGAATGAGTGCCTTTTAAAAAAACAAACAAAATCAACTCTGTTTCATGGCTGAGGCCATGGCTAAGAGGCTGACAGGCTTATCCTTCTTTCTATGCTGGCCTCCTTCACTTCCATTCATTAGCTGTTTTCTGAAGCATACAAAGACTATATCTGGCGTACTTGATGGAACGGAATAAAAATAACAACAAAAACCTATTAAAACTCTTTGTGACTTCTCAGATTCATTGCATCACCTACAGCTCTTCCATTTCAAAGTGTGTATTAAAGCTGTTTGCCATGGATGTATGTTCAAAGATCCTTGTCAGGCTTGGTTTCAGTAGCTCCACGGAATGACATGACAGCTGCTGCGAGGTATCGCTCTTCAGGGCCATGATCTGGTCCGCCCCAGGATCCCTTCTGTCATAGTACAGAGCCCACAGCAAAGTAATAGTGAGGATCATAGCCAGGATCTGCGTTACTCCAATAGAGATTCCTAGAAATCTCAGCACTTGCAATTGCTTCGTCCCCCTCAAAAAAGTGTACATTTTTTTACCGCATCCCTATGAAACAAAAATAGATTTTAAAAAGTTAGTCAGTATTAATTGGCTTGCGGTTCCCAAGCTTTAGCTCATCCTACCTAGTACTGGCTTTTCTGGCTCCCCAAAATTTCTCTCTCACCTCCTTCAAACAATACTTTGAAAATTATTTTGCCTACTTTTTAATCGCTTCCATAATGCCATCTTTTAAGTTTTCTCATACACTCAGAGTTCGCTGCATGTAACAAGCTCCAAGAGATCTCTGCTACTCTTCAATTCAGAAATCACTCAAAGTTGATCTGAGTTCCTATCAACTATCACTGATTTTTAAAGAAGCTCAACTGGTTTTGCAAAGGTTTAAAAGTCATTAAATCCTCTTAAACATCTTGTCTCTCTCCTTAAACAGCAGATCTTCAAGGTGGTCAATTATTTTAAACTCTTTAGATTTTTTCTACAAATAATACCACGATCTGAAGTTAAAACACTATTCTAGGAAAGATCTACAGATCTGCATAACCTCGTCAGTGTTTTTTCCCACCTTTTCTCTTTTAGTGTTTTATCTGGACTCGTATGCCAGTTTAATAGTTCTGCAGAAAATCCCTAGGGAGTAGAAAAATCATTAAATTCCAGATACCGCTTGAGTAAGGAGCATTGAACAGAATAACCTGTAACAGAGGACTTCTGACAAATTTCCAGAACACAGTAGGTAGAAACAGACTTTCTTTAGTACTTAGTGGTAATAATACCACATACATGTGGCATTACTCTTGCTTTTTATTCTTGAACTAGAAGAATCTCCTCATTGCAAAAAGCATATCCACTTATGCTAGTTACACTCCGCCTACCAACCCCATCCATAGACTGTATTTTAAATTTAACTGGCTTAATTTCTGATCTGGATGTAGAAACTTCCCTGCCAATTATTATGATGGTATTATACCAAGAGCCAGTTTTGCCTCCTATCTTGTACTGGGCTGTTGCTACTTAAAGCACAGTAATGTCCCGAACTGCTGTGAGAGTAGCTGTAACAACCCGCCCTGCATCAGGCTCTGCACAAACCCAGGCAGGCAGCTAGACCCTCCTCCAAAGAGCTGACCATCCACACGCTGTATTAGAAAGATGGTCACATACACCACCTCTGCAGTTATTTACAGAATAACAGTAATTATTACCTACACAGAAAAAGTCTGATGAAAACTGTTAAAACACCACAAGTTGAGGTTTCCCAGAAATGGAAATTTAGCTTTTTCCAAACCATTAGTGCATGCTCCACAGTTTGCTTACGTGGCCAACTAATTACTGTACAAGGCTTCTTCAGGAAAGCTCCCAAGCCCTCGTAAGGCAGCAAGGATCCAGTGCAAACACAAGCTTGCTGCTCAGGAAAGGTGATGCCCAGTCACAGAAAGGATAAAACCTTGAAGAGAGGGCCCCTAGCTACTCTGGCCAATGCTTATTCTCTGTTCTAAACTTCGCAGGGCTTCACAGTATGAAAATCAAAGGAATACAGCCAGCAAGGGCAAATTCATAGTAACAAACTGAATGGGATAACACCACGAATACTAACAGGCAGTGGTCCCAGAAGACAACATCAGGAACCCATCAAAATGGGCACTGTCTTCAAAATGTCATTTTTGCATTTATATCCTTACTACATATTTCTTACAGCTTTTCTATGAAAAAAAAGCAATTGATCGAAGTGACAGAATCTGAAGATAGGACATGATAAATAACACTTTTCAATCACACTGAAATTCCCCAAAGCCAACAATTTCAAACGCTACAGTCCTGAATATATTTGATGAAAGGCCCGATTCCTGCCTCACACACAAAATTTACACTGCAGTCAACAGATTTTTGTCTAGGATCGAAATAAAATTAATGTACTATATGATAATCGTACCAGAGTAAGTTAAAGGATCTCAACGTCTTTGCTCCATTCATCATTTCACTGTGTCATTTTCTAAACACTAACACAGTTTAGACACAGAACAAGGAGTAAATGTGGATTCTTTGAAATTTGAAAAGAAAAAAACAACACTGTAGCAAAAGCAATGTAATTGAACTTGATGAGGAACAAAAACTGTCACTTTGGTGTCTCTTTTTCTACAACTAGAAGACAGTGTTGTAATTATACTACTTTCCAAATTTGTTTTTAATTACAGAGAAACTGGCTGCATTTTAATACTTTTGATAACTTTAAGGGATGGAGGTACATGCTGGTCACAATTTAAAAATGCTTAACCACAGCAGTATTCAAATTCAGTTCATTCGCTGCCTAGAGGAAACATCCATTAACAGAGAGCAATAACATTAATGCCTACATCTCCTGCAGTACAGACACATAACTGAGACAAATTATGCCCAATCTAGATAGACTGCCTCCCTCCATTTAATGATGTTCTTACAGTTCTGCTCTAATACACGTTCAAAATCAGTTTCAAAATTGAGAAATATCCAGCCACCCCTGTTATCCTCACATTCGTGCATTTTATTTCTGCTTATGCAACACATTCATAGTTGGTAGTGTGCAATTAAAGAGTACATAAATATACTTTTCTCGGCAAAAGTAAAAGTTTGTCACTAAACAGGGAGCTCTTGTTGACAACTCAGAAACAGTATAAAACTTTGCAGCTATCATTCAGAAGAATAAGCTTGAAACTCCTACAGAGCTATGGATTAAAGGCCTGATCCATATTTACTACAAAGGCCATTTTATATTTTCAGTCTTAAAATGGAAACAAAGCATATATTTCTGATTTACTGCAACATCATAGAATAAGGACCAGATCTTAAATAAGGCACTTCTCAGAGTAGAAAAGATAAACCATCAGTTCATTCAACAGATCTGCTGTATACTCAAATTTTGAGTATACTCAAAATTATGCTAGGAAACAGAAGAAAAAAATATTGAACATGAGATTTTAATTTTTCTGAAGATATCAACTCCTACCAATCATTTTATTTAGGCTACAGTTCCCGACCACAAGATGGGCAGAGCTCCCCCCCTTGTCCTCAGACCACAACAAACCTCCGAGGCCACATCGTCATCTGACACACTTCCCTCACAACCACGTTCTTTCTAAGGTTAGTCTGTTCCATGAACTGCACCAAAGGTGAAGCTCGTCAGAATAAAAGCAGTCCAAGAAGACTAACACATTTGAAAAACAGCTTTCAAAATCCAGCAGGGGAAACATGATTCCTGCCAAAAATATTCTCAAGCAGAACTGTAAGCAAGCCACCTTTATTCTACCAAAATTGTATTGTGAAGGATTCCAACTTCGACTACAGAAAGCTCTGAGATCCCAGCAGAAAATTACAGCACAGCTACAACAAAACAATTTTATTAATCCTACCCAAACCAAACTTCAGTTTTCTGAAGTACTACAAAGAATTTTTCTGAAGTACCAGAATGGACTTGCAAAGCATTTACGCAAGCCAATTTTAGGCTAGTGAGGCTAATCTCATCAGTCTCCCTCCCAAACCACCAGACTATGTGAGTTTGTTTTGAATCACTTTCTAAAAAAGCTTTTCTCCTTCAACTCTCCAAAGCAGAACTCAGACAGATTAGCCTTGCAAGTGTAAGTTGTTTTTGCACAATATTGATAAACATATTAGCAAGTATACTGTACGAGCCTGTAAGAAAACCCACAGGCAAGCACCATGGAAAAAAAAAATGTTTTGCCAACCTAATATTTTACATATCTCAAAGAGCAACAGAGTATTTTTGTGGCTGGTAAAACAGAACACAGCCTGTCCCTTTTTGGAATGGATTCTGCAGTCGAGAACGAAAAATAAATTTGCTAAGAGCTGAATCCATCCAAAATGCTCTGGGGTATGGTAGGGGAAGAACCGTAAATGTGCCCTTTAGGTTTCTTCCAGGAAAAAAGCCAGGCAGCCTTTGTTTTTACCAAGTTGGTCTTAATACAGCCCTTACGCTCTACACCATCATCATCTTTGGCTATTAATTTCCTCCAAGTAGAACCAAAAGAACCTGAACATACGAAGTGCACACAGAATCACTTTCCTGGAATACGGTTGTGGGAATGAAGCGTTAGCAGAAGAGATGACATGAGAAAACCTTGCAGTTTTGTCAAGACACTGCAGTGACTAGTAGTCCTTTTCAGAAATTTTTCAGCTTCCTGAGCTCAAAAATTAGTTTTTCATTGAGTGACACTGTTTACATACTCTTGCTTTTTCACATACACAGGAAGGATGCTCGGGGCAAATGAACATTCTGCAGCTTCTGTACATTTGCACTCCTTGAGGGCTCTCTACGGCAGAGTTGGTCTGTACGGTATCAATACTGGCACAGTATTACAAAAAGCAAGCATTATTGCAGAGTGAGTCACAGTTCTTTCTCCTTCAAGAATGTGAGAGAGACTGGCAGGCCCCAGAAGAAGCCCAAATGGCTTTCCCATTCAGAGACTGACACTTCTTAAGTGTAACCAGTGCTGCAAGCCTTGCCATAAGGCAGGAGAGGCTCTACAAGTAGCTGGTGGAAAGAAAACGGCCTCTGCTGCTGTCTTTAAGGTTCCCTAGCACAGACCAGCCTTCTGAGGCACCTGCCTTTTGGCAGCTCTATCTTCTCTCTTCCTCGGGGAAGTACACAAGGCCTAGGATGGATGTCTGAAAGCCCAGAATAGATTACACAATTTCTGCTCAGAGCGTCAATGCCGTACAAATCTAGCAAATCACTCCATGTCAGTGATGCCATTTCCCCAAAACTTGATTGTTTTCTGGCAATAGCTAATATTCATCTTGGCTTGTTTATATACTGAATCTCCCCTGCTTCAGAGGTATCTCTCCATAACTCTGGAACAAGAGCCACATAGTAGACACTTGTAGGAGTCTTGAACAGCAGTAAGGGACTGGGACAAGATAAAACAGTTCTTTGGGTGCTCTTCCATAATGCAGAGTTGCACTGTCCACTGGAGAAATGTTCATGCTGCAGCATCCAAAAGCACGCTTCTCAGACCCACCCTCCTTCCTATGTACCCTACATTACTCTTAAGCAAATGAAGAATGCGCCTCTTCTGAGATCCTTGTAACTACTTGACTGAGACATGCTTTTTGTCGCTATTGGACTGCCTGGACTGTTGGTCATTCTGACATTACTGAATGTACAATTAGAGGTCTTCAGAGGTCTGTTAGCATAAGAAAAATAGTAAGTAGCAAAGCAGTCTCCAGATAAAGGTACTTTAGACAACATTTTTTTGAGAACAGTTAAAAGAGTTTTAGTAGAGAACATATTTACTTGTTTTTGTAATTTTAACCCTAAGAACAGTAATGACTTGCTACCATGATCACCTCCCTTACCTACTTTGAGTTCAAATAAGCCCATCCTACTTTTAAAGTTGGGGGGGTTTAATTCTTTTAAAATAATAATCATACTGTAATGTAGAAGAGTTAGAGAAAAAGAGCATTTTCACACAAAGTTTCTATACAGGCTCACAGTAGAGCAACTGAATTACCTGCCTCCTTGCATGAGCGCTGTTAGCGAGAGAGCTCTCATCTTCTAAAGGACTTCTCAAAAGCATCCTTCACTGTACAGACCACTAGAGTCCTCATTACCATAGGGTAAATAGAATTTCTCTTAGTTTGGCAAACTGGAGAAAGGACATTACACCAAAACAAAATTTGGTCCAATCAAAAAATAAAAAAATTAATCTCCAACCTAACCAATATAAAACAAATACCTCAATGTTTAAGCATATCTCAGATGTTAACTGCATTGCTACTAACTTATCTCACTTCCAGGTAAGGGTGGCTGGGTGGGTTCTTTCCCTTCTTCCTTCCTCCCCCCACTTCAGCATTAATAAAAAATAAACATAAACAAACACAATAAACACTTTCCATAAACACAATTACTCTACAAACCTTTCTGCCACACTGCAAGTGTTGAGTTTGGAAAACGACTGGATCAGGAAGACTTTACAAAGCCTTCCAAAATATCCACATTTTTCTTCTTACCTCCTGATAAAGGTCACTGAGATCCTCATGATGTGCCTGCTTAGAGCATCCTGGGAACTCTCTGACACAACAGGAGTCGGGCGGCCAGTCCATCTCTGTCATTTCCAGCCAGTCTGTGAAGTACACCACCCCACAACATTTAAACTGCAAAGGAAGGATTAGCCAAGATCAGCAATAATGATGCTACTTTTATTAAAAAGTAGGTCATCAAAAAAGCTAAATAAATTCCTATTAACAACTTTCAAAATATTTATGTAGGACTAAATCTACAAGATTTAGTCTAAATCTACAAGAGCTTCCACATATCTTCTTTTGCTGTACTTTGACACAAAAGCAAGGTGAAAAATCTAATGTAGTGACCAGTGAACACCTCAGAAACAGCCAATGATACTGCTCTGTCATTTAAATCCCAACTGCTCCCTCAAAGGATGCTTCACAGAAATTGTCCTACCCTGTAATTCTGCTATCCTTACTACAAGGAACTAACATGTGATAATTTCATGTCAAAAGGGTGGCTAATGAGTAAGTATACCTGTGGCTAAAGGAAGTAGTAGGAAATTATGATTAAGGTCTTACTAGCGACGACTATTCCTGCAAGGCTACAACTGTGGACACATCTACTGAAAACTAGATGAGAAAAAGCATAGATTCATCTGAATACAGAAAAAAGAAGAGAAGATTTTAAAAGCGAGAAAAAAACGTATAGAAATCACAAACACTGAAAGGAAAAAGGAAAATGGAACGAAGGGGTACCACACTAAAATAAACACTGCAAATAGAATCAACCATAAAAGCAGGAAGTCTGGCTGCAAAGCAGATGAGCCATAATTGGCTATAAAAACCACCAGGACTAACAACCTGTCTTCTCTTCTGCAAAGCACACCGAGAGATTTAAAGCCAAACGACCAGCCTACTACATTCCTAGCTGCTTTCACATAAAAAAAGGGCTGAAGCAGCTACATTAGATTTTCTTTGGCATTGGATGGGGACTTGATATGACTGAAAAAAAGCCTTGCTGCAGGAATAAGATGGTGCTTTTTTCTGTCTGGATGTTATCCAGTACCAGCCTGAGTGTTTGTAAGTCATCGCCTGGTTCCTTTGACCCACGGGCTTGGGAACATTTGCCCCCCTTACACGCTTCAGAGCCAGAGTCCTGTATACCACACCACTACTCGGTCACAGTCGAGCAGATCAGTGCCCAGACACCACGTTGGCACACACCATGCCTTGACTTCAGCTGTCCTCTTCCAAATCTCACTTCTTCCTTTTTCACCACAGCTTTAATGTCTCTGTTTTTATCAGTCAAAATCCTCCCAACGTGGGACTTTCTATGCATGGAAAGCTCAAGCTTTGGCTCCTCGTTGTAATTGCAAAGACCACCTCATTAAACATCCTTTTCTTACTCTCAAATCTTTTCCTCCCCCACTCAGTTCTTCCTTCCTGACTTCAACTGACCCTTCCCATCTTCCTTAGCATAGTCACAACTCTGATATTAGACCAGCAAGGGCACTGGGGGGAAAACACATTTCCTATCTCTCTCAGATGTTAAAAGATACAGAAGAGCGAGCACAAAGCTGATCAGGCTGAATCTTTGGGAACAAAATTGTAGTTACAAATTTTTTCTTTAGGAAAGAAACTGTAATGCTGACTGAAGAAGGGCCCCAAGCATAATGCTCATTCAGGCATAAAGAACATACTCGGCTCACACATCCACCATCTGAGTTATGACTAGACAGAATAAAAATGAGAGCCCACCAATAGGAAGGAGCTGTAAAAGAGCCTTCTCAGTTCACTTCAAACTCTCCCCAAATCATTCCTCTGGTCAGAGATGGAATACAGGAAATCTACCTTCTAAAAGGAACTTTTTCTCCCCCGGAAGAGTTAAGACATAGTTGAAGTTTTATTACTAATATTCATATTAAACCCAGCCATTATGACAACACTACAACAACCAGGAGGATAAGAAGCAGCTTTTAATTTAATCAACCTATACATTTAAACCAAAATACAGTAACAGCTCTATTCAAGGAAATCAAGATCATTTGATCATATTATCTCAGATGCAGAACAGACACAAACACTCTGCCTGTGTATGAAGAATTACTCGGTTTCACAGAGCACTTGCATAGCCAGTGCAGGGGACTTGGGGGGGGGGGCGGGGATAACCTCATGGGGTCCTCACTCTTTCTTTCAGGTTTTAGTATAAATACAGACTAACCAAGTGCTGCCAGGAAATGTTTAAATAAACAGGAAATCTGTGCAACAATGATAGATTTCAACATTTCAACAAGGGCAGCACAATGACAGGCATTTAAAGAGTTCTTTTCCTGCACATGAGTTATATTTGGAGTTAATGGGTTTTACCTTGGGCAATTTCATGTTTTTGTAACATAATACTTCATTCTTTAAAAACAGTTCTGAATCTTAGTAGGCTAGAGGGCAAAGCTGTGAATACACAAGGAAGCTTTTTGGTTCGTTTCCCGCTCCCCGCCCCCTGTCAAAGGAAATAAAAACCCTGATCGCTTTCTCAAACCTCAGCCAAAGAGACAATGTTGGCATCTTTTTGGAAACTTTCTTTCCCACTCATTTCCAGCTAAACACGTATGTCCGTGAAAGGAAACTAACAGCCTACAGGAAGGAGAGCACAGTTTAATATTAAAGCAGCATATAGAAATGTTCACTTTATTTTACCTGCAGATTTTTAATTTTATATACATCATATGTTGTAATAATCCTAAAAGGTGTTGGTGTCCTAACCCTACTGGTAAAGGAGAAGACAGTGTAGCAACTTAACTGAATTTAGTAATATCCTTTTTTTGGTGTTTTAGCATCTTTAGGGCCTACAAAAGCTCAGGAGTTGGATATCAAGTGATGTTAAATGATATCATCACTGCACAGGGTTTCACATTAAATGAACTTGCATTTATTTACTCATTCACTTAAAAACAAACCTTTTCTTTTAGCAGATAACATTTACCAAGCACATATTACTTCAGCTGATGAATTAACTGTCATCTTACCTCCCGCTGGAAGAAATTCCAAGCATGGGTCAGCCACTGGTACCTAGGTAGGCCATAATTGGTCATCCTGGCTTTCAGCGTGATCATATCGGACCACTGCACTGGAACCTGGAGCAAGGAAACAGAAGTGATTCACACAACAAATCAGTTGGCTTGTGGCTCCAACTTCCATATGTTCTGAGATCTTTCCAGTGCAATGACCAAAATAACTTTATATGCAAATAAAAGAGGGAAAAAAGTGCTTTAATTTTTATGATATTGAAACTTTATGAGCCTTTATTAAAATATAAGGAAAAAAGTTATTTGTATCCTTTGCTTACAAATTAACGCACACTGGAAAAGAAGCTGCATTTCGGAGAGATTCAGAGATAGTTAGGTACAATTTGATTATACCATTACCAGATTTCTTACCTGGAGTAAAACTTGAACTGAGTCCCAACCATGTCATCAGGGATGGCATTTGTCTGCCCCAGTTTAGGTATCTCCCTGGCATCATCTTAGCCAATAAGAAGAAATGGGCAGCCATATGGGGCAATTAATCTCAAGATAAGTATTTTAAACAGAACAGATGTATATGATTCCCTTGAAGTCTCAAATCTACTTCACTGTCCAAGGTGACAAACTTAAACATCTAAGTATATAAAATTAATTGAGATGAATTCTACCCTGAGAGTCTTTTCAGTGGCTTTCTGGCTTTGCCTGGAATCCTGCATGCAGGTATCCTGAATGTACTCACTTCCAGTATCTTGCTCAAGAGCAGTAACAAGGAAGCATAGACAATGAGGCCCTGTGAAGTTTTCTCTTCACACACACTCATGGCCTTGTAAATCGTTTCTTCTGAAAGAAGGATTCTCGAAGTATTTTTCATTCAAATTTGACTACTCAGAAGTGAGGTACTGGTGTTCTCCATTGTCAGATTAGACCCCCAGTTAGTAATTTGTTAGAAACAATAGAAGCAAGTGCTATTGCACCTGGCATACAATGCAGTTAAGAGTCAAGATAAGAAACTAATTTCTGTTCAGCACAAATTGCAGTGTGCCAAACTAAAACAAGGAGCTGAACACTTCGCAGTTGCCCTTCTAGGCACACATACCATTCATGCTGGGTTTCGCCTTATTCCCATTAGCCTTAATAGTCATGCTGAAAGAAGTCACAATCGCAGTATCAGCTTTCATTTGGAAGGTGGGGGAGCCCAGCTCCTCTAGCTGCTATGACTTTGCTATCCTGTTCAATTTGGAGTGAACATTAAGGGTATTCTGCAAATAGCAGTAAATGTTATTTAAGAAAAAAAATGATCACAATACTTCCCAAGGAGCCTGGTCTTTGTTGTGCTAGATGCTCTACAAAAATATAGGGACAATCACTGCCTGACTGACCCTGTAACCTGCACAAGAACATTTGATAGTGTTTCTTTACTACCAAGTTATACTACATTTTTGACACCGTGGTAAAGCTTCATATATCATGAATATATTAATAATATCCCAGAACTTTAACACACCTTTCACTTAGCAGAATTTTTACTTAAGCTATAAAGCACTGAACTCACAATTGTCCACATGAAAAATATGTTAGCAGCAGAGTACTAAAAATACTTAAAAACAACATCACAGAATATTTCAAACACTTACACTGCTCACTATAATAAAATAATTTGGTTTCGTACTCAATGCATTTCTCTTTCTACTGCGTTGGGAGTTAGCACTCTGCTTTCTTTGGATAATACTTGATATCGCTGCAATTAAGCTCATATTTGCTAGACTATTTTTTTATTATCTTATTTGAGTTGAATACAGTCCAAGGCACCCAACTTCTTTATGAAAACAATGGAAGGCAGAGTTAAAAAAAAAATCACGACGTGAGAGAAGGAAATTAAGAGCAAGGCAAAACAACCTAAACCCCAATGTAGGAAGGCAATTTGAATTCTGGAGCTAAGGAGGGATATCAGAGTCTGTGTGTTTGACTGCTCCGAGAATGCCAACATGTCAAACGAAGGACTATGAAATAGCTTCCCATCAGCTCATGCACGTAGTAGTGCACATTGAGATGCATATGTCTCTATGCACTATACATCCACACTTCTCTGTAGTGTGTAGACAAATAAAAACTAGAGATGCTGGTTTGATTTAAGCGTAAGTTCTGTAAAGCTCAGTTTGCTGTTGAGATCTACTTATTATTATTTTTCTAATAAGTATCAAGGCTTGACCAATGCCCAAGTAAGCAGAGAACCCACACTGGCTTTTCAATCTTGTGGGTGGAATAAATTAGTCATGAGGCACACTTCACGCTGAGAGCTATCATGAGCTGGAAGGAAAATTGTTTATACAAGGATGCTTAGAGCCACTTGTCCACATGCCAAGGAAAGCCCATATTGGATCAGCAGAGGCAGTTACGCCTCACTGACATTTTTGACAACATCTCCCACCCACATACACTAATGCCAGCCGATTCTCTGAAACCCAACAGGGGCTTGTGTGATTTCATGCTACGCTGAAACCGACATGACATCAAGTCACCCCCATGGGTATAAGAGGGAGTCGTCTTATCTTTATCAAGTAGAGTAGGAGAAAGCATGCTCTAGGGAAGTGACCTGCACAGATATGAAAGAACTGCTGAAAAACAACTGTGCTGTTTCAGACTTCCCCATTCCCTAAGGGTCTCAGCAGCAAGAAACGTGAGTCTGGCCAACCTCATCACACGAAGAGCAGTAGTGTTAGGACAAAGGGAATAAGAAGAGGAAATTGGATGGAAAGGGAAAACAAAAAAACCCAGTATTTCAGGGGATGACAAATTAAAAAAAAAAAAATGTATAAAGGGAGAGAAGAAGACAGAAGACAAAAAAAGAAAAGCAATTGCTGAAGAGATTTTTCTTCTGTACTGTTTGCATGCTCATGTTCATACAATCGAACTCCTGGGAGAAAGACGAAGAACCAGAGGAGCGTGGAGTATCTGAGTTCACTGTGACCCACTGCAGAAGGTCCTGACATGGAGCTCAGTGCTGCTTCTTCTGGCAAAGGGGTGCAGGGACAGCCTTTTTTTTTTTTTTTTTTCCCTGGACGGAAGCAGCATCACCAGTGCCTTGACATATGGTAGGCCTATGTCGGCTTTTATCAAAATGTCCCAGGTTTAGGTCTCAGTAGCATAGCAGCTAACAAAGTTTCGGGGTCACACTAAAACACACCATAACTTCAGGTTCTCTAACTGAATAGTGAAGGCTGGAAAAGGCATGTACCAGTGCACTGAAGGCTATGTTATTCCAGACAGCTTCCACTGACAAGATTTCTGTGGAAAGACGGATGACAGTTATGACTGTCATCCTTGGCAAAACCCCTGCAAAGGGAAGCTGTGCCCATAGGATGAAGCATGCCTCTTGTCTGCGTTCCCCATTTTAAAATGCATCAACGTAAGATGACATTTAAAGTAAAGGGATAGCCTTAATCGCTGTTATATTAGAACACCCCTCCGGAATCTGTACCACAAGGGAATGAATGCTGATGCAAAGTGCTGTCACATAACTTCAGGCTTCAAATCTGCCAGATATTCCTTTGGTCCCAGTACCATGTAAATATCAAGAAGGCTCCCTCCCATCTTATAGAAATGTAATTGCTACTCACTGTTGGAAAGACCAGTATATTGGGCATATCTTGGCAGCTCAGAGAAAATATTTGTCCCTCTATTCATAAAAATGTACCAGACTGAGTACAAGACGTAAGGATGGAGCAGCCAGCAGAGCAACGTTTCAGTTTCATTTCTGCTCAACACTTACTCATTATCTTGCATGATGGTTACAAGTCTTCAGTTTGAAAATTAAAGGTTGGTACAGCGATAAAAACTAGACAAAGATAAAACCTCTTCAAAAGTTTACACATTAGTGTTTTATAGCTAAGACATGTTTTGCTTAAAACTGGCATTTATAGCTCATGGAATGGCAGCGTGCAGATTTTGCCATACAGCAAGTCCTCTATTGAAAGAACACACTGTCTGTTTACAATGTGGTACACTCAGCTATAGCTCTTTAAAACATGAGGAGCTTTTGGGGCAAAATCCCTTCAAATTCTCACATCCCCTCTCTCAAAATAGCCTATCTTAAGCCTGAAGTTCATACTTTATCCTCAAAACTTCCACTGACTTCAATGAGAACCTGCCTAAGCAAGAATTAACAAAAAATGAAGTCCTTAAATCAGGGGCTGCAGGATTTGGCTCTCAAATATGGAGGGGGTGGGAGAAACCCAGATACAACCTTCCAGACAGACAAGCTTTCCCAGAAGAATTCTGTTTAAAAAAAAAAAAAAGGCAGTCACTTGAAATTAGACCGTTGGAATAATGAACAAAGATAAACACTACAGGAATTAGAAAACAGCTAGCTAATGGAAATCTTTGCTTTCTTCTGTTGAAAAAATGCAGCCTCCTTTTCTGACTCACCGTTATTTCCTGCTCGTAGGTCCAAACACCACAGGCCAGTTCAACACAGAATATTACAAGCAAACTTCCAAAGTACTGCAGAAAACAGAATGGTCTTAATTATTTTTGATATTCAGGTTAACTTTGAAAAAAAGACTTAACAATATTAAAGGACATCTCAAAACATTATTAACATTTCACATGATTTAAGACACGGAATCTGAAATACATTTCTGTAACCAAAATATGAAAGATTCATGCAGCAAACTTTCTAAAAGTTTACATCATGTGACATTTCTTACTAACGTAACACAGCGCATATGAACATTACATCGGGAAAATAAATTAACTTCCTTGTTGCCCAAGAGTACAAGGCTCTCATGACACATTATGCTAAAACAGTTGCAAAGAGGACAATCTTTTTTCCCTCATATACGTGGCGGGGGGGGGGGGGGGGTTTTTTCCGGGGGTTTCCATTTAAGCAACATATCCAAATCATGCTAAGAGTGAAAAGGGGGAAGAAAAAAAGAAAAAGAATAAAAAAGAGAAAATTGACAAGACGGAAGCAAATAAGGTTCTTGAAAGCTATCTTCTTATCAAAGTAATTTAGATATTTGAGGTCAGGCATAAATGTACCAATATTTATTGAGATAGATTGAAATATCTTTGTCTATTACAAGATCTAACCCTTTAACTATTTAAAAATAGAAAATACTTGTATAAACGAAGAAGCTGTACAGGTCTTAGTTAAGAAAAAGCTTGCTGCTGCAATGAAAAAGAGTAGGACTATCTTCTGTATAGTGTCAACAAACCCTTTCTGAACTGCAGGATAAAGCTGCATGGAAATTAAGACTGCTTTAACTGGTGTTCTCTATTAAAAGTAACCCATTTATATTTTATTTAAAGCAGAAGTATAGTTCCCTTCATTGGCGACTCCAAACTTCCTTCCATGTCAATGGACTGAGCTCCCCCTTGTTCTCAGTACACAAGACTTAAAGTTAGAGTCTTCATGGATTTTAATTTTATTTGGAAATCAAAGCACCATCACAATATAAAATAGAATAAATACATAATTCCATTAGTAGGATACATGCCAAAAGGCTTCTAACTTAGTCATTTCATTCTGGAATCTATTTAGGACAGGTATAAAAGACACAAAACACATACTGAGGGTAAGTGAAATTTTTTTTTCTATTAAAGGGTCAATAAGCCATATTATTTAAAATAGAGAATATAAATCCACAACTGTTAGGATTTAGCAGTCAACTACACAGCACCTTTTTCATTCACCAAGTCTGGAACTGTGGAATTCACAGATACCTTAGCAGCTACTGAACACTGTCTTGCCTTAACTTCTACTTGCTGATCAAATCTAACTCCCCAAATTACATTTGTAGATGCAAATAGCCAAATTAAAAATATGCATGTAAAAATACTCATGTGAATTTTCAAGAGAAACCTGTACTCATACCCTCCCCCTGCAAAGGTCTGTTCAATAAAGATGGTGTTGAAAGAAGAGGTCCTGTTTTACTAGTCTTCACCACGTTACTTGCATCTTCACAGTCATTATAGCTGAACAACACATCCCATATCCTTACAAATCAACATTGTAAGCACACACAGAGGTCCAGTATAGGCCTCCAATAACCAATACATTCATCCTCCAAAGGTCCAAAAGAGGAAAAAATGAGTCGTACCTTGTAAGAACAATGATGCTTTCGCTAAAAAATAAATTCATGAGCTTCTAGACAATGTATCCACTATCACTGTAGTGCCTGCAAGTTATGCAAAGCGTTCTTAAAAAACCGTGGAAATTTACTTTGCAATGTATTCATTTCGAAAGGAGGAAAGAATGCCACAAGCTTTAGCTCTTCTAATTCATACAAAAAAAAATGTTTAGGGACACTATGGCTAATACCGACATTTTTGAGAGGGAGAACAACATTTTGGTGAAAAGTGAATTTGAGTTCCAGCTGTCAATTTCAGTGGTTTTATACTCTAATTGAATAACAAGGCTGGGACTGTCTGCTATCCCCAAATCTTATACAAACTCCCTGATCATGGTGAAAACAATACATCTGGTGGTGCATGTATGGCATTTTCTGGAAAACTCTAAATTTGCAGTTCCTTGTAACATTTCATTCATTCACCAACCTTAACATTTGAAACTTCCTCATTTTTGTCAGTGTATAGTTAAGAAAGTTTGTGGTAGCAGTTGGAGACAGAAAAGCCAAAACCAAGATTTTCTCCAGTTACTGAATATAGCCTGGGATAGAAAACTATTTAGCCCAATTCACTCATAAACCACTTCGGGTCTGCCAGGAATTCAGCGCTCCTGACTAGCTACATCTGGACACATCAGGGCACTGCGGAATCAAGCCTTCTGTCCTTAGAAAGCACATCTTCTGTCCATAAGGCAAAAGACAAGAAAAGACCCTAAGAATTTACACACATGAAAGCACATGCTAGGAACTGAACAACTGCAGGCACACCAAACTCGCACACAGGAGCTTCAGTTTCACTTTGCTATGGAAGAGGAATATTATACCTCTCTCTAAATGCAATGGTTTGCAAAACAAATAATTCTTATGTAAGTTGTGTGGGGAAAAAAACCCTCTAACTATTATTTAAATTTATTACCCCTAATTTCCATCTTCCAAATACAGAAATTATTACTGGCTTCAATGCTTATTCCTTGTCCCCAATTAAATTCCCACAGGAGTCTGAATGCTAAATGCATCTTCCTGCATTTACACACTTCTGCTTTTTGCCAGACGCAGGGACTTGGTTTTGAAGCAAGGCTTAATATTTCTTCCTACGGGCTGAGTGGCTATGCTTTGTCCAGGAGATTAACTCACTGAGGAGCACTATTGTACATTAAGCTCAAAACTGCGCCAGCAGGTCACTTATATTACCTTCTACAGCACACCTCCCTCGGAGCACTCTTGGCCATTGCTGAGATAGTCTACTGTTTTTTCATTTCTCTTTTGGTGTTTTTTTTGGCAGGGAGGGTAGGATAGGGGAAGGCACAGAAGCGAGTGAGTGGTTTTGCAAAGATATCTACAGGTTATCATAAAATAAAAAAAACTACAAGCAATTAATGCAAAGCCACGATCACTTCAAGAACTAGAGACCTTTTACATGGCAAATACTACAGACTTAACATTTTTCTTTTGTAGGCAATTGGTAATCAGTATCATTCTCTCCCTAGTCAGTCTATGCAAAATCATCAGAAAACTGAAGCGGTGCCTTCATCCTGCTAGAAACCCGGTGGAGTCAGTTTCACTGAAAAGCACTAGCCATTTACTGCTCCTCACTAAGCCATGGACATGCATGTGGCCAAGATCCCAAACTTCAGCATCCCTGCAGTGTCAAATGGATGTTGCCAGTTAGCAGGAGCTGGTTGTCCTGCAACCTCTTCATTAAGCTTGCTCACCACCACTGGCCACAGGGGAGGAAGGCAGGCAGAAAGACAGGCAGCAGCTCTGTAAAGCAGTAGCTTTCCAACAGCAGCATCTCCTCTAATACCTGGAATGTTGCACAAGCACCTGGATTTTTTTCTGCAGCGATGTATGGGTATGTGTGTGTGGCTCCATTGTCAGAGTGCACAGCTGCAGTACTGACAGCCTGCGGAGGCTTACACAACTGTACTTTTCCAGCACATCAGTCCTGAAACAGAGGTGAAGGAACTGGGGACTCCAGAAGAATGCTGTTCCCTGTCCTTTCTTGTACAAGAGACCAGACAGGAAAGAAGTGGGAACAGAAACAAAGTCATTACTGTGAAAACCACTTTCAGAGAGATGTAAAGACACAGAGATGAAGGGCCAAGGAAAGATATTAAAGATACTCCCTATGTAATCACCAGATCCTGTTCTGCTGGAACACTCTTCATGTGGTACAGGCGTAAAAGTAACCACAGACGACATCCTCATCCTACCCTGAAACCTCCAATGCAGAAACCACACATCAGCAGGACAGAAACCCACCACAATGAATACTACCTGCTAGTGCAGAGACACTACCAGATCATACTCAGCCACTACAGCTTCTAACAGCCTCCAGAAAGGTCTTGTTCTTGTGCAAGTCACACAACCGTAAGTCCACTTCTACAGGGAATTCATACGACATATTGAATGGAAATCCAATCATGATAAAATTCAACCACAGAAGGGAGGTAACCATCAAGTAAATAATCAAAGACAGGGAAAAAAGAAACCAAAAATGGGGACTAGCATTGAAGTAATAGGTTTTGTGCCAATTCAGATGGCCATTCAGATAGCTATCTGCATAAAGACTATCAAAACCTGATAAAGCACTAGAAAGGTACGTGGTATTTTCAAATATGCGTTAAAAAAATCAAAATAATTCAAAACTATTTTTAGAAAGATCTGTATGGACTGTCTAAATAGGATCAAAAGTTTTAGTCTAAATAAGATTTCTGCACACTACAGTGGCATCCCATAAGAGGGTACAAGCTCCGTATATGCCAGTGCTTCACACATGGAGCACATACACTCTGGCATATGCCCAAAATGTCTTCCTATCTCTCCATCTAAGGCTAAAAACTGAACTACAAAATTAATTTATCCTAATTATGACATTTTTTGCTATTCTCTTTGTTCTACCAAACTGAGCAAGTGACCACCACCACTCAATACATTACAGGAACACATTTCTTTCTTGATCATCTCAACCATTTAGATACAAACACAAATAAAAATAGCAAGTGCAAGCACAAAACCACTATTACTGAATCTAAGATACTCTGCATTTATTTAAAAGGTGTTTGTTCCAACAACTCCATTCTGTTCAGAGAGTAATGGCAAAGAGCACACACATGACGTGCCTCCCCATAAAATCTCTCCCTCATGGCTTTCTATCCTGAAGAGTACAGGAGTTTTTTGTTGCAATCGTGGGCAATTGCAGGGTAGAATATAAAGCATGAAGCACAATGTGTTATGTTTTTTGCAGAGATGCAATACAAAACTCTTACTATAGTTCTAGAGACTTTTTGTCTTGAATATGCCACACAATTCCTGCAATTAATCACTTCATATAATTTGTCTATGCTTTTCAGGCAACAGATGAAAAGAACTGGTGAAAAATAACCTTCTACTTTTGTTACTAACATGGCAACAGGAGGATGGAAAAACTGGGACTTCAGAAAACACAGTACATGGAGGGATTTTGTAAAAATTTTGCTCCTCTTCCCACCCCAGTCCGCATTTTAAGCGCCCTTCTCCAAAGTAATTCCAAGAACACAGAATTTTTCAGAGATTTTTTGACAGTGGAAATACTAAATTCTGATTACATTTAGCAAAGGAAAACTAGAGTTAAAACTCTAGGGTCCTGCAGTAGTCTCCTTCAGTGCAATAGCCAGGGCAATGTGAATAACCAGTGCCCTATTATCAGCCACCGTGATAATCCCACTGGCACAGACACAAAACCCACATGACTGTCCTCTGAGGATGCCCTTCCAAACTCAGGTGTAAAGCATTATGCCAGAAATGAAGCTAAGAGCAGGAGCCCTCATAGAAATTTGATGACTTAGGGTACTCAGTGACCAACAAGTCACTATGGCCCTCTGGTGCTGAGCAGCCCAGGCAGGTAAGGGTAGCCATACCACAACGCTGTGCATACCCAAGTATGTTCCTGAAGTGATACCATATGGGGTTTTTTTCTGCTCTGCCACAGCTGGGTTTGGTAATTTTTTGCCAATGACCTATGGAACGCCTCATCAGCATTCAGCTACTATAACCTGTAAAATCAGTGGGCTGTTAGCCCCCGCACAAGGAGAATTGAAGACCTGAACACATTCCCAGTCATGCTCTCTTGATCCTGCTCATACCAAACACGGTATGATCATTCTGTTTCCAGGCTGAAAGTGTGATTTGGAAGCAAGACTCTAGGCAATCCGCAAAAACATGAACCGAGACAGGGCTCTGCAGCAACCCAAATTTCATCAGAAGTAGAAAGGCACAAGAGTGGCTTAATTCATCTTTTTTCTCCCTCAAACCTTTCAGTTTGCATGTTGCATGATGCTCCTGTTACTGGGATTAGGACCCTATTTCATCTCTTCTGACAGCTTCCTAGTTAACTACTGTCATCCTAGAAGACTTCACAGTCTACCAATTCATCCCTAGAGGACAAATATATCCCATAACACAACATACTCAAAATACTGACTTCTTAAGCCCACTTCCAGACAGTGAGAAAGCAAGACAGCATTCTGTATATGAAAGCAAACGGCAATGGTAGGCAGGAGCTAATGACTGGAGTCAGAAGTTGCAACATGGTGAAGAAAAGCGAGAGCTTGGGGAGGCATTGCAGCTTTTGGAGAATCTGGTCTACAAGACTGCAGAAATCCTTCCATTTTTGAGCAAATGTGCCTGTCTTTGAAGGATCAGTGTATTTATTAATGAATCATCATTCACATGCTCGGTATTTCATTTAATAAACACCTTTTTTCAAGCTGTACCACTCTTCCCAAGCATTTTTCTTTTCTGACAGAAGATATAAAACTTTTTATTTTTTTCCTCCTCAGACGCAAGAAAAACCACAACTCTTATGTCAGAGCAAATGAAGAGTAGCTGATCAGCAAGTCCAGCCTCCTCAGACTTGCTGTCTGGTGCTCACACCACTTTCTTGGGCAACGTGGTCCATATGGCAAGAGAGGCAAGGAAAGCTCTGGGAGGGAAGGGCAGGGGCTGAAGGAGATTCCAAGGGTAAGGGAGCTGCAGAATGAAACCTTACAGGAATCTCTAAAAGCCTGGAGTATATGGTATGTAAAACAAATGCCAGAAGATTTTAAGAGGGTTATGCATAGCATTTCCCAATGGCTAACAGCCTGAGCGCGTCAGCCCTGTTCTTCTGAGACGCAAGCCATCCAGACATCTGTCTGCACCCTGAGAAACATCAGATGACCACCACCGCTGGATCACCAACGGGAACAAGACTCTTTCTGTGCAAAACCTAGCAGGAAGCCCTTCCTCCCTCAGTAAGTTACAAGCTATGGTTCCCTTTATTTTTGTTACAGTTTACAAACTAACAAGGTTATTTTAATGATTAATCCAGCTCTACTTTTTAAAAATGGAGCAAGCACTCATTAAATAGAGTCAGACAAGCTGCATGGAAAACTGAAATCCTCTGTTTATCCACTCCAGCAGCACAAACTTTCCCCTGCCCCCCCTTCCTCCCTCCCTCTCCAGCTCCCTCAGCCCTGCCCTGAAGGGATTAACAGTTCATTTGTCATTCCAATTTAAAATTTGGTTTACTTGCCTGACAACACAGAAATTTGTGAGACACAGTCACAAGTCAACAAGGAAATGGGCTGAAACCACCAACTTACATTAGCTACTGAATGCCATCCAGTTCTTTAAAATAAATGCATTCCACAGCAAAATGATCAAATACCTCTACAATTTTAGATTTGTTTTCCCAGATCACAAAATTTTATCAAAACATCTTGAAGCCTGGGGCTTTTGCAAAGTCCAAGTTTTATATAAAAGCTACCACTTTTTCCAAAAACTTTATAACTAATTTTCCTAATTAAAAAAAAAAATTGATGGCAATGAACATTTTATTTTTCTAAGGTATGTGTCCAAGTTCTTTTGATTGACCCCTTTGCTTTTTTTAAAAACTAAACAAATTTTTTTATGTATAATTTTTTTTAATGTATAATTAGAACTTTATTCACAGCCTCGATTCTTCTGTAAGATATTAATGACCTGTTTTAAATTTTTACTTTAACGGTTAATCTTTGCTTATAGAAGTAAACAGGTATTACTTTGGAAATAAGCAAATGCACACTTCAGACAATTATTAGGATTTATTTGCTCAAGGCTTAATTATCTCAAGTCAATGAACTCCAAGGAATAAGGGTCACTGCAAGGTCATGGTAAAGTACTGAACAGGACATAGGTAAAGATAGCCATTAGACCGTAATTTCCTCATGGCTCACAATTTTCCCTTCGCCCTTCTTCTCCCCTTATTTCATAGGATTTATACTAAAACTAAAGTTTCCTGTTCCACACAGATTTTTCAAACAGCTCCCTTCATCTCTCTACCCCCTCTTTATTTTCTACCAAGGAAATTAAACACCATAAAAATGCTTCTTTAGTCAAGAAAATCCTTTTTCCTTGTAAAATAGACCAATTCGGGGCTGATACACACAATATCTCTGCCTCAGCATTCCCCAAAACACTTCAAACAATTCACCATTTTGAGTGGAGGAGTGCTCTTAGATATAAAACCCATACCACAGCCCCTGTGCACAGAGCAGAGTGTCTCTGTGGTTAATTAGTCAAAAGGGCAAGATTAGGCAAGAAAAACAGATTCATTTACCTGACAGGACATCCACTCTAGACTCAGTTTGTCACAACAAGAACACAGTTGAACCACAGTGTCAAGGCATGCCCCACCAGTGAGTCTGGGCTGCGTTTCAGAGAAGACATGGAGGTTTGGCTGGGCTTTGTGGATCTGGTCACTCATTTACTCCTTCCTTGCTGTCAGGGACTCTCCCATTCCCTACTCCTTTCAGCAGAGGAAAAAAAAAACTGGGCAAACGAGCAACGAGAAAAGAGGAGCTGGGCAGGACAGAGGGGAAAAAAGCACCATGGCAGCAAGACCACGTATTACATCAGCAGCTTCCCATCTTCTTTTCTCAGTGAAGATGCAGCATCCCTTATTCCCATCCTGGCATCACTCCCAGCTCTCTAGCCTCGACAACCCCAGTCCCGTGAACCTACTATCATACCAGTCCCTGTCTTTTCAATAGCTTCCTGGTACCCACTTCTATCATTCCGCTTCACCAACCTTTCTATTACTATCTTCCCCCCTCTGTTCACCAGGGAGTACCACTCCAGAGCCCTTTTCAGCTCTGGTACCGTTTTGGTCTCTTCTATTGCTGCAGTTAGGAATGACTTTCGAGAACTTGGAGGGTGGAAGCAATATTAACAGCGTAACAAGTGGGAATGGGGGAAAACAGGAACAAGGAAGACAAAAGGAGCAAGTCTTGCTCCAAAAGTTTTGGATCATATGGCCAGACGTGGTGACACCTAGTAAAACGAATACTCAGGACACACATCCCCAAGACCAAGCAAAGAGCCACCCCCATCAGGTGAGCCTAAAAGTATATCGTGCAGTGCAAAGTGTGTCACAGAATTCCAGGCAGCATGTTTCATGCTGAAAACATACTGGAACCATAAAATGACTGCACCTGTCAACAGGTATTTACCTTTTAATTTAGCACTGTACCTTTTTCCATAAGGATGAGCAAGTGGCTCTTCACTATTGCAGAAGTACGCAAAAAAAAAAAATTTTCAATGGACAGCATCATAACTGTACTGTCCAACCTTGCTGTCATAAGTCAAAGGCATTTCCCTGAATAGCCCTCAAGGGGCTGGACAGTTCTTGTTACTTTGAGCTGCTGGATAACTGCGCCAAATAGCACCGCGCTGCCTCTGCTCTGTTACAACACGGCTGTGCATTCAAGGCAGCTGCTAAGCGCTGGGCTGAAGGAAGCAGATCATCACCGTGAGCGCAGCAAATATTTGGATTTAAGCCAAGCATTTGCAAGAAGAGCAGGACACTCCCACCAGCTCAATTCCTGTCGTGCTCCTCCACCCCAACCCTCTTCCCTCCACGCTGCTCAAATAGGCAGCTGCTCTTGCTTGCAGTTCATTCAGCAGGCAGCACCCTTCTTCTCTAAATGCCTCCCAATAACCCGTATAATGCTGGGCAAGGCAACTTGCACCTCTCATCTCTAAGTTCCCTCTCCTAGTTAAGAAAATTAGGCACTGTTTCAAAGCACCTCCCTTTTTCAAAAGTCTTTTAAGTACGTACACAGCGGTGTACATCGACACTGGAGAACACAAGGTCAACAAAACACACCTCGTGCTCAGACAGACAGAGAGATTGGCACTGGAGCCCAGAACCAGTGTAGTCCACTCCACCGCGCTGGGAGCCCTGCAGAGTGCATCAGCTCCTGCAAAGCCCAGCTCTGCTCTGTGGTGACACTGTGGCATCACAAACACCGATCTCAAGATATAACAATCTGAACCTTAAAAATCCTGATCTGAACAGGAAAGAAGCTTACCCTCTACCCCCTTTCAAGGCAAAAAGATGTCTAACAATGATTAGTACCAGCATCTCCTCGAGCAGTTCACCTTTGAATTGAAAGTTAAAAATGGGGGGGGGGGGGAGCTCTATTTATTTTCTTGAGAAAGTTGCTTATATCTGAAACTGCTGGGATATAATAAAAATTGGTGAACCTTAAGCATACTTTCTCTTACAAGTGGAACATCAAACAAGCAGCACTTCAAAATGCAAGCTAAATGTCCAGCCCCTTACTTACCTACTGACTATCTGAACTTGACTTTTAGCACAGTACTGGCTTCTCATCAAACTTATACTACAGTATTAAAAACCCACTCAAACCAGTCTTTCAACAAGGCAGGCCAAGCTGTCTTCTGCATCTTTGTTTTCCTCCTGCTCACATCACATTCATAAATAAACTGCTGATAAAAGGCACCAAAGAGGAAAATTAACTCAGCCTCTGTCCTGTCTAATTCTAAACTGCACAGGTTTACACCAATTATGTTTGTCAGTTATTGCTTCCCTCTCAATGCTTGGTAGTTAAATAATGAAGAAATACTTCTGGTTGGTAAATAACAATGCCAGTGCCAAATGTTAGTACAGGGTACTGAAGCAGCTGTGACTGTGGTAAGAGTCCACATGGGTCAGAACAAATATCATTTATTATTACAGAACAAATAACCTATATTATGCATTATTGCAGAAATACATGCTGCCACAAAAAAAAAAGACAGAAAAATTAATGATCACAAAAATCGCCTACTAATTGATGCCAACTGTAGCCACAAGTACTGCAGAATAGTTGGTGCTGCGGTACCGTAGAGCAGTCAACATTTCACACAGAGTAACAGTGCCTTCTAGAAAGACATTCGCAGTTATTGATATCTTGCAACACAGCAGATGTCCAAATTCAATGGCCTCCTACCACCTCTGCATCCACCTGGATGGAAATGGGCGTATGGGTATAGAACAATCTGCCCAAGTGGTGATGCAGTCAGCGGTTCCCTGTCATTCTTCAGATGGACTTCACCACTTTCACCAACACTGCATTTAGCCGGCTGAGAACTACTGACATGGAACAGCCACATTCGTCTTAGGTTTGTCACGTGTCCAGTTTACCTTTTCAACCAAAACACAGTATAATTTCATTTTTTCACTTTATGAAATATTTGCCTGCTTTTAAAGAAAAGATCGGTTTAGTTTAATGATGATTATTCTGGTTGTCTTTCAGCTCAATTAACAGACAATTTAGTCTGCCAAGTTCCAATTTATAACCAGGTTCTGACACAACCGAATTAACAAGCTGTTTGACCACACACCAACAGGGTCTAACAACGTTTAGCTCTGAGGAATATTTATTTCTCTTCCAACTTTATGATAAAAATCAGTAACAGGATTTGCCCTATTGACTATCAAATATTTCTAACAGTTTTTCCCTTTGTTAAAACATATGCAGACAAATTTGAATCCTGTGCTGTCTGAATGCTGTAATTAAAGAAAACTCATAGTTACAAATGCCAGAAATTTGCAATGAAAACTCCAGCCAGGAAAATATTTTTCCAGTGGGATTTTCATGAAGCTCTTCTTGTCAAGCAAGAGTTTACTCTTGCTTTAATAAAAAAAGAACTTCAAAAAAATTCACACACCCTTAAGGTTATTATTCTTAAAGAACATATGCCATGGGGGGTGGGGGTGGTTTTTTTTTTTTTTAGTTAGGCTATGTGCACAACAGACTTCAAAAACAATCCAAAACGTACAGGGCCTCAGAAGAGAAGAGGCAAATGATGGTTCTGGATTTAAAAAAAATAATTTAAAGAACCTGGTTTGAAAAACTGTAACAAGCATCATAAAACCCAGACTCTAGTTTCTCATCCTTTGACTTTTTACACATTCAAGTCAGTGACTTGGAAGAGTCCAGATTTTCCAGTTTAGGCTGGCATCACAGTCACTTCTACATTGAGGACGCTGGTCATTCACAACACACAACAAAATTATATTATAGACACTTAAGGGACACATGGGCTCTTTACACCAGCTAGCCTTCAGGACTATGCATTCCTGAAGCAATTAAAATTAAATGATCATAGCTTTAAAATGCTGGTTCTACAAATAATCCAGAGTATGCACCTCAGAAGACTGAGGTGTTATTTTTTCTTACTACTAAGCTGAGTAAACATTAGTTCAATTTATACTTATGCCCCATGTGAAGATGGGAAGGTTTCAAGCATTTAATTGCTAAGATAAAATTTCAAAAACAAATTAAAATAATTATGTATTCAGATGTATTAAAAATATCTAAAACCATAATATATATATTTTGTGGTCCTTATGCTTTATTAGATTTTTCCAAAAATCCAATTCAATTAACGACATTAGCACTAGCAATTAGCATGCTGCCAGGAACGTCAAGATTTGTGTCCAAATATCTCTGCATGCCATCATTTATGGCTGTTCATGTACTTCAAAAAGAAGATTAAAAGCACGACTGAAGATATTGTTAATGTTTTACATGAAGGTTCTTTTTCTTTTAGTTCATCTGATTGTAAAAAAGCTCATTTTGTTGATCCATCACTTTTCTGATTAGTCTGATGAATGAAGCATTGACTTAACGTCTGCACACTTCTGTGCTATAACGCGACTGCATTCATTTAACAATTAATCAAAGACAATGACATGCTTAGGAAGATATCATTTAGTTTTGCTTATCAGTTTGCTAGCAAGAGCAAATTCTCAGGCTCCTGAAAATGAAATATTGCAACATAAAATGATAGAAATGTCTTGTTTTGATTTAGTATAATTTGACTGCCTAAACACACTTTAAATAATTTATTTCCAGATGGCATTAAAAGCTACAAATGATTTCTTCTTTTCACTGGCAGTTTAAATAAACTGAAGGCCAAAACCAGTTTGAACTTCATTTTCTTTTTAATTAGTTAGGATTATTTTTCAAGGCTTAGACCAAAAAACAGTAACTTTTTTTCCAGATACTATGTAGCATTGATCTACATCACATAGTTTCTTTTGCCTTTTAATTGATTTTAATTCACATTAAAAACTATCATGACTATAAAATAAAAAACACTTTATGAAAATAATCTTACAACCTTACCATAAAAACTAAGGGTTTATAAGTTTACCATCTTTTAATACTTCCACTATTTATATAAAACAAAAATATGTACAAAGCCCTTTTAAGGTATGTAAGAAAGATTACTAGATAAATAATTGCATGGTATGAAATTACGTTAATCCATTATTTTTATGCAAGTGCTTATAACTAAGTAATATCTGCCTTAGAACTTATTCCCATTGACTTTAACATTGCAATGTTAAGATCTAGAGGTAAAAAATGCATGACTATTATATTACTATAAAGTATTCAGATTTAAATGAGAATTCTTCCTAACTATATAGCTTTGAAACAATAATATTTATACTGTTGACTTAACAAATATCCAAAAGGGGAAACAGCATTTGCCCTTCTTGCAATTGAGGAACACTTCTGCTGCAGACCTTCAGCTGGAAGTCTCAAATAAAGCTTACTCCAACCCTCTCAAATAAAAAAGACATTTTAATACAAAACCCCAGTACAGTTTCCCAACTGTTTTAGCTGTAGTTAGAATATTTCCTATTAAACAAAGCAAAGGTTGCATAAATGTCAGCCAACTTCTCACTATTTTTTTTGTCGTTTTGTGCAAGATTTGTGAGGTCCAGCTATCATGTACTTAAGCCTGCAAAGATCCACATGAAAAATGCAACCATATACAGTTTGCGAGAACCCAACACAGACTGCAGTGAAAAAACAGCAGGAGCCCAACTCTACTTGTGTAAGACTCCTGGATATTCTCAAGAGCTGAAAGATTTTACCTGTCTACTTCCTCCTACTCCAATTAGGATAGCCAAGTCTGACACCTCTTTCACACCCACTGCTCCCACTCTCTAGGGCTTACAGACTGCCTGGAATCCTGCTTATCCTCATGTTAAAAGACAAAGCCCAACTCTGCAAAGGGCTACCAGCTAAACTTCTAACAGCATACAGGTATGACACTCCTTGATCTCAGTGTTGCCAATGGTCTAAATATTTTTAAACTCCAAACCTTTAGCATTTGTGCAAGTTTTATGGGCTTTTTGGTTTGGGGTTTGTTTTTTCTTGTGGCTTTGTTTATTTTTCTTTTTTTTTTTTTTTTAATTGTCCTCAACTCACTGACTTCCAGACGAAGAAAGAGACATTTGGGTCCCTTGACAGTTGAGGCCTCATCACAGTTAAATTATACACAGACTCTTGTGCAGGAGAGACTATTGCTTTTCAGCCGCTGTTGGCTCAGTTATGTAGCCTCCGAACAAAGGAAAAAGCTGGGTACTTGGAATTTATTTCTGAACTTGCTCACAACCAAATGCAACTGCAAAATCCCACATCCACGTAAGAGAAGGCAAAGCTTCTGAGTACACTCAGAATTAACCTTCATCAGCTACAAATGCTGTTACTTTATACACACAATCAACTCTGGGAATAAAGCAAAGTCTAGGCTATTTAGCTGTTGCACAGCCAAGAGTCAAAAGGGTAGCATAAGGGTTTGTTTCAGAGCACTCAGACTCACGTTCCTGTAATTATTAGTACTTAAGAGTGTGAGTTATTTTTCCCTTCAGCAACTCCTCTACTAAATGAAGTGGATTTTTGCAAATGAGACACTGCTTGTCTTTCAGTCACAGCATAATGCAGTCTAGGCAATAAATTCTTTCCTACTGTGTGCTTTGCAATTACAATTCCTCACCGATATCATAATTCAACATGGTAATAAAAAATAATCAGTATTTATCTAGTGCCTGTGGATTAAAACTTTTCTTACACTGTTGAAGCAAAGCAGAAGTTAGCTGCTTTTAGAGGTTATGAAACATACCCAGACAAGGAGCAACAGATTTCTTTTCACTGTTCCACAGTAGCCCAGCATTCCAACTATGATGAGGAAACAGCAGACTGCAATCATGACCGGGTGGACCACAGGAAAGTAAGTCAAAATGACAGCCTCCTCCACCCTAAAACCAATCAGAACCATAAATCAAAAAAACCCATAATCACACAAAAATGATACAGAAGAAAAACTAATACAGCCATTAAAACAAAAACGGTGGATTAGCAGATGCATTCTTTCCAGCACCTCACACATTTCACAGAAATATCTTCTACATGGTTTTATTCAGGTACCAGAAAGTAACGCATCATACAAAATCTCTTTGGAGTGAAGGCGATCTTCCTATCCTGCACTTGCACAGTTTGTAGCACAATGAGGCCTTGTCCCATCACTAGGGCTCATAAGCACTGCTGTCATAAAACTAACAGCATTCCTAAATCTCTGGACTGAATAAAGTATTCAAAACTAAACAGTAATATAATATGGTTACATGTTGGCAAAGGGCCAAAAATTGATCCCTGTCAGAAGAGAAAGGCACAGGAATAAAACAAGACTGAATTCATATCTTTCCCCCTTCTCTAATTTCAACTGATGCCAGAAATGGTGGTAAAAATACACCTTTCAACAAAACAATAATTAGCCCAGCTGAAGGCTTCTTAATTCTAGAAATCCTCATTAGGAAACTTGCCATACAGAATGAATGACATATACCACAATCAATCATCCACACAGATTAATAGGTTTAAGGAAAGCTTTACCTTGTTTCTGCAGTTAAAGTGAGAACATTATTCAGGTAGTCTCTCATCCAAGCCGAAACACCTAATATGCTGATGGACATCAACTAAAAAGAAAAGATTAATTTATTTATCATACATTTTTTAAAAATTGCAAGATCATTCATAATTTAAGTAGAGGATCAGTGCATCTTTCATGCATTCATTTATCCAAAGAGCATCTGTCCCCAAAATTGTACTTCTATATGCTTAGAGTTGGTTTGTTGCCCAAGTATTTAGGGAGCCATGACAATAATCTTCTCTCCCAGTATGCATAATAAATGCCTGGATACCTTCTCTTCCACCTGGTGATGCCACTGCCGGCTCAAGTCCCACCGCTGCACAACACACCACAGAAACAACAGGAAGGGTTAATGCTGCTAAAACCAGCGACTCTCAGGGCTCAGAGGTGATACCCACCAGTCTGTATGAAACCATGAAGCCACACTCAGGTACACAGCCAGTGAAGAATAATCTGAAGCCCCTTACAGGATATAACATTACTGATACACTGACACAGAGGAGAGGAGGTTTATCTTGGGGTTAAATTTAGAAGAATCTGATTCTCTCGCTCATTCAGAAAAAGTCACACCACAAACACTATACCTCAGTTTCCTGAACCATAGAATGACAATAAAACTCACCGTACTTCAATTATAAACCCCAGATCATCAAAGCGTTTGGGTGCCTAACCTGCCAGGCACTTGGGAGGCATAAAGCCACTACGCTTTCACCAGGACTGCTCCTACGGCAAATAAATCCCTGAGACTGAACCCACCTAGAATTGCCACCACCTCAACAGACCCGGATTTCTTGTCACCTGATGCCACTGTGCACTCCGGGATACCCGAGACCTACCAGCAGAAGCTCTGGCCTCCGATTTTCTTGAGAAGCCAAACCTGAACAAGGAGGTCAGGACACACCTGACACGCCGTGACAGCACCGCTGCAGCAGAGGTACCACTAGAGGAGAAAACACTCTTCACGGCACTTGTTCACGTATTTTGCACCGGGCTACGTAAGTCGGTATGCCCTTCCTCCTGGAGGAGGGCTCACGTAGCAGCGGCATCGTCCCCTTCGTGCGTGCTCTCCGGCCCCAAGAGCACCACGTCTCCTCCTGCACCCGCAGGACAGACGGAGCACTGCTCCCCAAACAGAAGGTGTGAGATGCAGCTATGAACTCCTTCAAGGAGAGGAGGGAACCGCTGGCTTTCTACAAAACGGAGCAAAGTTGAGGTTACGAATGCCACTGCTTATTTCTCAAACCATTTCAGGGAATTCAGCTGGTTTACTACACCCAAAGGAGAATTTAGGAATATCAGCCTCACACGGGCACCTAAGCCTGAACCACCACTCAAGGGCTGAACCTGGACTTCAGAAGCACCACTGTCTAGCCGAGGGACAGGGACCTAAGCGTGCTGGCTCTCCTGAATGCTACTGTTTTCATGCATTGTATAGGTGGATGCCAGGAAACCTCAGCATTATACCAATGGCTTCTTAAATCAGTGGGAATTGCTCATCTCCCCTGTTGCCTTCAAAAGCTAGCTTCCCACACGCCCTCACATTTCCCTAAAGTTGTTGTGAATAACAAATTAATTGGTTCAAACCTAACACATAAGAAAAGTCACCCCATGTCCTTATCGGCTCCTTTGCCCGCAGCACACCCACAGCAGGCTACTTCTGCCTTTAAAATTTCATGAGAAGTCCCAGTGGCTACCCCACGGCTTCCTCCTGCTTCTCAAAACTGATGCACAAACTACAGGCACTGCCTCGGTTCTGGGTGGTGCCAGCGAGAGCCCTAGGTGCTTGGCATGCTGCAAGCACAGTCCTGAAAGCTAGTGCATGCTACAAGTCTACTACATACACGTGTGTCCTTTATGCTCTGGGGGATCTATTTTGCCTGGTGGAACAGTAGGAGTAAAGAGCGTTTTCTGTTATTTGCAGGAAGCTGCAGGAGCAAGGAAAAGATGATGACTAGAATCTCCTAAGCATCAGGCAAATATACCACACAAGCAATAAAAAACATGTTTCTAACACAAAGAGAGGTAAAGAGGACTACAGGCAAACAGCTTACCTTCTTATGGTCAAAAAGCAACAGAAAACTTTTTTAACCCTCCACATCTCCCTGCAAGGACTGCTGATAAACACAGAGAAAGTATTAGCTTGCACTTCCACTCTGTTTATAGTAAAATACTTAAGATAAATTCGGTTACTTGGCTTTACAGCAGTGGTGCTCAGAAGTGAGAAGTCCATCAAAACCACACTCCTCAGCAACTCTTAATAAGAGTGAAATGATCCTGCTGCAAAAACTTCAAAAATGTTCACTTGCTAAATAATATTCTCCCTCCCATGCCAGACTGGTGGCCTAACAGCCTAGTCCCTGCTCTCCATCAGGAACTCGCAGGCTGCACTTGTTTTCTTTCAGCCTTCAGTATGCGGCAATACATTCCCGTACAGCAACGAGAGGAGATGAACTCCTTGGAAGAAGGCAAGAGATCGCTTCTTCAGCAGAGGTAAGATTTGGGAGGCAGAAGGTCACCACATGGATACTGGAGCCTGCAGATTATTCCGAGATACGACGGAGATCATGCGGCAACCAGCTAAAAGGCAGAGGGGACAGAAAGGACTTCCTAGAGACCAAAAGAAATGAGCAGAGTCCTGCCACTGAGACAATCATTCGGTTTGCTAGGAGAAAGGACTTGTCTACAAAGGCAAATCAGGAAGGAGGACAACTTTTATTTCTGCTCTGTCTGCCTAAGTTGAGTCTTCTCTACCTAGATATGTATTTTTGCCCCCACAAAATCAGTGAGGGGAAAGTCTAGGCAGACACATCTCCAAGCTGTGGCCAATGCATGGCCACATGAGTTCTACAGAAATGCTTAATGACCGTATCATGGAGCATGACTCGGTTTTCACTTATCACGAACAGCAACTGGAAGAAAAGGACTGCTTCCCTTCACCTAGGAAACATAACCTTCACCAATAATGTAACTGCATGAACACTATTTCAGTTCATAAGAACAAGCTCTCTATGAAAGGTCTCTCACTTCATTCAAAAAGCTTTTAGCCATTTAGGTCCCCCTGGCTGTTCTCCTTCAGTGTAAATAACTAACAGCCAATTACTACTGCTTCTTGCTGGACGTAAATTACACACCAGAAAATTCCCTCTGTAACCCCTGTGAGAGCCAGGCTACAGCTCATCTGCTCACCTACCGTGTGCCCTGAATGATCTCACTATCATTAACTCCTTCAGGTGTTATTGACACGCTGCTACACAGATGTTACACACAGATTACCTGTGCAACACCCTCCTGCCGACCAAACAAATTCCTTGGGAGGCACCTTTGGCACCTTATTTTGAAGAAAGGCCAAAGTGAATTATTACTCCGAATGACCTGAAAGCCAGCATGCTGTGACACACTAGATTCACGTCCATGAAAGTCAGGAACACTGTCAAACTGGGGTGGCATAAAAACATGGCTCAGAAAGAGAATAGGCAAATACTCAAGAAGCTCCTCTTGAACAGAGAGGCCCATGAAAGAGCAAACCGTGCCAACTCGAAAAAGCTATTCAGCAACAGATTAATTACAAAAGGCACATTTTACAGCACATAACCTGGCAAGTGCTTGGTAGCTTTTCGTTACCAAAGGGAAGTGCTGGGAAAAAAGTCGTATCCCTTCTGATCAGCAAAAGCGAGCCTCTGGGCAGGAACACCCTGCAGGATGAAAGATGCGCTTGCAACACCAGGCTGTCCTGCGTAATAATGACTGATGTTTAGTTTAGTGACAAAAGATTATGAAGCACTAACTCACACCCATCAGTCGACTTGCTCACCTGCTCCATAGCCACAGGGGAATCACAGCGAGAACACGACACACGCGCCAAACCTCCACAGCCTCCTGCTTATGACTTGGCATGCCTATGTGCTGCCCTGTTTAAGCGCTAAGCATCCTCAAGTGCCAGCTGACATCAAGGAGGCTCCAGGCACCCAGCACTTCACACAACTTACGGCAGAGGCAGATCTGCAGCCAGCAGCACAGCATTTACACTAACATCAGCAGTACAACTCACCCCATGTGCTCAGTAGGCAGGAACAATAACAACCTCCCCAACAGCCTTGGTGTGCACCCAAACCTACCAGCAAAGAACAGCAGTCATATCGCTGCAATTCACTGCCACGCGATTTTCAAGGAGTCATGGGCAGGGGCAAGGTCCTGATTAAAGTTTGTGCTGGTTCATTTGAGGATGGAAAAAAAGGCAGCCTTAAAAAACTGCCAGCCCCTACTTCAGCTATTGTTCTGTAACTAATTTAGATGTAAAACACAGTTAGAAATCCGTATCAAGCAATCAGATGAAAGGACACAAGTTTATGAGAAATAAAACTACCAAGATAATTCTCACCACATTAGCAGTTACATCATTTCACCAAAAAGTTTTCATCCAAGCTTCTCTGACAACAGCCAGTCTGCTGTGCTGTAAACATAATATGATAGTAGGCAGTAAAACATGTTTATTTGTTGCAGCTGGCTGCACAAGTCACTATGGGTTTCATTCTGAACTGTCACAGTATGTTATATAGCCATCAACATGACACTGAAGAGTTTACAAAACTGCCTGCTGTCATACTCTACTTTAAATATATTTTCACACTCATTAAACAAAAGTAATAAATTATATTTTTATATATGAGCAATATGCAGATCACACAGTAATATATTAAATTTCCAAACTGATTTATAACATAAAGTTTATAAAGATACTAGAGCTTTCTCAGACAACTGAATTACAATATCCAACAATGGACTCAAACTGTTAGGAGTGGTCATTCCCAAGCATAGTTTATATTGTCTCTGAAACTCTTTTACATAAAATATGCATCAACATGAAAATATAAAATAATAAGCCCTTACTGTAAGAGTCCTACTCACAATGTCTTTTAGGCCATACCTAAACTGGAAAATAAATCTGCATTTTCAATTAATAAATGAACATGGATTTCTGTCTTTGAGGGAGCAATACCAATTGCTGTCACTATTTGCACACCTGTTCTCATTCTTTTGTCATTTTTTTTCATTCAAACACTCTAATGCCTTAATTTTTGACAATGAAAGTTGCTGTGCTCAAATTTGAGAGAAGGGGGTTTTTTCATTATTAAATCAGAGGAAAGATTAAAAGTATCTTCCATATTAAAAATCACACACCATTTTTGTTTTCCTAACAGATGGGGTAAACAACTTCAGACCATGCTCTGGTACCCGTACAAAATGCTGACTAGCAGCACTACAGAGCAATTTGCTTTGCAGAAAAAGGTTTCCAGCTCCAAGGAAATTATTTCCAAGATATGACAACATTCATCAGCACACATCCTTTAATTTTAGTAAAGAAATAAACCTTGAGAAAATTTTCCAGTTAAAATTGATTTGGGTAACCTGACCTGTGACTTACCAAAGGGGGAGGGCCGGGGGCAAATCACTACAAGGTCATGAACAGAGCATGTTGCAATGCTTTCACAGGATTTTCACGATTAGGTTCAATATTCAGATCACTGAACAAACACAGATGACTCAGATCCCTGGATAAACAGACGACTACATTTTTTTGGGAGGGAGGGGCGTAAGGGCGGGGGAGAGCAGGACAAGAGGTCTTGTTTTTCTGTATTACCTGGCAAAAGCATTTAAATGTTTAGAGAAGGAAGGGTGGCCTATAAAAAAGGAAATTCCCCTATTCCCCACTAACACACCTTTTATTCTACAGACATGCCAACATTTAGTTTTAGCTGAGCTTTCTACACAGGATTATGCCTTGGTCCCCTCCCACTTGCAAACAGCTGAAGCATGTACTTATTTGCACTCCGAATCCAGGTTTGCTTGCACAGCTGCAACAGTGAGTTAACAACCTGCTCTGCGTTTGGCATGGGCTGGAACTCACACGCTTTGCAATAAGGCAACTGCCGGACCACTGACAGGCTGCTAACAGGTCACCCTCCTGGGGGAAGCAAGAGAGTTTTCCAGCAGTTGGCTGCGCAAGGTTCCCACAGCAGCACAGCACAAAGAACTAGTAAGAACCCAAATATGCAAACAAGTTGAGATACAGTTCATCTATCAGCTGGTTCTACCAAGTGTCAGACCCACATACCAACTTCTGGACTGTGTAACACAAGGGTACATTAAAAGCAAAGAGGGATAAGAAAGTCTATATATTTCTGCATCCATCCTCCCTGTGACTACCTAGACACTGCACTTCTTGTTAGGACATGATTTGTGCCACTCTTCCCTCAAAAGTAAGCATCTCATTGTCAAGAGACCTTTTGCCTTTAGGGAGGCAGAGGCATGTGCTGTTGATCATGGGTAATTTGCAGGAATGCTCAAGAGCTCAAGTGTCCAGATCCACATCACGAGCCACACACCACCACCAAGATAATATGCCTTCACATATACACAACATACTCTTGTTTCTGTAAGAGCTTGTTTTTGTTCACACATAGTAGTCAACCTCACAGGTGGCAGACAAATTATTTTTAAACTCTGGGTATATAACTAGAAGACTGATATGAGAAAAGGGCATGTATTTCCTATGATCCACAGGACTTACGTACCAGCTGGTTGTGGGTACAACACTCAACTTTCCTGTTTTACACATGACTACCCATGAGCACATGAAGATTACTGCGTTTTTAATTAAATCACACATTCCTAGAAAAGTGCACGAAATTAAACTGTCCCCTACACCTTGGGAAACAGCTACAAGAGATTAAAAAATTAGTATTTTTCCTATGACCCTTGCCTAGTGTCTGCCACAGACTCCTGAGAGATGGAAAATTTTCAAGGTACAGAAGGAGTTCCTGAGGATTCGTGAATAATTAGGTACCTATCTTCTACAGAAAGAGATGCAAATTTAAAGATAAAAAACGCAAGTGCCTACAGGCTAGATTGGCCTTCCCAGTTCTGCTGGAGATATGGCTTACTGGTATGAGTAGTTCCCCTTCAGCTACTGGCTCAAATCTAGTCAGCACGGGTTTGTGCCTTCATCCTCAAGGTAGATGCAGTGAGCTCCACACAATTAATCACAAGGATTACCTCAAAAATGTCCGTGGTTTCACTGATTTCTGAATGCCTATTAAGAACCGTATTAATGTAATTTCTAACATTAGGGTGGGGTTTATTTTTTCCTTTCCATCATCACATCAAACCACTCTCTTTTTCAGGACCATTTTGCAGAGACTTGTCTACCAATTCACTGTTGACATGCCATGCAGGGTGAGCCATGTCACCTATGAAGATATACATGGAATAAAAGGTTATACAGAAGTACATATAAAGTTGACTTAAGGCTGAACTCTACTTTGTTAGGACATGGTCTAATAAGGTAATGATGTTGCATAAATGATGCAGCCTAAAGACACCAAAAAGTAAAAGATTTCTCAAAGACCAGAATAAAAAGTGTTTCTGGTCCTTTAAAACTCCTCCTATAGCTTGCTCTTCTGAACACATTCCTTTAAAAGACACCATATTCCCACAGAAGCTGGACTAATTCTTGCATAGCTTTTAGGTGTTTTCTTTATACAAGAATGCTAACAAAATCAGGTTTCAATTATGCACATCTGCACTGCCATCTCTAAAATCAGAGTATATTAGCCTAGAATGAACCCTATGCTTACACTGCTATAGGTACCAAGCCAGGCAGCATTCATTTCAGTGGATATTATTAGTCACTTAAATTCCTTAAAAAATTGACCCTAAATCTGTTCATTCCAAATATCTACAAATCCCACCGATGTGAGTGGAAGTTGGAAAGCAGCAGAAACACAACCTCTATGCAGAATGTGGTTCCAGGGAAGAAAGGATGGACTGATTTCTTTCCCATGTCACAGCAGATTTGAAAAAATGGGGCAAAAAAAATTACAAGATACAATACATACGTTTGAGGTTGGAAAAAGAAGGAAACACAATACCACTGCTTCCAACCACCCTTAGTGCCTCCTTGCACAACATTAATATCCCCTTGCTCTAAATTCTCAGGTGGTACACGTAGCCATAACCAGAAGATTTCAATGTGCAAAGTATTCAAAATAAAAGGAAAACTAACTGGAAGCTTGCTCCTCTTTCATTTTACGTGATTTTTTTGTTCACAAGTGCAAATTCAAGGCAGAATTTCTACTACCTGCCAAGAGGGTTTATTAGCTGCAACCACAGAGTCTAAATTAGATGGTACTGCTATGTATGCAAAGGAAAGCTTATGCACTGCTCAACAGAAACAGTGTATCCCCAGGCAGAAAAACCTCACAAGGTGAAGGATGTGACAACATCACCGGCTTGGCTCAAACATCCAGTGCCACTACTAATCATCGGTTAAAAGATCCTTACCACCTATGACACAGTCATCTGCACCTTATAACCTTGATTTGCCCAAGCCACTATAGTACAGTCATCCTCAATTACAAGCAATGCAACAGCAGCTGCTCCTCCTTTCCATCTCACACGCTCACCATAAAAAAAAAAAAATAAAAAAATTAAAAAAAAAAAATGCCGGCAGTCTTCTCAAGACAGAAAGTCTATACAGGCTTTTTCCTGCATGTTAGCTATATTTTGCCTTTTTTTTTTCTTAAATGAGAAAATTGACAAAGAGTTGTGCTGCTTCTACTTGCGCACACTATCACAACCCCTAGGGGCCACTGCCCTTGGATAACCTCCCGTGTTATGCCTGTGCCATTATTACAGGTTGGCCATGTTCTGCAACTGAAGGTCTCCCCAGCATAAACTCTTGCAAAGGTGGTTTATTTGGGAAGGGGACCACAGCAAAGTACAGAAGAACAATGGCAACATCACAAAACGTGGTGAGGAGGATTTCTGTGAGGACAAGTTACACAGTGCTCAAAATGAATGAAGATGCTCATGTTACATCCATAACTGCTGCTGAGCTGGAACAGTGTCAGGAGCTTGCCGATACAGAAAAGCCAGAAGAGACCCTGTAGTCTCAAACTGCATAAATTATGTTTGTAGAGCTATCAAAACTAAATTTCTCCACATCCTGACACATGCTATCTAGAGACAATAAAGACCAATACTGCCACTAAGAACAGAAAATTAGGAAGTGGTAGGAGCATGTCTTCTCTGAAGCACCACTAATATCATGTGCTTAGTTAAGCACCAAGTCTTGACTACAGAACACCAATCACGCATTTTTGGATGTCCCCTCTTTTTATTAGGCTGTCCAGAATGTAATATGCTGCAAATAGCAGTGTTACAGTGTGTTAAGATGAGAAACCTGCAGAAATCAAGTTGGGTGTCTCAGTCTCCTAAATTACTTTAAGAAGTGATGCTTATTTATACATGAGGATGGTAGAAGAATGAAACCAAATGTTAACTGCAGGATTTAGTCTGAGGGTTATCCCTTGTCCAGGGCACTGTCAAAAAAAACCCTTATGAAATTAGAAGACCAAGGAGGTCCTGAAACTGCAACTCCTGTTGCTTTGAAGGAGACATCTTGCAGTCAGATGCATGATTCAACTGACCTTGGAAACAGCTTCCAGAAGGGTATCATCAGGTCTGTTACCACAGTCAATCACTTAATCAACAACAGTTAGAGCACTGACAACAGGTTTATTCCCATCTCAGAAGAAAACAGCTTTCAAGATCCACTGCAAGTTGCAGCTCCAGAAATACCGATCCATTCACATCCACAATACCAGTGTTTTTCTGGAGCAGTAAAGGCAGTACATTTATTGGTTCATTATCAAAACAGGATGAACACTAAAACTGAGCCTTTGGCTTCTAGTTGATTGCTTATGAATTGTCTAAACAGCCTTCAGGCCAAAAATTACAAAAAGCATAACAAACGCCATCACCTGCCTTCCTCTCATGCACACACAGGTACATCACCCTGTCTACCATTCCACATCACAGCTCATCAGCTGAGCCCAGTAAAAAAAGTTTCTTTCTTTCCGAATAGACAGCACCCAGCTGTACACTTACAAGCAATGCTCTGGAGAAGCTACAAGGATGGCAGCAGAATGACTGATAAAGTTGTCTCACTTCTCTGCTTCTGTAGGCTCCAACAGCAACCAAATTATGAAGACACCAGTGTATTGCAGCAAGCATCCGCATCTTAAGTTTTTCAGCAATATTCATGGTCAGATTAGCCAGTTCTGTTACACGTAACATCAGCTTAAGGAGCTTGACGTGCACTAGTCTGCCCTCACCAGGCTGCAATGACAAATGCTGGAGTCCCATCATACACACGCTGGGACAGTTGCACACAGGAGACGCTTGAAGCTTACTTTAAATTTTACCTTATGAGACGTTGACAATCAGACCATACCAGACAATGACTACCAGCTCTTGCACAGTTTTTGTCAGGCCTTCAAAAGCTTCAAGCCCACAGCTTGGAGGAGAAAGCATTCCTTTTTGCACATGCTGGAGACCACCACAGTGAAACAAAGAGAGAATGTCAACCTATTCCAGCCAGGACCCTCAATCAAACCACGATTTTAAGAAGTCAACACACACTGTTTGCATATCTTTACTGTTTTCGGCCAAACACTCATAACTGACACAGCCACTGGGCACACTATCAACAGGCTTGAAGTCATTTGGAGGCAATGGCCCTTGGGAAGGAAGGAAGCAAGAGAAAATGTAAAACCCTCCAAGATCAGGCTTGAAGAGAATCACACACGTGTCCCAAATCGGGAGGTCTGTACATACCCTGGAATCACGGCACAACTTGTCTTTACCCACTGGGACAGAGCCCACGGTGCTCAGGAGGAACATGGCTGCACATTTTCAAGGGCTGATCTAATCTAAACTTCCTGACATCCAGCCCATAACCTGGGCTAGTATTTATCCAAGTAAGCACTAATATAAGCAACAGGCAAGCTGAAGCTTTCCAAATGGAGGGAAGAGCAGCGGCAAGGGGAAATCGTTACCCCTGTGCCCACCTGCTGCCAGGGGAACTTTTCACAAGAAAACACTGTCCCATGGGTCATGCTCTGACACTCAGAAAAGGCAGTGGCAAAAATCCCACTGAGCCCAACAGGAGAAAATTCAAGCTCTGACAGAGGAGATAGAGCAGACTGCACTACAACAAGCAGCTAGTAGCAGATTTGTATCTAGCTGTTAAATACACATCTGAACAGGACCAGATAGGAAGCAGAAAGAGGTTTTTTTACACACACATTCCTCTAAAGAAGTCTGATGTAACTGCAATACATTTAACTACCCACCCACTACACATCCTATTTCTTACCACACAATTCTGTCAGCCTCGGGTTTTTTTGCTTATTTGTTTATTTGCTTGGAACCAAACTGCTGCATTCGTTTGCTTTGTAAAATGCAGAGAACTCCCAAATGGAACGGCCAATTTTTCATTTGAGTTCCTACACCTTTCATTTTATATACATTACGGAAGACAGCTTTAATTCCCTGCAACATCTGTGGTGCAAGTCATCTGCTATGTTGGTGTTTATTATTTAATTACATATTCACATGCTTCAGCACTATACAAATCTCACTTAGCTGCTTGGGCGTAATTTCCAGTGTCCTGGCCTCAGCTAGGAAGATGAATTACAGGCATTTTTTTATATTTTGGAGACAAGCATGAGAAGTTAGCATTTTCTTCCTTAGGACTTGTCATACCACAACAGATTCAAAAGATCCTTTTTCCTATATGACTAGGAAAACAAAATAATAATAAAATAAAAAAAAAAAATCACACTTTCTAATTAAGGGTGATCTGAGACATCATTATTTAAAGGGCAACAACATCTAAATAATGAGATATTATTTCTAGCCCTGAATGCTCTAAACCAAATCTAGACATGAATTACGAATGAACAAAGTTAACAGCAGCACACCATTACAGGTGTAGTTAGCGCTGTTCCACTGGCAAGCTCAAAGGTGCTGTGTAGCTCCATGCCTGAGGTCCACAACAGAAAAACACATGAACAAAACAATGAAAAGCAAGAAGGAGCAACATGACATGGAAAGGAACTTAAAATTTGAGCAAAGAGGGCAGACACATTTAAATCTCCCAGGTGAGACCTTGATCTCCCTAGAGAAAAGGGCAACACAACACACCAGTCCCCTCCAAAGGTAAGGGCAGGCTTTCCTACACAAAGCATCCCAGGACTGAGAAATTAAGCACTTGGCTCCAGCATCAAGGGCCCCATCACCACTCAACAGATCAACTGACACAGCCTGAGGGTATAAACTCATGTGTAACCTGGGTACCATCTAAAGGGCTACTTCAACTATAAAAAGCTGTCGTTGAATAGTAAATCTGATGGAACACAGCAGGCAACAAGCATGGAGGGCAAGGGAAAAGAGCAGAGTAAGTTTAAGGGGACAAAGACAGCGGTGAGTTAAGGTGTGAATGGGAACTGATGAGGACAGCTCAAGGCAGGAATCATGGAAACCAGAGGAAAGCAACAAACAGGTGAACGGCAAGACAGGATGTTTTCAACCATGTGGATGTCCATTCACTCAACTCTAACAGCATACATGTAAAAATCTGAAGTTGAACTCACGTCAGCTGAACCCAGGCAACCTTCATCTTAAAAGAAAATATAGGCTTTTAGATTTCGTACAGTATCCAATGAAAACTATGTACGTATGATGTGAGAAACTACTACACATCCTTTTTTAAAAAAAAAAAGAAAGATTTCCTCATCTCCTATTAAAGGGCTTTATTCCTACATGCACTACAGAAATAACTTTTTACCTCTGTTAAACACAATATACAAAGCTACCTACTTTCAACAGATTTTCAGATCACTTGCATTATATAAAAAGTACCATTCTGTACCAAATGCTGTTTAACAGTTTTCTCTCTCATTCATATTCTGATCTCCACTCAGTTTTCAGTAATCATGGGCCTTCATCTTAATTCCATTATAGACTAAGCTCGGTCCCAGCCCATGTGTTATCCCCGCATCGTTCAAGTCTACAGCACCCCAGGACTCAGCCACTGCAAGCAGTTGTGGCATGTCACGCCTTTTGCCCTTTCGTTCTCTTATGCTTATCCAGCATAAATCTCAGCTGTACAGGTGAAGCAGTTTCATTTGGTGCGAGTGAGCGTGGACGGTGAGCAATCTCCATCATGCTGTTTGTCCAGAGCTGTGAAAGTGCAGGAGCGAGTGCTGATCACACCCACTCAGGCTGGAGAGGTAGAAACCCTGCTGCTATAAATACAGGTTTGACTGAAGTGCTGAAAACAAAAGAAAGAAATCACCCCAGGCCTTGCCTGCCAGTTAGGATCTGGCCACGGAAAGCACAAGAAAGGCTCTGGGCAAGGCCTTCGCAGAGCGGCTGACTGCTCAGATACCTGCGAGAGCTTGGAGTTCAGCTCGGGTCACGGGATGCTCTGAAACTCATCCAGTCGGGAAGCCACAGCACCCGTGAATACTTCCCTCTCTCCGTATCACACGTGTATTTATAACACTAGGTTAATACCAAATCTAATTTTACTTCCAACTAGTTTCCAAAGTCTTTTTTTTTTTTTTTTTTTTTCCCCTCCCCCCCGCGCAGCGTTCAGCATTCCCCTATAGGAACTGCCGGGCATGGGCCCTGCACCACGGCGGGCAACTGCCACCCCTCCGCCCAGCGCGGGGAGCCCCGCCG
>NW_010973199.1:4833641-4857353 GCF_000737465.1 Haliaeetus leucocephalus | reverse complement strand
GCCGCCGCGCTTCCCGCCCCGTCAGGGCCCAGCGGGGCCCGAGCCGCTGGCGGCGGGGATTTGGGAAGCGGCGGTCTCGCCGACTGTGGAAACGTGCCCGCGGGGCAGATTGGGGATGGCAGCCGGGGGCGTGGGGGAGTTTCGCTGGGAGAGACCGCGGGTTTCCGCCACGGGAGCTGCGCCCGCCTGGGTGGGTTCGGCTCTGGGCCTCTGGGGCAGAGCCCGGAGGGGCCAAGCCCAGAAGGGCGTTGCCCGCTGACAGACTCTCGTCCTCAAACCCCCCGTTATGGCGGGGCTTGGGGGCTGGGGACACCTTGGGCGATGGGCTCAGACAAGCTGAAGTAGGCGAAACCCGCGACTTGCGGCACCTTGGCCCCGAGTCGGGAATACCTCGCAAAACACGGGGGGCGTTTCACAAGGCTTCGGTGCCGTGGCGTCGGAAATTAAACCCTGCTGACGTCGAACCCAGATCTGGGCATTAACAGCCCGGCGCCTGCTCCCCGTGGCCCAGCAGCAAATTGAGAAGCGCCACCATATTGGAGACAAATTATTCCGGAAAGGGGCAAAATCTGCAGTTATTATTTGGGCAGGACGGCCAATGATTTGCCCCATGCTGTGCGTAGTACTTAGAGAGGCCACAGCTGAGCTGAAAAAGTCATCCCGTCTCTGAAACCCGTGAAAGCGTGCGTGCCTCTGGTGGTAAGGGCGGTAATTTCCTACTGGTGTCTGTATTGTTTCAATGCGTACATAATCCATATTTCAAAAGGAAGAATTATAGTTTAAAACACAGTCTTCTGTGCAGATCAGCAAAGAATTTTCCATGAATGCATATAAAGGTGTTGCAGTGCCGCTGTCACAAAAATTAGAAGAAAATACACTGAAAAATGTTTAACTAGAAGAGGAAAATGGCCTTCGGTACATGTTATATAGCGACTGTTTTAACAACTGCTCGCGAAAGCTGAGAAAGAGGAAGAAGGACATAACAGATGAAATCTAGCTCTTGCCAGGCCAAAGAAAAATCTGTTTCTTGAAGTGCTAGAAACAATGACTTGAAAAAACACCCAGACTCCAGATACTCAAATGCTTATCAGTGAGGCTTCTGGTGGGATCTCCCTTACAAGATTTCATGCTATTAGTAATGAATCAGGGCAGACAGACTCTGCAGGTGTATTTATCCCTCCCTAAAAAGAAAGTAAAATGGACGTGGATGGACATAAAATCCCATGCAACAGGGATTTTATGCCAAATTTATAAAAGTGAAAATGGTAGTAAAGTTGAAAGTACTCAATGTTGCAGAAATGTGGTGTGTGAAGATTTTTCTACCCTGAAATTTGCTAAGCTTTAACTGCTACTTTGATCCTTTTTTCTGAAACCAAGAGCCCCTCCGGGAAGTGTACTATGCCACATTTCTAATCTTCAGTGAATATTGCTAATTCCATACCTAAATAAGGCAAACTGAGCTAAGACAGATACTGTTAAAAGGTGACATTGTACATTCATTGTGCTGTTTACATACCATTCATTCCCCTTATTACTGAAGATTTCACATGAGCACAGCGAGACAGATCTTGAACAGGTACGGTATTTTCAGTGAACCCGTGCCAGTTTACAAAAATAGTGTCAGTTTACAACTGAGCTCCAGGCTTGCCTGAGGACAATACAGCCTGTTATAAACCAATTTAAAAAAAAAAAAAATTGAGGTTGTGTTTGTGTTCTTGATTGTTCCTTGGGAGAGAACAAATTACCTGAGCAAGGTTTTATAAAAAATGCACTACAAAAATATTCAATTATCTTACACCCAGTGACTTTTCTTTAAACATGCCTAAAATAGCAAATGAGAAGTTATTTTACTTGTTTCAGGTATTTTTTGGCTTAGAGCTCAGCTGTTCCTAGTACATGAGGAATTTGAGGAAAAGAAAAAGAAAACCAGTCTCTTAGACTTCTTGTTAAAAATCCTACTAAAAATGACACTTCAAGATTTTATGTATCTGAGTTTCTATTCTTTGAGATTTTTAGTTACAAGATGCTCTCAGGCTAATTTTTTTAAAATTCTGTTACAACAGCTCCATCACAAACATAAAGAGGATCCCCTAGCTGGTTAAAGAATTTTTCTGTCATTTTGCTGTTTGCTAAGCCATTATTCGTCCAGAAGAGATTTTGCTCAAAACCTAAAGAAAACAGGTCCTATTTATGAATGTCTGCCAAACACTATAGGGCCCAGAGGACGGTCCCTCTGGAATACTGCTTTCTACCCGGCTGTCAAACTTTGTGAAATTTCCATGATGTCAACACTGGGAAAGAAATGCACAGAAAGTTCCCATGCATTCAAAACAGGAAGTATTAGCACCCAAAAAAACCCCAGGGAAGCTACTATGCTGCTTCAGTACATGCTTTTTTTGTTTTCCTTTAAACTAAATACTTCAGATTTTATTTAGGCCAAGACAAAAGAATACTTTTTACAAACAGGAGTCTAATGGGGAAGCTCTTCATGTTTATAATTTTTTGAAATAAGAGTTTGCTGTTAGCAACTAATGCTTCTTTAATGTGCAGCATGGGAACTATTGAAGCCTTGTGGATTGGTATTGTCTGCTTGGATTCTCCAATGTGTAATAAACTAGAAATTATGAAGCTTTTTTCTGTGACAGGGCATCCACAATAACTTTCTAATATGAATTCTGTAGACTTAAAGTGTTCATGATACAGCCTTTCCATCAATGGCAGAGGAGGGGGATGGACATACCAATAACTCCAAATATCTCTCTTTCCTCAGCTTAACTGCCTATTTTAATTTGATGTATGGAAACTTGGTATCTGTAAGCTAGCTCCTCTTTGTCATACATGCTTGAAATTGGCCAACAGGTTCAAAAGCTATTAGAAGAGTGTGGATTGGCAGACATATGTCTGCATGAATACTACAGTATGATCTCATGAGCTCTTCTTCATTGGGAAACCCGACTAAAAGAGGAGTGGATATTAAAGACATCCATCCAGCACATAGCTGCAACTGTCTTTAAACTACATGAGTAGCCTGATCAAGTGGAATAGCATTAGGCATGGGTGTAAATTTATAGGTGATAATTGCCTGATACTAGATGGCAGGAAACTTTATCACTGAAAAAGCAATGAGTTAAAGTAATGTCCTTTTATATGCTGCCTTAACATATAAAATTACTCATATGAGTACTGAACAGAGGAACATACATGTGGATGTGCTTTGGCACATATTCGTTTCAATACTGTGTGGTATCTACTCAGCTTGATCTATTCTGATGAGTAAATTGGTCATGAACAAATTTATATACAGGATTTCAGTCTAAGCTAGAAATGTCTTTGATAGCACCGGGGCAATTCTTTTAATATATTTGTTCCAGCTACACTGTCTGTTAGATGTGAAAATTCTGTGATCCCTCTCATTTTTGTGTTAAGTTTTGAGGATACTTAAGTCATTCCTTTTTATACATAGCTTTCTAATTGCAAGCCCCTGCCAGGTATTGCCAGGGCAGGCAAGTTCTGTAACCGGCACCTGTCTGCAATGAGTAATTTGTGTGACTAACTGTCCCAATGCTGACCTCTGAGGATGGATTTCTGAAGCTAGCTGGTGGCTTGTCAGTGTCTCAGGTAGGCATCTCACCACTTGGCCTCACTTTCTCAGTGTGTTACTTGATTGTAATGGTATTCTCTACTTTGGTCCTGTCTGCTTAGCTTAGGTCTTTCTGAGCTTTGCTCCAGGTCTGTCTGCTCCTTAGCCTAGACTCAGACTTAATGTAGTTTCCTTCCCTTTGCTCCTTGAGCCATTTACTCTAGAGCCCTTCTGTCTATGTTTCCCTTTTTCTGCTCTTTGCTTCGTACCCTTCTTAACTTCTCCAGGGTTTGGTTTGCCTTACTTTTAAGCCTGGTTCTTTCCTGGTCCCAGCACTGGTTATGACTGTCTGCCCAGTGAATATCCCTCCCCACTGACAGCTTTAACATCAAGGGCAGGATGGAGGTTTGTTTAAGAACCAAATTCTCAGACGCACAAGTATCCATCTGTAAAACCAAAGGTGTACTAGTTGGCTCAGGAGTAACCTGTCTGGTAAATGCATGTTTGTAACAGAACCCAGCATTGCTCAAGACAGTACATTTTGAGCAATGTACTCAGTACATTTTGAGCAAGCAACCGAAGAGTTATAACATCCATCACAATGTGATTTCAGTGTTTCTCTGTGAAGATGAGTATCGATACAAGTACAGATGAGCATGTTTTCTTCAGAGTCAGGGCATCTGGAACAAGAAAAAGAATGGAGCGAAACAATAATACACATTAAAAATATGAGAATAATATACCATATAGCAGCTGAAAAAATGAAAAACAAGAGGATTCAAATTTGCTCTTAATACTAAGTGGAAAAGAACAACTCGCATTTTTCAGTCTTTATTTACTTAATTTTTTTAAAAAGAGCATAAAAACACATAAAAATCTGCATGTCAAACAAATGATGTGAGAACCTGGAAAAATATGTCCTTCATATCCAAATTAAAATGTTAGGAATAACAAAAATGATACATTCGATAATCAGAAACAGATGAATGTGGCTCTGTGATTTCTAAGTCAACTGTCTTGAGATGTGCTACAAGCCAGGAGGTGAGAATCCTTACTAGGGGTGTACATCAACTCATTAGGAGTTAACTCCCTGTTAGGACAGTCTGGAAATCCCATCCATTCCAGAAAATATGCACGGCCAGTGAGAGATGGAAGGCTGCTACCAGAGCTAATCACTAAAAGTATTCAAGCAGACAGTATAACTGTGAATTTCTTAGGAGCAAGCAAGAAAATGTGTGGTCAGTGAGCCATGTGTCATAGAGCTCGGAAAGAAGAATGCTTTATGGATTTAAAAGAGCAGTGCTCTCTAAAGTGACTCCCAAGGTGAGTCCAGCTAGAGGACCTGATTGTTTTATCCCTGCCGTACAATGAATTTCTTTGCTGTTTATCCTAGGGCACTTCCCAGTGCCTGTTCTTTCTTGTCTTATTCCCCTCTCCAAGAGCATGGATTTCAGTTCAACAGGAAGATCGTGCCTGCACTAAAAGACACAGTTTGAAAAGCCTGCTCTGTTGGTTTTGGGTGGCTTTTCTTCAATACATGGTGCCTGATGTTATAATGGGAGCCACAGAGTTTTTGCTAGACATTCTTTTCTAGTTAAATCCCATAAGGAGGCGTTCAGCATTTGTAACTGCTCCAGAAATGAGGAACGGCACAGTGATCTTCAGAGTCCTGTTTATTATAGTCTGCACTTCCTTTTCAGGCCCAGCAGGGGATTTTACATGAGCAAAGAGCACATTTTAGTATCTGTGATGTGCCAGTAGCACTGCTAGTTATCAAGGTTGCGTGACACTTCTTATCATGAAGTCCTGGTGGTGTAGGGAAATACAAGGGAGATCTCATCACTAGACAGTAGCCGCTTTGGAGAACTGGAGTCGGTCTCCACTGCAGAGTCCCTGTGTGGCAAGTTCCTTTAATCACATTTTTCCCAGGCAGTTATTTTGTTCTCTGTTTTCATTGTCCAGCTTGAGATCTCACAGGCTGATTTGCAGAAATGTTTAAACATTCACAACTGTATCTGAAGCTACTGGGTACTGCCCTTTGAAAATATGAAATGTTACTCATTGTGAACTACTCAGATGGATCAGCCTGAATTCTCAGATGCTCATATCATACAGCCTGAGTTTCCCAGCTGTAGGGTGGAGGTGATAAAACTGTTCTTTCAGAGAAGTGTTGCAGAGAGGAATGTTTGTGAAACATGTATGTGCTATGAGAGCCACAGAACAGGCCATCAGGAAATGTGTGGCTGTCCTCACAGCTGAGACTGAATAGTGGAAAGTAAATACACCACATGCTGAATGATGCTAAAAGAATATACTAAAAAACTCATTCTTTGCACATAATGAAGCAGGGGTCAAGAAGAAAAATGTGTATGATGGTATAACTAAAGCCGGCATCATAATTTAATATAGGATTAAAGATTCACAGACATTTTTAACTCTGACACTTCCTTATTTTTCAGTGTTTAATAAATTATCCCTTAGGGCATTTTTTTCTTTGGGGAGGTCAGGGTCAATATGAAATAGGTTTTCAGAAAGGATTCTCTTGCTAGCTAAGGTGAATGTGCTGCTCTGCACATAGTTGCTCTGTGCTACAGAGTTGCTGTCACACCCTGTTGTTCCATCTAATTATACACACCCTTATGGGATTATCTTCTGTAATAGAGGTCCCAGGTCTGAAATGTGTGAGAATCAGAGCTCAACTCTGATTAAGAGTTAGAAGAGAATTTACTAGAGGTGATGAAGCAAAATCTGGTGTTACTTAAGTACTCATCAGTTTCCTTGTGGCCTTACAGGGATGGGAGAAGTCTTCCTCTTCTTCCCATTTGTTTCACCGTCTTCCTTTTCTCCTTAACCTTCTTTTTATCTCCACTTTTTCCTTTCTCCTTTTCTAAATATCCTCTGCTGCTGAACCTGTTTTTCCTCCTAAGTTTCAGTCCCTTGTCCAGATTCTTCTCTGCGTTGAGATTGTCATATAGGAGCCAGATAAAGAAGTGTCTGAGGGGATGGCTGTGTCTGGACCTCTTACACCAGTCTTCTGATGACAAAGCCCGGAACTACAATGCATGAGATGCCTTAACATAAATGGTGTTCCCTTCTCCTTGGATCTGAAAGCCCTCCTGGCTGGCTCGCAGTTCCCATGAAAATTGCTGCTGAAACTGTCATTGGAGTCTTGAGTGAGATGCAGGAGAAAGCAGGACACAGAAATGAGAGAGATGTGTGGAAATTCAAAGACATTAAGAACAGGTAAGATGAAAGAAAATGTAAAAATCTGGAGAATGATGGAGGGATGCTGAGGCTTGAAAAAGAAAACAAGGGATATGAAGACATCTGAACTATATGTTATTTTGCTATTATTACAAAGCCTGGCAGGAAGTGTGTCATGGAATGCTTTAGACTGAAGCTCTTCAGAGAAGGAAAGAAAAGTAAATTGTCTGGCTGCAGTTTTCTTCATTCTAATAAAGTTCTTTTTCTGTGTTAAAAGACGCAGATTTTTATCTTGACTTTTTAAGTCTGACGTGTGATAATTAGATCAGTATTGGAGAAAGGTACATGCCTGCCAAGATACTTGTCTAAGCAGAAAAAATGTAGAAGGCATGGAAAGTCTTTATGAGAAGGATGCCTCTCAAAGCATCATTTATTTTACTGAATACCTTGAATTGTCAAGTGGCAGGTTTTAATTACTTTGAACTTATGTGCGGAAGAAGTGAACATATTTAAGTATCTAAGCCAAAACTTCTTCTCCCCAGAATGATGTGTGAGACCAGGGTTACTACCATATTTTTCCTTCACATTGTAATCAGTCTCACATCTCTGCAATATGGAGGATTCTTCATGTGAGAATATAGGCTAATATCACGAGAGTCAGCAAGTAACTAGCTTTCGTTAAAGTCGGCATCAGAAATTATCTTTCATGGGACAGAGCATGACTGTGACTTCTTCACCAATTTTCTTCTACTTCCTGTATACTGTCTGAAGCAGGTTGCTTGTGCCCTAAATCTGAGCCATCTCTGTGCTAGTTTTTTGTAGGTGGTACTCTGCATAGGCCCTGATTTTTACTTGGAGCCTCTATATGCTTGCTGCAAGACAAACAGCAATACTTCATAAATATATATGGCAGAATCATTGTACAGCTTCCTCTAAACAAAAAACCTCATTATTTTCACAATAATGTAATTCTTAAGTATTTTGAATTTAAGTTGGCAGATGAGAATGTATGGCATTTATTTGCAAAAATTCCACCATAAAGGGTCTCTTTATAATACCTTTCCTGAATGTAGGCCGTTTTTCAAGTGGGTGAATTGGCTGCTTGTCATGTAAACAATGTGTTATTGAAATGTTGATGCCTTACTCCCATGGACCGAACACCCTGGTGAGGGAGGGTGCTGGTTTTGCGATGCAGACATAAGGACGCAGAACTGGACTGCCACTCAGTGGTGCTGGAGATCATCAGTTCTTGTACCACTACCCATTGGCACTGACATGGCTGAACACGGCTACATGAGCAACCACATAAGATAAACTGGGCACAAACAGGGGTACAGAAATGCTATACAACTTTAGTATAACATCCTAGCAATGCCAGAGTGATTATTAATAGACTTTGTAAACGATTCTGAAAAACACAGTAGGAACCCAAATGCCATAAAGCTCAATTTTGTCTGACACTAAAACACCATTATTAAAGAGAATCGTCTGCTCTGAGCTATCACATCAGTGACTTGGACACTTACCTACTGTCATTTATCCATGATTTTCCATGGAATGTTTTAAAATGACATTACAATCCCAGTGGATTGTTTATCAAAGAACTGTTACTTCAGTACTGCAGCATTAGGATGCTTTTGATAGCTATGACATGCCTTAGTTTAAATTGTCTTCTCTGTTTGCATCACACTAGTATGTATCAGCTCTTCTTTTTCAGGATCAAAGGATATCTTACTGCACGTCAGAAACTCATTAAACCTATATTTGTAAATAAAGCATTTGTTTCACAGCACCAGGTGTCCTTGAACCACTACAGTGAACAGCTCTGCAGGATGTGTCCTAAATGTACTCAAAGCTCCAGTGAATGATGAAAATGTGACTTGTCTGTTAAGCATCCTGGGAACAACTTGTTATGGCCTATAAAGCAGTAGAAAAAGTGCACACAATGGTATTTCCAGAGCTGAAACACAAATCTAATTAGATTCCCATCAAATGGCTTATTTGAGACTGAAAAATTGCTGGACTGATTACAAAGTTTGCTTTATAGATTAATAGGCTAGTTTAATAGCCATAGTTCTCATTGTGTATGAACTATTTCCTATGCACTTTGTTGTACAGATAGTAATTGCTTTGGCTTTTATGTAATATATGTCTATGTTGCTGCTACTTTTGCAAATGAGACCTGCCTTGGGTAACCTTTTTAGCCTGTGATTTCCTTTTTTTTTAGTCAATCCGTTTTCCAAGTTAGAATTCATTTTCAGGTTTATCAGCAGCTGAATACCCAGACTGGTATTCATGCTTCATAATTATTGAAAAATATTTAATTAGATCCAGTAAGACCTTAAAAATGGAAGCAGAACAAATTATACACACAGCAGTATTTTACACACAAAACTGATTAGACTAAAATACTAATAAACCTTCTTCTGGGGACACTTCTGGGGTCATCTTACATTTGTAATGCACTACTAGATTGGGGAGATGAGCGAAAACAACTTTCTTCTGTGTCGCATCATGACAACAACTTCTTGGTACAGATGCTAAAATGATTAGGGCTAGCCACAGCCACACACTACGCACAGCTGCTGAGCAGCAAGGGCATGCTTTCCTCCTTCACCAGTTTCTGGTACTTGGGGTGGCAGTTTTCACTGCAGAATGTTCAACTGTGATATCATAAAAGATTCTCTATAGCCTATAAAATCCCTGTCCTAACTAATAACTAACTACAATGGCAATGAAATTTTTGTGCACTTCATTCTTTCTATTTATACAGCTATATGAACTAATGAGTCCACACCCGTGTCAAAATCTAATGCCAGATGTTATGTTTGACTTTTAAAGAAGCCAAGAGAAGCATGGAACATTTCCTTGAGAGGGGAAAGCTGCACTGGCAACAAATTTTGAGAAGACCAGAGGTAAAGGGAAGTGACTGGATGGAAGTACAATTACAACACTAGAATTTTTCATTTTTTAAGTATGAAGGAAACTGCATTTCTGATTTTGACCACTCATTTGACCTCTTCCCTCCTCCTAGCTTTGACATGTTTTTTCTGATTTTCTTTTGTGAAGTGATTGCTCTTCTTACCAAAATGTCCATTCAGTTTAGCTTTCTCTTCATTAAAAGCTGATCCATCTAGGAGATCACCATCCAAACTATTTTTGACCAGCCATCGTTGTTTCCTATATGCTTACTGGCTATATGTTGGCCTTTCTTGAGTGACCATGACTTTGCAGTACACTCCTTCACAGTCTTCTCTTATTTCTACTTCTTGCGTTATTCATCTGCTGTTTCTTCTGTTTCTTACCCATAAATATTTTTTGTTCTTCCCCCCAACATTATCAACAGCAATTGCCTTCATTTTGTGTTTCTTGAATTCTGCTAGACAAATCTTATGGCTACTTAGAGGTCCTCACTGTAAGCTTTTCTATTCATCCTTTATTTCTCATATTGACATTTCTCGTGTGCTCTGTCTTTATTTTTTCAGCAGGTCAGCTAATTCTTTCATTGTCTTGTAAGCATTCCTCAGTAAAAATTTGCTTCTACCAGCAGATGTAAGTGAAATCCATCTCTTCAAAATTCCTCCCTTTCTGTATCTGCCCATTCGCAGCCCACACTAGTTCCTTCCTTCTCTGAAATCATGGGATGATTCATTTGCAGCTGGGACCGAGCAGGATTTTGCGTATCATCACATATGATGTGTTAAGAACATACTTTACTTAGCTACGCAAGAAAAAAGAAACCTCTTCCCCTGCCCAAATAAGAAAACAAAAGTTTAGGTGGCTGAACAACAAAGATGGAGTTATGTGTGACATGATCATAGTTTAAATATGTATCTGTATATATGTGTTGGTGTTTTTTCATGCTACTGTCAGTCTTAAGTATAACATACACACTTAGCAACTATGTGTTGTACTCTTAAATATTGACATATTTTTTCACTATTGTTATTCTTTTCTAAATATGAGAGCATAAAGCTTTAAGAATGTTCTGTTAGATAGTCAATAAGCTTAAATGATACAATAAAAAAAGTATTGATCTGAATTGTGTTACATAAGTACATTTGACACATTTGCCCAGTCATCACTATTGCTAGAAAAGAGTTCTTTTTTATGTACAGCATTATATCATGTACATTTTCTGTTTCCTTCAAGAACATCTTGTAATACAAAGAATCAAATAAAAGCTCTTTCATACTATGAAATTTATATTCCAAGAAGGAAGCATTGTTTGATAGAGGTCTTAATGTGACAAAATAGTGGCTGTGCTCAATTGACAAGTATCCACAGGTTCTGTGGTATCTTGGGTCCCCTCTCAAACTAACCGTTCTCCTTCATTCCATAAAACCCAGTGTGGCACCAGTGATGGACCTTTTATGGGATCACCATTAGTTATGCAGTGCTTAAAGTATTAAAGTCTCCACTGGGAGATGTCTGCCTTACAATATCTTCTGAAGATAAGTAGGTAAAGTACATATATGCTTTGTCCATTACTTGTCTTTTTTTATACAAGTAATAATAGGAACAAAAGGAATTTATCACTAAAACAGGATGGCAATGCCTGGAAAGTTGTGCAAGTGAAATGTATCATCCTTTAGCCCACAGATTTGTAATGTTTCATGTTCACTCCATGCTGAACAGAGAAAAATACTTGGAACATATGGAAAAATTGAAGGTGATTAAGATAAAGCTATTCTGAAGCCTGATTTTGCCATTCAATAGTGTTGTTTCCATGGTAACTCCTGCATCACATGGCACCTGTGTACATGATGCAAAGGCATTTCTTAAAGTTACACAAATACTATCAGGAAGGGCAAACTTCTGTGTTTCTTTTGTCAGTGTGCAGTAAGTATTTTATATCCATTACAAACACAGAATTTTCCATAATTCACTGGGTACTTAAGATGTGATATGATAAGCAAAGTATTATTCATAAGTGAAAAACATGTAATATCTAAAGATGAAAAAAAAAGGGGGGGGTTATGAGGAAGGAGGAGAGCAGTGGGTTAAAGGGACAGCTGGTGCGTGTGTGTTACCCGATATGGGAGTTCTGCTCTCTGTTGCTATTTTGTTACTGCTGTGGCAAGGCAGCAAATGATAGCTTCTAGTAATTCACTGAATAAGGCACGTGTATTGTCCAGCTGCGTCCATGCCTTCAGCCTTCCTGTGAATAGACTGAAGAATAGAGTCTCTGCAGAAAATCCTTCAGAACTCACTAGAGGTGGAGGCTGGCAGGATTCTGCAGAAATTACTTTAAAACTTACAGAATTTATCCGAGTATGTGTCCTTTTTATTTTTTGACGTTATCTTACAAAATTCTATAATGTCACTATTACTTCCTAATGAAATCTGTCAGAAAGATAAATAAAAATATAACAATGTTATAACATTCCATTAAATTCTATAGGTTTACCTTTATGATGTTCTCTTTGCCCTTTTTCAATCCAGTCTTATAAAAATCTCACATAAAACCACACAGATGCCTTCACTGAAAATACGCATTCTTTTCCTATCACTTTCAAATTCTGAATCTATAAGTATATATTGTGTCAACTGAAATGAGATATGCAGGGACAGATAACGGAAAATAGTGTTATGAACAAGATCTGCGTACCATTGCCAGAATAACACATGTATGTATACATATGCATTCACACACATACACATGTACATATATGGAGTGGCTGTGTGTTTGGAAGGGGGTGATTAAAAGTCAAATCTGAGTGGGTGATTAAAGCTCAAGTCTTCACCAGATGACAATATTTGTCCTTGATTCAGATATCCTGGTTTGGAACTAAAAATCTGTATAATATATTGATTCTTACTAGTGAATAAATTCTCACATCTCTGAGAGAGGCAGCAGACACAGAACACCTCCAGACTATACTTTAATTGTATGTGATGCTAGATACAAAGGCATTTAGCTCTGGCTACTATGAATTTTGCAGGGCCCTGTAAAGTGTTTGAAGACTGATCTGACCTGCACTTGTCTTCTTTTAAGCAGCTCGATGTGACCATATTGCTTGCTGCCTATGTTATACATTTAACAAAATGTGCCTATGTTTTTGAAAGGAAGTGCCAAGAAATGATTATACGTTAGCTTTATGCAGTTAACACTGACTGAAAATAGAAAAGGAAGAACATTCACAGTGGACGGATGCCTGCACAGGTGTATTTTGGTTTTAGGTATCTGTATAATAATTTTGAGTCCTAGTGCGATAATTTAATCTTCTTTTCATTCTGTTCTAGCTTGTTCCAATCACTGTCCCATTTGGCACAGAAACTTCCAGTTCTCTGTTGGAAACCAAATATTTTTCTTTCCAGGGGCAGACGTTCTTCAGTCAAGTTCAACTAAGTGGCCCACAAGGGAGCTGTCTCTATCTGGAGCAAGATACATTTATGAGCCAGCATCAGTAAATAAAGAAGGCAAGCTACATCTGTCCTCCAGCACTTGAGGTCACTGAGCAATTCCAGAACCGTAAGTCAGCGATTTAATGGAATTTCCCATTCAAATGATTAGGGCACATTAGTCCATATCATAAGCCAAAATGTTGGATTCTTAGTGCATTCCCACAAAAAAAAAAATAAAATGCCATGAATCAGGTTTTTCTGTCTGGCATCCCTTACATAATTTTTCTTTTTTTTGAATTCTGTGAAAGACTACAGAGAGGTTCAAAGAGAGAAATTCTTTGAATATGAAATATTGTGTGCCTTTTAATAAACTCTGCAGCCTACAATGAGCCATGTACCTGGTATGAGCCAAGGCCAGTCAGAGAATTTATTCATTGTCTAAAACAGGGGGGGACAGCAGGGGCAAGGAGAGGTGCCAGGGAGGGGCCATGAGAAAGCAGCCCCCCCGTAAGGGCATGCTGACGAGACCAGCAGGTAATTCCCATGAGCAGGCAGAACGTGCTCTAGTCCCAAGGGTTAGCTGTGTACTCTGCCAGTCACGTGGGTTGAGTAGGGATGAGGAAATAAAAGTAGAAAATTAGTGCTTCTTGGTGGGAAGAGTGTGTTTTTATTCTGTGGTGCTACTTATAGGGTACCACACTGTATGAGAAATGTGATAGAGGTCATTTTAGCTAAACAAATGTATAATTGATTATCCAGCCATTGCACAGCACTACACAGAAAATTAATGCATTGCTCTGAGATCTAACATTTATTCAAATATAAGACCATATGAATTAAAAAAATGCAATTATAAAACACTACAATCTATTCTTGTACATTAGCTGTTGTAATTTTAGCTCTAGACAACAATGACAAATTACAATCCTCATTTCAAGGATATGAGATGCATTACATAATGCAGATCTATAGTGTTTAGAACCATTAATCATCATCTTCTGGCAGCACCGTTTGTGTTAATCCTGTTTACAAAAGAAGAGACCCACTAAGACATACTATTTTAGGCTTTTCTTCTTCCAGTAAATATTCAGAAAACATTTGTAATCTGAATTTATGTTTAGCCTCAAAATGGAAAAATGGCCCAGATGTAACCACAGCAAAGAAAGTTGACATCTGTGATAAAAAAGAATTAAGACCTGTTTCTGTTTTTACCAAATACTTATCTGTTACTATGTTAATTACCAGCTAACTGGTGTTATAAAATTGCAACATTGTGTTACCTGATAGTTTTAAGATTATACCTTATGCAAAGAATTTAGGGGTCATTGGATTTTTCTCAAAAATTTATAAAACACTGTCTTGGAAGGTATATAAAGTTCTTCAAGTTCTCTGTCAAATTTTTCAAGTGAGATTCTCCCTTTCTGTATACAGCACATTGTCAATCGTAGACTACCAGATTTCACTGCTAAGAAAAGTCATTCTTAATGTTAATGAAATCAGGATATAAATATAATCACAGTCAAACTGAAATAGCATGTGTTTCTAATCACATATAATCATAAATATTTTTTATTAAACCCGTCCCCTATTGATGAAAGATGTTCAATATCAGGTTAGACCAGGAAATGTTTCTTTGATTCTGTAAAACTCTTTAAGGTTTTTTAATGTTCTTTTTCTTTATTAAATGACACTAAACCCTTTCAATTTTATGGATGCACACATCATAGTCTGGCAGTGTGAGGAATTTACCTAGGATGTGAAAGGTTCAGGTTCAGTCTGCAGGTCTGCCATTCCTCCCTGTCCCAGAAATCTGCTCCAGCCACCAGGAATCAACTCTGCAGTGGTTTTCCTAAGTGTACTGGTTTTGGCTGGGATAGAGTTCATTTTCTTCATAGTAACTGGTATGGGGCTGTGGTTTGGATTTGTGCTGAAAACAGCATTGATAACACAGGGATGTGTTCGTTACTGCTGAGCAGTGCTTACCCAGAGCCAAGGGCTTTTCTGCTCCTCACCCCACCCCACCAGCAGGAGGCTGGGGGGGCACAAGGAGTTGGGAGGGGACACAGCCGGGACAGCTGACCCCAACTGACCCAAGGGATATTCCAGACCATAGGACGTCATGCTCAGCATGTAAAGCTGGGGGAAGGAGAAGGAAGGGGGGGACATTTGGAGTGATGGCGTTTGTCTTCCCAAGACACCATCAGGTGTGCTGGAGCCCTGCTGTCCTGGAGATGGCTGAACACCTGCCTGCCCATGGGAAGTGGGGAATGAATCCCTTGGTTTGCTTTGCTTGTGCACATGGCTTTTGCTTTACTTATTACACTGTCTTTATCTCAGCCCATGAGTTTTCTCCCTTTTACCCTTCTGATTCTCTCCCTCATCCCAGTGTGAGGGAGGTGAGTGAGCGGCTGTGTGGGGCTTAGCTGCTGGCTGGGGTTAAACCACAACACTAAACTAGAGCTGGATTACGACTTTTTGTATTTGTACATTTTGTTTAAATTCTTTGCAACAAAGACATGAAGCTGAGTACCCAACATCCCAGACAGACAGAATACTTGTTGGAGTAGTTCTATAGAGGTTTCTCTCACATTTAGTAGTCAGGGGACTAAGTTAAGATCAAGAAGAAAAAACACCTAAATAAGGCAGAAGAGATTCCTGAATTTGCTGCTTGTCTCCCAAGAGAGTTTCACGATCATAAGGCTATTACCTGTTACCTATTATACCCTCACTCTCTTTGAGTTTTGCATTTCAGTAAAAGTCCTGTTGAAGCACCTCAGTTCTTGCAAGTGCCTTAGTATACAGTGAATGAGTATTTTCCAGCTAAAAAATTGTTTCATTGAAAATTCCAAGTCAGCCACATTCCCGAGTGTTTTGCATTAATCTTTAAGGGCAGAAACACAGAGAAGAACAGAGAAGATCTGAGAATATAACTAAGTGGAATACAGGATTTATCACTGACGAGGAAAAAATATTTACTTTTTGTTTTCAAATTGAATTGGGGTAAAAAATGCAGTAATTTTATTACTTTCCTTATAAATTATTGATGGTTAATAAACAATAAGGAGGTTTTTTTCTTAACAAAAATGTTCCCCTACCCCTGTACAACTCCCCTTAGAGTTGCTGACATGCTGTAAATTGAACTTGTGGCCTCCCATGAAGTAGCTCTCTTTTCTGGTAAAGCCTTTAATTCTTATAACTTCTGTGATACCAACAAATTTAATGGTCAAAACATATGCAAATATAAAAGACCAGACAGCTCTGCAACCAACATGCATGAAAATGAGAGCTGGAAAATCTCTCAATTAGAACCTCTTCACTAAAATTAACTCTTTTGTGAATGAGGTCTCTTCCTCACAGTAGAAAAGCTGCTTTTGAAGTGGCATTCCTAGCACTTGCTACACTGGAAATATGCTGTTCATTGCAATTAATGCCAACTAATATTATGCCAGTTAAGTCCAAAGCGACTATGAAATTCTCTTCATATTTTGTGGAAGTACAATGCTGATTTAAGGTGGATGTCTAGGAGGCAAACTCTCCACATGCACTAAAATAAAAGAATATTGCACACTTAAAATTTAGATTTCTTTTTTGGAAAGTATTGGCCTTGAAATACAGGAGAATTGTGGACATGTCTGAAAACTTGAAACAAGATCAGTCCTTCTAAAATGGACTGCTGTGGCACTTACTGCCTGTTCTGTTTTAGCAATGGAATTTCAAATAACCTTGGGCATGCTTACATTAAGGATTTTTGCATTTATGCAAACATTAGGTGATTTGTTACATCATTATGGTATATGCTGATCGCAAACTAGAAGTCATCTAAAAATACGGTAAGGTTACTCCACCAATGCATGAGATGAAAAACATATCTGTTTTTCAGATATGTAGCCTGTGGCCACATTTTATTCATTAATTCTGTAGTAATTAACATGACAGGGTACACCACATGTGGGACCATGAATTTGCATTTCAGAACAAAAATTATAAACAATAATAACCTTAAAGTAAGCTGATGCAAGTCAGTAGGGAATAACATTAGTTTATTTGTAAGCTAAGCAGGTATATTTTTAATTGGGTTGCAAATTTGACCAAGGATATATAAAACAGGTATGTTTAGATCTTTTGAAATATTTGTAAAAGTTAAAAACATCACACAAGAAAATGTCAATAGGACAGTTGGAGAAGAGCTTATGTGCTCTCCAAATTGTCTGTATTTTCATCAATTGTATACATCTCTAATAAAATAATTTTCATGTAAGTTAGCTTCCCCAGAAAGATCACTTGATTATATCTTTGGATCATGACAGCTACAACGTGATCACCATCTCCAATACATCCAGTAGTAAAATCTCAAGAAAGTCAGTTGTTCTTCCCTTTTTTCCCCAAGTTTTGCCTAATATTATCACAGCAAAGAGGTAGACCTCTGTCTTGTACTAAATTCCAGTAGATCTTCTCTCCCTTCATAAGAAGTGACAGTATTTGCATTCTATCACAAGGATTTGTCCTCTCCTGCAGCTCCTCTGAGTCTAAACTCTGGATTATTTGGTGCCATAATCTCTGCACAGCTTTTGCTTAATGATCGTGAAGGAGAAGGTGATTTCTGGGTTATCCTCACATATCTGACAGTGTATGCCTTGTAGCAGTGAAGATTCATGCCCGCCCTCGAAGTCTGCATCCTCTCCTGTGGCAGCTGTGCTCCTTCAGTCAATCATAATGTCACTATTTTGGCAAATTTCTCAGAGTATTTCCTTCCCCTGCTGCTGCTTTCAGCTTCTTTGAATTTGCTCCAGGGACAAAGGAGGCTACAAGGGCATGAATTTGGGTGGAGGGTAATACAACTGCATTGTCATCTCCTAACTTACAGCTTTTTTTTCTTTTTTTTTACCTGCTCCATCTGCAGACCTCAACTCTCAGAGGACACATCTTCTAAGCAGCACAGGGGATAGATGGTGTCATATCCCACATTCTTCTGTGCCACTGATGTTGTAGCAGCCATTTATAGCATTTCTTGCTGGAAAACTAGCAGATATGGACCTCTTCCAGCCACAAGAATGTGCTGACCTCGTGGAAAATAGCATGACTGTAAATCTGGCAATTATAAAAAGGCAAGAAATATCTTTTATTACAGATAATCAGCTGAAGGCATTTGAAACTTAAACTTTTAGTAGGAGTGTTTAAATAATCATTAAAATAATTGCAAACTTTATTCCCATGCATGCCATGTGACCCAGCATTCAGGATTTTAAGAAAATCAAATGAACAAAATCAGACAGTCTGTGAGCAGCAAAACCGCCTAAGTTGGTTCCTTGTGCATTTGTGGCTTACAACAGTGCCTAATAAATTATGTTCATCAAGTGAAGCTTTTTCCATGGTTGGGGAACTTATTGCTCTCGTGTGTGGAATTTCTTGAGTCTAATAGGTGGCAGGTTCATACTGCAACCTTTTCCTCAGTGAAAGGAAGAAGAAAACCCAAAACTATTAGGGACAACACAGCACTTAAGGAGTACACAATTCATCTCTAAAATAACAACTTTCAGACAGGTTGAAATTAGTCAATTAATGCAACAGAGACAGGGCAGAGTGAAAGGACAGATAAAGAAGTGTGCACACATATGGTTTGCTCATATAAGCTTTATTTCCTTAGGAAGTCAGGATAAAACATTTCAGTGATTAATATATAAACAGCAATTGCTCATATCCTGCAGACTTTCAGGAAATAACTGAAATCTGCAAGTAAATTTAACCGAGTCTGTAGCAGATAAAATTAACTAAAAGATGAAGATGTAATTGCCCAAGTCTGTACACAAAGTCAAGCTGAAAAATAAATGGCAGTTCCATTTTCCTGTTGACTGTTAAAGCAAATTAATTATCTGGGGTCATGGATTTGTTTCCAGAAATAAGAACGTGAATCCAAGAATTTGAAAGAGTTTGTAATAAGTAGAAAAGGAAAGTGATTTCTCAGATAGATTACCATCCAGCCACAGTACTTCTGGGCCAAACTTGCCATTTTGAGGATCATTTCATGGAAGTGTGAAGTTTCTGCATAGTGCTGCACTAGACAAGGGTAACATTATGTATTTGATAGTCTCACCCAGCATTTTCCTAGGATCCGGCTTTGGATGGAGTTTCCCATTACATAAAGTTGATTGCCCAGAACAAATACGATCATGCTGTAACCCTTACATGGTGCTCAGTCTCAAGACAATTTAGTTATTTAACTAATGTCCTCCAATAGCCATGGTGTGTAGTACAGCAGGAATGATAGTTATTTCCTGCAGAGGGAGAATGAGGCTGTGGGTGATGCCCTTGCAGCAGCAGAAGGGGTGGAATATGGGAGATGGTAGGGTCCATGGCAGCTGGGAGGGACAGCTGGACTGTGAGACTGGGAGGACTGGAAAGAATGGAAAAACAGCAGCAACAGCAGAAAAATAGCAGGCAACAAACAGGAAGTGAGGAGGAATTATAATAAAATAGTTGAAAGCCTGTGAGGAGACCAGCAGGCCTGATGCTGACACTGGCAGACAAAACTGCTAGGAATGCTGCGATCGACAACACATGCTCGCAGCAGCGTACCGTGGTGAATGGATTCTGGCCCGCCAGACAGGACTGCTGTAGTGCAGCAGTGACAGGTGCCAAAGAAAAGCAAAATGCTCATTTCTAGTAGTTTGAGAGCCACCCAGGCGTGTAGTTGTACGTAGGCTCTGTCGCACCACTGCCTGGTGCTGCTTAGCTGTCACTGTGTCTTAAAAGTTCTTCTGTGAGGGCAGGCTAGCCCTCAGTAACAGACGGGTTTTGCTTTCTGCACTCCATACGTCAGCAATCTTTGCGTGCAATGGGCAGTGAGGCTCCCTTATGAGAAATCAAAGCACAGGAACCTACCAGCAGTAGCTGACACCTGGAGCATCAATCTAGGGATGGGCTGGGTAGGTCATTCCTGATTTTTTCAAATCAAAGCATTAGAAACCTGTCCTTGAAAACAAGGAAGAAAAACCATGAAGACTACAGGTCTGGAAACACTGGGTTAGACAAGAGTTAAAAATCAGAGTACTGAAGAAACTATGCAATAGTGAGAGTCCTAAACAGGTACAGAAAGCCCCTGAAATCATATAGCTTTGAAGACAGAGTAGATCTGGAAGCAACAAGGAAAGGGAAAGACCAACGGATCCATAGCAGGTGGAATACAAAGATAGAAAGGATGGAATTAGAGATGTGTCAAACAACCCTACATGTGGGAAGAGATAGAAGAAATTAGAATAATAGAAAAAGGACATTACAGAGATCTGGAATGGGTGAGGACAGAAGAGAAGGAGAAGATTTAAAAGTCTTAACCCCATCTGAGAAGTGTATATCAGAACATAAATCCACGTTTTTAATCAGTTTTTTTCCTGTCAGTTGAAAACTAATGAAACCTATGCAAGCAGTTAGCTTTAGGTAGATCACAGACAACAGTAATATTCTTTTATGCCATCATGCTGTCACAAGTGATGATACATGATTTATGTGAAATATTTGCTGGAGAAATGCCATCAACACTAATAATGTTATATCAACAGGAGAAAACAGCAGCTCCTGTGGCCTCCCTTCCTTTCTCTGTGCTAAGCAGTTCTGTTGCTGTACAATGTTGATTGTAATTCACAAACTGAATTTCTTTTTACCTTGAATTCACAGTTGGTGTTTATTTCTTTTTCACTGTATTTGCATCCCAATAAACACAGTCATTAATCCATGTTTCCTTACCAGGAGCTTTTCTAATTAGGCTGTTCTAAAAGTTGGGTTAATCAATAGAGTTAATTCTTTATGTTTATACACAACAAAAAGTTTTCCATTTTAAAAATAGTTTCTTTTTTATGGCCTGAGTGGATAATTACTTCTTAAACGTCAGTTGAAAGTCAGTTCCATCAGTATGTCATGATAAGCAGCACTTATACACACAATCCCACTGAAGTTGATGTGGCTACTCATTTGACTACACAATATGAGTTAACATTGACAGAAATGAAAAATGTGACAGTTTCTCCACCTGCCTAAAAAAAAAAAAAGTACTGAAGAAGACTACAGGTAGATAAATAAGTTCCTGTTTGCTTTTCAATAGATACTGAACAAAGCTGAATTGTATTTTCATTTGTATTCTACTACATAATCCCCACGCATCCCCTGCTGTAAAGCACTACAATGAACAATTTTTGAAGCAGGTTCCTATTTTTATAAAAGCCTCTCACATGTTCCAATAAACCATGAAACATAAAGGGGGTCACTCAGACCTTGAAGACAGCAGCCAGCCCCACTACTATTTTTCTTTGTCATTCTGTTGGCATGCCTGAGTTTCATTTTCCCTTTCCACTAACACAGACAGTGCACATGCTATTACCAAAGGAAATGATTGTGACACAGCCCCAAGAGCTGTGTTTCTTGGTTTGCTTGATCTGGGCACCAAAGCATACAGGAAATTCTTCACCGTGAGGCTGGTGAGGCACTGGAGCAGGTTCCCCAGAGAGGTTGTGGCTGCCCCATCCCTGGCAGTGTTCAGGGCCAGGTTGGATGGGGCTTGGAGCAACCTCGTCTAGTGGAAGGTGTCCCTGCCCATGGCAGGGGGGGTGGAACTAGATGCTTTAAGGTCCCCTCCAGCCAAAACCATTCTATAATTCTATGACAATACCCTTGCACAATAGCTCTCAGTGATGATTTTGCTGGCTATTCCCAAGCTTGCAAAGATGGGAATGTGGCAAACTCAGGCATGAAAACTGGAGCATAGGAGAAGGCACAAGGTCCCAATGACCTGGTTGTCCTAGGATTTTGGTCATGAAGCAAGTGGTAAGAACTTATTGTATGACTGTGTTTCAGCTGTGGTTCTAACAGTGCAGTCTTTGTATGGTATTTGTGTGCAATGTTGTTCTCTTAAACTTCTGCTGCATGAAATCTGCTCCCAAACATGTCTACGATGAAATTTTTTTCTTTAAAAAGCATTAAAGCCACCACTGAGCATAAAAGAAAGTGACCCCGTCAATTCAGATTTCCCTAAATTCACCTAGCATTTCTCCTAACGAATATAGGATGTCATTACTTTGTGGTGCTTTTGCATGGGCTAAGTTCTCTGGCTGCATCAAACCCTTTCACTTCAATAAAAGTGCAGGCATTTATCTTCCCAGGGAGGGTCAATCTTGTCTTCTGCATAACAAAACAGGTCCAAGTCATTTCTCACAGAAAACTTCAAAAATATTATCATTCCTACACCAGTGTGTCAGAAGTCGTACGTTAAAGAGTGATCTGTATGACCAATAATATGCAGATTCTTTCAACTAAGGCTAACTGAGCTTAATAACCATCTGAAAACTGTTCATTGGAATGTATGAAACTAGTTGATATTTCTTGTTTTGGCAGTACAGACTACATGGCTAATGATGGAGCGAGTATGGAAAGTGTCTGCTTTGGCACTGCAGTTTTTTCGCAAGGTTGATACTTATTGTTATACCTTTTTTTTCCATGTGTAATGACACGGGAATTAAAAAAAAAAAAAAAAAGCTTCGCTATACCTGATCTATTTGAGACATAGCTAACATCAGTCTTCATAAAGGCTACACACAAAATTTATGCTTCACTTCCCAAAATTCAGTCATCCTTAGCTAACTACTCACAATATATGAACTTAAAACATGAGAAAAGAATGCCATTTTCCATTGGTCCTGACACTCAAAAACATCCCACGCAGGTTTTTACTCAGACTTGGCTTAAGCATACACTTTCTTTCCTTGCTTGGATGCATATGGCACAGATGAGAACATGAAAAGGGAGATAAAAGGCACGGCAGAAAGCTAGCCTGTTCTGCTGCTGCAATTCTTATGCTCCTGTACCTACACCTGACATCACACAAGCCCTAAAAATTCCTTCCCCCAGTCAAAAAACAAATTGGATAAAAGCATCCGTCCATGATTAGAGCAATAAATATTTGATAGTGATAAAACAGTGATGGAATAAACTATTTGGGGGATTGAAACTGTGTGAAAAGCCTCAGCCCCAAATATTTAAAAATAAGTTACAGTAAGAAGTGCTGTAACTGGATGGCAATCACTCCTATCTGCTAATTATTGTTTTCTACTCCGAGCAGCAGTTCTAGAGCCCACAGAAGTCGATGCTCCGGTTTGCCTGTCACGTTACTCATGCACGCCGAACAGAGCAGCTTGTTTCACCTGGGGTCACTCGTGAGAAGACAGAGGAACTAGAGCGATTTCATCAGTTCTGTCATTTCTTGCGCTTTTTATGCGCCATTACCAGCTGCGAGCGTTTAAAATAACGGACAAGCAAGCAAAAGCGTGAAGCCTGATCAAGAATCCGCAAGTGTTTTCCCCTTCTCTTCGCCAGACCTGCCCTCGGCCGCCGGGGTCCCTCAGCAGGGCCGGGAGCCGCACGGCCGAACTCTGCCTGGCGCAGCGGGGGCGGCGGGGCACAGGGGGCTGCGAGCGGGCTCTCGCAGAAAAACCGCACGGATCCCGCGAGGCGGGCAGGCCTCCAGGAGCCGGGACCGGCCCAACCGACGAGGGCCGGGGAGGAGCGGCGGGGCAGAGCCGAGCCGAGCTCAGCCGAGC
>NW_010973199.1:4832998-4833509 GCF_000737465.1 Haliaeetus leucocephalus | reverse complement strand
GCGCCAGCCGCGGCGCGCGTCAGCGGCGCGGGCAGCCAATTGCGGCGCGGCCGGAGCGAGCGCCGTCAGCCGCCAATGTTGTTTTCGCTGAGTCGAGCCGCTGGTGTTGTTGGCGGCGGCGCCATATTGGAAGGGACGAGCCCCCGTTAGCGAGAAGCCCCTTGGCGCTGGCCCGGCCGCCGCCATGCTGTATCTGGAGGACTATCTGGAGAGTGAGTGTGTGCGGGACGGGGGAGCCGGGCGGCCGGGCACGGCCGGTGGAGGGGAGCCGGGGGGGGAAGCCGCGGCGAAGAGGCGGCGCCCCCCTCCCCCACGGCGGCGAGCGAGCGAGTGACTGACTGACTTCCTCCCTCCCTTCTCTCCCCGCTCCCCCGCCCCTCCGTGTGCCCGCAGTGATCGAGCAGCTTCCCATGGATCTGCGCGACAGGTTCACCGAGATGCGCGAGATGGACCTGCAGGTGCAGAGTACGTGAGTCCCGCCCCCTCCGCCTCTGCCCGCCCCCTCCCCTCC
>NW_010973199.1:4751198-4832505 GCF_000737465.1 Haliaeetus leucocephalus | reverse complement strand
GGCCGCCGCCCGCCGGCCCGTCTCGGCGCAAGTAGGATGTCGCAGGAGTTTCGCTCCTGGGCTTGTGCTGCTCCCAAAGGCATTTTCCGTGGCACGTCCCAAACTCTTCAGATTTTTGATCCCTAAGAGCAGTGATGGTGGTTTGGAACGTGAGTTATGTCCCGCTCCCTCAGCAGGTAGCGGCATGCTGTCTCTGAAACTTTCCAGCCAGCTCCCCTCATACTAGCGTATGTGACGGTGCTGCTTGCTTAGCCTCTTGTGCCCTAGCAGACGCGCAGCCAAAGGTGCGGTCTGCTGTAGGTTCCTTTGTAGGTCGCTTCGTATATTTCTGCTTATATCCTGATATAACACCCTGCATTATGCCGTTTTCAGGGAGCATTGCCTTTTCATCTTTTCTAATGTAGTCTCTCACCTGGGACTGGGGTGTCCCGTAAAACCCAGTTAGGCGTTGCTGCCGTTTAACACACAATTAATATTTGTATTAATACCTGTAACTGTGATACAAAGGTCTTTGTTAATGAAACTTAGTGCACAAAAGATGAGTCGTGAATACAGAAGGGTCAGACTATTGTAAAGAAGAACGAGAGAAAGAGCAAGGGTTGAAATAAGAAGTGAATGCCATACAGGAGTACAAAATGCAACGCCGTGGGAGCACAGTTCTTGAAAACAATGGTTTAACCTGTAATACTTTGAAGTGCGGTCTCAGGCTTTCCCTTGGACATTTGCATTAGTGGACCCAGCAGGTCTGTTTAACAGGCTTCATTGACACATGTTGAACTGTCTGTAAGATTTTTTTTTTTTTTTTTTTTGTATACTATGGCCTAAGTGCTGTCTTGGGTTCAGTTCTTAAAGTTGTGGGAACAGAGCAATGGCTCCTTATGGGAGATGACACCTCTGAAGTAGCTGTCGCTAGGGAGCACCAGGAGGGGGAGTGAGCAGCTCACTGACTTAGGTAGTTCTGAGTAAGTTCACAGATTTTACTTCTATTCAGTAGGGACACAAAGAAGCTAGTAGTTTTTCTGAAGTGTTTTTCAGAACTGAGCCAACTAGCACTGCCAAGGTTGCAGTAGTGTCATTTCCTCTGCTTTAACTGGAAGTGGCGAATAGCACTCCATATTGTATTACTGGAAGTAGCAAGTAACACTGAATATTGTATACTAAAGCCAACCTTAGACCCAGAGAAAAATTATCTCAGACCTTGGTACTTCTGTAATTCTTGCACAATGAGTGACAAAGCATCCAAAGACATTTACAAAACTTCTGGACTAGCATCTCTTCAACATCAGTTGCCAGACTGCCCACTGAATGCTACGTGCAAACCTGGAGGTTGTTCTCATGCTGTGACATAGTGACTTACTGTGAAGATTCTCTGAAGTACTTGAAAACAGTACTTCGGTGAGCAATGCTGCCCCAGAAACCTACATGAGTTGTAATTCAGAGATAACTGTGCTGCTGTGTTTCAGAGTCAATGTTGACTTTATATTCTGTCCTGTTTGGACCACATGGACTTCTAATGGGTCAGGTGCTGCTGTTTGTTGTTGGAAGAAATAATAAACCAGCTGTACCTACTGTATGTCCTGGTAAGGCTGCTGTGGGAGGAGTGAAGACCATCTGGGTTGTGACTTGACTCTTGACCTTTAGCTGAGCTCCATGTGGAGCATAAAATGTGTTTCTCTATTTAAGTTCAAATCACGGATTATCAGGCCTCCATGGTAAAATGTCAAGCTCTGGAAGAAGGCTTCTCTTCTAATAGCATTTCTGGCAACTCTCTTGGGAAATCTCGTGTAAGAAATTAGTATCTCAGAATATAGTATCACAGTTGGATTGAAAAGGTAGGGGGGGAAGAAAAGGTGAAGGAACTTGAGTGTACCAGAGAGAACTTTTCATATAATTTAATAGATCTGACCTGCATTCCTGTTTGCCATTTCTGCCCTTTCAGGAGAGACGAGGTTTCTGTGGAAGTTTTCCCTTACGCAGTTTCACACAGACTGATATTTGTCCTCAATAAAAAGTAAAGAAGAAAGAATTTTTTTTTTTTTCGTGTCTATGGAGCCATTAGAATAATTATCACCTAGCTGTCTGCACTCTGGGAGCAGGAGATAGAACATTTTGTCTGTTGGCTTTATGGACCAAATTATAGTCTTTTGGACAAAGAACAAAGCTTTAGAAGCCTCCGCATGAAGTATGTGCTGCTTGCTTGCTGCTCAGGCTTCTTCATCTTCCCCCTGAATAACACAGTGCAAGTGGAAAATGCTCATTGTACAGATTCTCCCATCTTTAAAGTGTTTTACACCAAAACTGTTTGACTACTTTGTTTGGGTCTAAGTAAAGTTGATGTGACCCTATGTCACAACTGTTCTGGCTTGGGATTAATTGTGCTCTGTCCCATCAGTTGTTGGGTTACTGTTGGTTTTGATGCTGGATATTCCTAGCATAGGGAAAATCGATGGATGTTTTTGATCATTTAGTGTGAATGACTTTTGGTTATTTATGTGAACAGTTAGTTCTAGTTGTGAATTTTCAGAGTGAGAAAACCTTTGGACTTCATTGGATTTGAAGAGTTAATCATACTTGGGGATTCATGAGTTTCTTGAACTAGTTAATTCACTGGTTTTGGTGTGGGGTTTTTTGTTTGTTTTGTTTTTCTGTTTGTTTTGGGGGGGGGGTTTGTTTGTTTGTTTGTTTTTGTAAGAGTTGATGGCCATCATGTGATCCAGTTTTAATGGTGGTTTCTGGAAAGTATCTTAAGAGTTTTACATCCAGAGCCTGAAGTCTGTAGGTAGTTGGTGCATTGTCACGTTTAATTTGAAACTGCTATCTGTACAGTATTGCTGAGAGTGCTGTGAAAAAATTTTCAGTACTATCATCTATCCTGAGACTAGCAAGGCTGTCCAAGCTAGTTTGACTAAGGCAGCTGCATGTTTTTGGAAATATGCAAGCTGTTGCATGCACAAGTGTCCAGCTGTTGAAATAGTAAACTCAGTGCCTTTTTTTTTTTTTTTTAATTTTGAAGGAGGGTGGAGGGAAAGGGAAGGGAATCCCTGTTTCTGACTCAATAAACAACGAAATGAAGCAACTTGTAGTTGACATTTTCCTTCCTTATGATAGTTAATGTTAGAGAATTGGTAGCTTTATTTTTTCCCTTAGGATATTTCTCAACTTCATGTAAGTGAGAATCCTGTCCAGATAGTATTTCATCAGTGCATTTACCCCTTAGTGCTACTGTGTGGGGGTGGGGGGAGTGACTTTGTGAGTGCTTTCAATTTGCCCTCACCCTTCCTAGCATACAATGGAGAGGGCCTTGACTTAGATGGTGACTTGACTCTTCAGTTGCTCTACCTTTTTGAGGCACTAATTTTTTCAATTATTTGGTTTTGTATTTGACTGTTTCTCTTAGGAGAACATTTTGTTTCCTGCTCAGTTTGTAACTGGCTAGAATGTTCCAAAGTCAGCAGTCTAGAGCCCTGGGTGAGGAGTTTGGGTCGTGCTTTAAGTCACTACCACTGCTCTTAGGGACAAAAAACCTTTAGAACTTGGAGTCCTGCCTGTCCCATGCTGGAGAGCACAAGAACCCTGATGAGAATCCTACCAGAATGCAATTCTCCTTCTTGGAAATTAAGGTAAATATTTCCCTCCTCTGTCCACTGTCACTTGGTTGTTTTGGTTGTTTTGGTTTCTTCCTCTCTGATAGTTTGCACCTCAGTCCTGTCGACTTTGTTTAAGAAAAAAATTCCGCCTTGTTTCATAATGTTTATGTACATGAGAAGATAACATTTTTCTCAATCTTTTCCTGTGCTACAGATGCAATGGATCAGCTTGAGCAGAGGGTAAACGAATTTTTTATGAACGCAAAGAAAAACAAACCTGAATGGAGAGAAGAACAAATGACATCAATCAAAAAAGTAAGGATATCACAAGAGTGGGTTGCATTTTTCTTTTGCAAACGAAGATAACCTTAAGAAAAAATAGCTTATGATTGATGGAGACTTAAGCGTTCAGAACTGTGACTTCCCTTGGGCTTTCACAGAGATGGATAGAACTACCTAGGAGGAGAAAAATGACTGAAAGGTTTCTTTGATCAAGCATTTCTCTAAAGTTTTACCTAGTATTTGCTGGCATTTTAAAAATTATGATCCTGAAATGGTGAGGAAACCAGGTACTAAATTCTGAGCTCAGACTTTTTGTTTCTGCTTGTGTGACATGAAGTTGCATGTTAACTGGCTTTCTTTTAGAGGATGTTTTTCAAGCTTAGCTTCAGCATTTCCTGCGATTCTGCCTATGTCCTTGTATGTGTTATACCTGTGGTATATGTAGCTTTAGGGAGGGACGAGTAAGATGGATGTGTTTTGTTTTATCCTTCAACACTCGGGCATTGGTGGTGGTATTGTTAGCAAGGTAGTCCATCATTTTGTCAGGAGAAACTCCTTTGTAGTCTCCTACACTTGCTACTTCAGCCACTTACTTGTCCAAGGGCTTTTTTTCCTTAATTAATACAAATAGATTTCTGTATTTAAAAAAAGAAGAAGTCAAAGCTCTTACTTTACTGGAGAAAATGAAAAATTTGCTTTCGACTTCAGTTGAACCAAGATTACAAGTGGTTTTCGCCTAAGCAGGATACTGTTCAGTGGAAATGGAGACTAATAAGGCACTTAAACCTGTTTAAAACTAGAGTAAAAACATGTGTAAACATACTTTATAAAATAAAAAAAGTTTTGTCTGTTGTTTTTTGTTTGTTAAAGCAGACTTTAAAATGGGATAGCTTTAGAATACACATATGAGTTAATAGAAATGTATTTTAAAATAAGTTAAACTATAAACTATATACATAATTATCTCTATTTAACTGCAGTGCTAGAAAGGCCTCCCCTCACAGTACTGTTTAGCATCATTTTGAAGGGCAGTAGTATCTGCAGTGGTCCTAAAGATCCATACAAAGTAAAAGACATCATCTCATTTTGAGTCCATAACATTATGCTGTGTAATATAAAATAAATCCAAGACTGTTTCCTTTCTTGTAGCATTTCTTGCAGAAATGTAAATACCACTGTAGGAGGAAGTGTCCGCATCTTGCAGTTTGGCTTTTTCTAAGGCACAAACGATAAATTGATGTTTAATATCTCTCATCTAAAATTTAGCTAATTGTTGTTTACAGTAGAGTTTCACAGTCTTTCTGAAAAACAACTTGAATTTCTCCTTTAAACTTACATTTTGTGCTGGATAACAGTAGCTTAAATTGATGAAAGTAATTCAGGTACTTTCATAATTTAAAAAAAATTCTCTTTATAACAGGATTATTATAAGGCCTTGGAAGATGCAGATGAAAAAGTGCAGCTGGCTAATCAAATATATGATTTGGTAAGTGGACAGAAGGCTTGTGGCGAATTACCTAAATTTATGCCCTGAGGAGTTCTAAACAATTTGATAAGCACAACAACTGTGCTACCTGTACTGTTATGTCAGCTACATAGAGATATTTTTGCTGGTGAAAGAAATACTGAATATTTTACTGACTTTGGAGAATTTTCTTGCTTTGGGTAGTGTCACTTAAATACAAAACATACAGAAATAATTTTAGAAATCACAAGGTTTTCATGCATGTTGATGTTGTTCTATTTATTTTTTTTCTGAAAGGAGACCACGAGCGAGTTACTTTTCCTTATAGCCTGTGTTTTTTTAATTTTAGGCATATTTATTTTACATTTTCTCAGAGAACAGAACCTGCAAGTCAGACTGCACTAAAATATAGTAGACATAAAACAAATATGTCTTGCCTGCTTTAGTTTCACTTCAGTTAACTAAAAGTTAGTTCCAAAAGTTGGAACTTACTCCTCTCTTTTGGTTAGCTGGTAACTGCAAAAACGTGTTCAATTTTTAATAGTTTAGAATTCTGCTGTATGACTACAGATGAAGAAAGCGTTTGGAACATAGTGTTTCTTTCCATTATATTAAGTTTGGGGGCGTGTGTGTTTGTGGTTTTTTGGTAATTTTCAGTACCCAAGAGCATGTCATAGTTTACTCAATGCACAGGAGTCTTTACGCTTTCAGTTTAGAGACCCTTTTACTGAATACTTAAGTTTAGTGATGTGTATAGTGGCGTACAAACTGCAATTCAGTAAACTTGCAGTTTCCCCAATGCAGCCCAATTTCTTCTAAAGTGCATGTTAGGTACTGTTCTTTCTCCTTTCTATACGTGCACCCACAACGCCCCCAAGTCCTCTTAATCTTTTTTCTCAAACAAAACACTTAACGCTGTGTCTTGGAACATAGCCTACAGTAAGAGGAGCGCTTCTAGCTGCTGAGCCAATATGCAGCCTTATTGTATGCTGGGATTGACTGCACAGCTTAGGAGCAACAGCGCTATTTTGGTGTTAACTGTAGCATCTCTGCTGAGTTAGGGAAATGTAGGTGACTGAGAAGTTATGCTTCTGCGTGCTTTTATACGTGCTTAGTGCTGCATGGCAGAGAATTGCTGGAAGGGAAATATTTAGCAAGCCAGAGATTAAGTATGTCGATATTCGTGTTCTAGAACTGGATGCTATTTATTGTTGCTTTGTCTCAAAAACAGGTAGACCGTCATTTGAGAAAATTGGACCAGGAACTTGCTAAATTTAAAATGGAACTCGAAGCAGATAATGCTGGAATTACAGAAATACTAGAGAGACGTAAGTATGCATGATTTTCTTCAAGAACTTGACAGATTTTCTGTCAATTTGCAAAATTAAAATATCATACGCTTGTTAGTGGCTGGCAGTATTTCCACTTGTTTCAAAATTGTGTTTTAACCCGCATGCTTTTTCATCAGTCAGCGATTCTCAAATTTTAGTTTCAACCTCAGTTTTTACCAATGAAGTCAAAATACAAGTGAGTAATTAGAATAATGTTTTTTTCGCACAACTGTTGCACTTGTCAATTGCTACAGTAAGGTACAGAATTCTTTAAACCTGTTTTTAATAACTGTAGGTGTTCAGACAAGTACTTCAGCCTAAGCTTGCCACCTACCCAGTTAAAAGTGTACCATTTCTTACTTGAATTGATTGCCACCAAATTGAGGAAGGTCATTATTTTAGTTATAGGTGTGGAATGTCAAGTAAAGTTAGGTACTTAGTGGTTTTCTTTTTTTAAAGGGGAGAGAGTGGGTTGTTTTGTAATGGGGTAGTGAGGGAGAAGCATTTGGGTAAGAAACCTGCATGCTTAACAAATATAGCAATGCTGGTATTCAGTATGTGAACAAAAATGTAATGTGCCAGCTTTTTGGCCAGCTTAGTGTGGAAGAATTCGGCCTTTCTGTACGCATCAGCATTTAGACATAAAGTTCAAATGTGATTATGATAAATTTCAAAGTTGATTTAACTATTGTGATTATGGAGCTAAGAGGCAGTGACTGTTCTCATACCCTGGAACAGTGAGAAGTAACTTAAATCACTCGAGGAGATTAGAAATAAATATTCTTTCTTTGAACTTTGTGTGGCTTTGTCATAAAAGCTGGGAGGTTTTGGATTTTTTATTTGTAATTGCTATTACAGATAACAGGCACAAAAACAAACCTGCAAAGTGCGTGCTTTTAATGAACTAGGAACTACAGAAAAGGACTAGTTTATCTTAGTTGGTATCTCAGCTGCAGTTTTAAGATGTGATACTACCTTCAGTTGAGCTATGTGTTTGGCGAGGTGAGGTAGGTAGGTAGAATTTCAAGAACTCAAGATAGAAATGTACGAGACTGCACCTTGCATCCTTAAGGTATTTATTTTATTTTTTAATAAAGTGAAAAGTAGAAGCCACTTAATATTTTTACCTTTCAGAGTAAATACATATTGTTGAGGTTCCGCCAGAGGGCAGCCTTTGGACTAGTTCATAGCATGATTAATGTTAGCTCGGCCAAAATATCTCCTTATGCTTTGAACTTCATCTAGAATAATTTTCTTTAAACTTTTGTAATACACTCATGTAATTTTGGAAAGCACTGAAAAACAAAGGGGTAAAGAAACGTTGAAGCTACAGATTTTGCAAAATGAATGTGAATTACTTTCTTGGATTGTCTTCTGTATAAACGTAAGTTGGTAGGTATTGCAGCTAGTTCAAAATCTTTTTGCCAAAGATTGATACATAAACTGTTGTATATTGTTCTAATGGAAATTTATGGTCAAAGTCTCTCCTATGCTGCGATCCTTTAGCCTCATATTACAAGAAATGTTATTCTTAGACATAGACTTGCATTTGTGCCCCTCCTGCCTTTCCCCCCCCCCCCCCCCCCCCCGGCCTTTGGATTGTTGCTCTGTATTTTGAACGTTAAGAAAATTCAGATAATGATCTGAAGCCCTTCCTGTTGAGTGTTAGATCATCTCGAAAGGCCTTGCTAGCGCTTGTGTGTTTTGACTCGGTGTGACAAGATGCCTTGTTAACACAGTTTACCTGGTACAATCTTCTTTTCAATTCATATTGTTGTAGATTGTCAGTACGTTTGGTACAGCATTCTCCAAACGTCACCGGCTTGTGTGCAACTCATTTGAATAAGTGGCATGTTGACAGCAACGTTGTTGTTTGTTCTCCTTATTGGTCTTGATTTTAACTTCTTAATTTCAACAGTTGAACAGCAGCAGTCACCAGTTTTTATTTTAAAACTGTTCTCCTCAGCGGCTCCTGGTTGTAGTACAGGAAGGGTTTCAACTCTAGCAAAAATCCTTCTGATTAAAATAAATATAACTGCATAGTGATTTGGTTAATATTATAAAGATTCATGTAGTATCTAAAAATCAAAACCATGGCAATGATGACTGAAATTTTCCTATCCTTTTTACCTCCCTCTTAGGGTCTCTGGAGCTGGATACACCATCACAGCCTGTGAATAACCATCACGCCCATTCTCACACTCCAGTAGAGAGTAAGTCTTTGAGACTTAAGAACACATCTACATTTTATGTTTCCTTATTTTTTGTTGAGTAGTATTAGAAAAAAAAAAAGTTCAGAACTTTTTTCTTCTTTCTCCAAACATTGGGGGGGTGGGGGGGAAAGGCATAATGCAGTGATAATAATATCTATTCAGAAGAAGTGCAAGATTGAAACAATAAGATTTTGCTGGTGGGAATGAGTCGAAAGTGCTGGTTTATTATGTCTGGTTATAGTTTGACTTTCATGCTGAAAAGGTTTTACATTTAAGTTCCCTCCATTTGTTTCATTTAGAAAGGAAACACAATCCATCTTCTCACCATAGTACAACAGATCATGTTCCTGAAAAGAAGTTTAAATCTGAAGCTCTTCTATCTACCCTGACTTCAGATGCTTCTAAAGAAAATACACCAGGTAATCTTCATTGTCTTGCATTTTATTGCTTTTTTAATTGGAAGAAGAGAAACCCAATTATATTTGTGAGTTACTGTCTTTTGAAATCAGAGGCTCATACCCTTTCCACTGGGATTTTCAATCATTTGAAACATGGGAAATCGCAGGCATTGTTACTCATCTGTGTTGTCCATGAAGTGCATCAGTTTTGTTGTCATTTAACAGCTGCATGTTGGCTGTTTCTTGTTATTTACACTGCTTGGAAGAAGGTAACAAGAGTTTCATTCAGCCAGTAGTAGAAATATAAGAGATCAATGCATTATTACTTCGGGGAAAAGAAACGCATGCAACAATTTCCAAAGTAAGGGAGAAGAATTTTCACACTTTTTTTTTTAAGGGTTGGTCTGACGTGGCATTTGATTACGATAAAATTCTTTCATGTGTTGTCTCTTTGAAAAGAGGTGAGAATTCTTTTTGAGTAGTAAATAAAAAAAAACCATCACAACCTTCTGCCCATTTTCAAAATTAGGGTGTTTCATAGTTTCTTTTCTGAAAATAAAAGATTGTGAGAGGTTATAGTAAGTAAACTACCTTATGTTTTGGAATTTAGTGCTGTTTATCAGTTTTAAGTAGTCTCCCTCATATCCATTTTACTTTTGTTTTGAAGGAACTTCACGTGAGATGGCAAATAAAATTAACTAAGTTTTGAGCAGCTGTCAGTCTGTAGATGGCCATGGAAATCTGCGTTGCATTAAAACTGTGATTGATAGTGTTTAGAGTTAAGATTTTTAGAAGTTCTACTTCAGAAGCAGTATAGCTGTACAGTCACATTCCTACTCTCTTCCTGATGGTTACAGTAGTCAGCATTATTTCAGTGGAGGTTGGGTCTATATAGACATAGACATAGCAGCTGCATCTGTTCTTTGATAGTTGAATATGATAGTGAGGACTGTCTTTCTAAGAGGACTCCTTGCACATGAGGATAGGTGGGGAACAAAATTCTTTTTTTCATAAGCCAATACTGGCTGTGTCAAATGACTTCTTAAACTTTTTTCCAAATGATCAGACTGCTCTGATGCATAAACAGAGTTCCTACTCTTTCACTGGTTGTCATATATAACTCTTCTTAAAATGCAAAGGAATTTAGTTTCATTTTGAATTTCATAAATGTGTTCTGTTCATCAAGGGTGTCGAAACAATAATTCATCATCCTCTTCAAACAATGCATACAATACAAACTCTTCTCAACCATTGGCATCATATAACCTGGGCTCATTATCTTCAGGATCCGGGGCCGGTGCAATTACCATGGCAGCAGCTCAAGCAGTGCAAGCCACGGCGCAGGTAATGTCAAAATGTTCTTGTCATTCTGCCATCCACTATTGATTAAGAAGAAAGACTAATGATTTTTTATTTTTTCTGAATTCCCATGATCACTTTCAGCTGATGTGATTCAGTTCTCATAATATCATTTTTGTTTATATGCTAGTTTCATCCTGTAAAACTTGCATAAAGGGACAGCTTGTTTTCTAGCTTTTCTTGTGGGATATTTTTACACCTTTTTACATCTTGCTATACATCATTTTGTTATACAGGGTAACTAATGGACCTGTGCAAATGTATGTGCAAATAATTAGCAGTTAGCAGCCTAGTATGTCTTCTGTAAGAGCTCTACTGTGTAATCTGATACAATGTCAGTATTCCTTTTAGATGAAGGAAGGAAGACGAACATCCAGTCTAAAAGCCAGCTATGAAGCGTTTAAGAACAATGATTTTCAGCTTGGAAGAGAATTTTCTTTATCCAGAGATTCAACTGGATATTCATCATCAGCTCTGGCATCTACATTAACACAGACATTAAGTTCATCAACCACAGATTCACGAAGTGGCAGAAAAAGCAAGTAGGTTTTCTTACTTGTTGACCACAATTATAGCTTTCAAGACAGCTAAGCTTTCTTTTAAAGGTCATGGGCCATATTAGAAATACTTCATATTTAATATCGGGGAGCGATCAGCAGAAGGTAGTTACTGCCTGCTGGCCTTTTTTTGTTCAGGGCTTTCTTCTTTTGCCCTCTCACTTTTAAGCAAACTCATTCCAAAGTTTTAACTAAATGTCCTGATTTGCTTTTCCATCTGTGATATAGTCTAGTTTCTTCCCTCATTTTTCTGTGTTTTGGAGAGAAGATTTGGCCTAACGGAAAATGTTGGGAATTACCATGCAATGGTTTGTAGATGGTTTTAAAATAATCTGGAGATCTGCTTCATGCCACTTCACAAATAATCACAATGCTTTCCGATGGCTGCCTGTCTAGGGCAGGAAACAGAATGAATTTTATTTCTGATTAAAATGAAGTTTAAAAACATTTTAAACAACACAGTGTCACAACACATTGTGACAACAGTCACAGGTTGTACTTGAAAGAGTTTGTCTCAAAACGCTCATCCTTTTAAACTGACTTGAGTTTTTTTCTTCATACAAATTTGTGTGTATTCACAGCTCAGTTAATAATTTTGTCTTAGAAGCATTTTTCATTTATGGATATCTTGGGTGTCAGATCTGACCTATAAGCAAAAGCATAGAATTTGTATTCTGGCACTGTTCCTATGGAGTGATTGGTGATGCTTGAGTGGAGATTAACATAGAATCAGTCATCTTCAAAACAGTAATCTATTGAACATGACATATGATATTATTTATATGTAAATTCCTGTTTTATTGGTAACATAATTTTTATGGGAACTTGACGCCAGGGCTGTTGATGGAAAATTTTGTGAAGGAAAACATTCATTAAAGCCACTTGGCACTTTAAAGCTGTTAAATTCCATTGATTGGAATAGTGTCTTGTACATGTAAGGTGGTATGACTTGTTTCCTTCTCCGAAGAGCATTCGGTGTGTCCATTTCAGTTCTTGCGATTGTTGAATGAAATCTGTTAGAGAATGATGCTTTGGTATTTACATACTGCAGTATTTCAGAGCCAACAAAGTACTTGTTCAGTGATTCTTTCACTTGGCAGGAAATGAATTTAAATTATGCATGCTATTTTTTTCTTCCCTCCCACCCAGAAACAACAACAAATCCTCAAGTCAGCAGTCCTCATCATCTTCCTCGTCTTCCTCTCTATCATCATGTTCTTCTTCATCTGCACTGGCACAAGAACTGTCTCAGCAAACAGCAGTAATACCAGAGTCTGATTCTAATAGCCAGGTTGACTGGACCTATGATCCAAATGAGCCACGTTACTGCATTTGTAATCAGGTAAGGATGGCTTCCAACCTGAAATACAACTACACCTGCTATTTTGCTGTAGTTGAAATTCCTTCTCTGATTGCTAATTTAAAAACATTCTATTTGCAGTCTTGAAATTCTGATCTCTTTTTATTTACTTACTGGTGATACTAATAATGAACTCAGCTGTTGAAGCTGAAAACAAGCACATTTTCCAGTGATGTGACATACCTGGAGAGTTTTAAATCTTTTAGTGAAGACTTCAGGAATAATTAAATTAGAAATTGAACAGGTTCACAGTGAATTTAGTTAAAATTTTAAGTTAGTAAGGAATTTGCCTGGTCTCTTCTACTTTCCTTGGAAAAAAAAACCCACCCCAAAACCCAAAAACCCCCACAAACAAACAAAAAAACCCCCCAGCAACCAAACAGAAAACTAGTTTTATGAAGGCTGTTGGGAATCTTGAGAGAGTGAATGACAACATGAGAAACATTTATTTAAAAATGCCTGTTCTTATTTTAAACACTTTTAAGAGTGTCAGCTTTTTTTTAGAGTTTATAGAATTCTGTAATTCTCTTGAAAGTGTTTGATTGTTTCAAATAAAGTGCTTGAAATTGTCATGTGTGCAAGGAAGATGCCAGTCATAAATATAATCTTGAAAACTGGGCTGATAATGTACTGAGCACTGTTGTTTAGACCAAAATGTGATTTGTTCAGGTTTTGAATGCTGACCTTTTTAATCCAACCTGAAATATGCAGAAGTATCTTTTTTTTGCATAAAAAATTTTTGAAAATCAGTTTGCTATGAACATGATGTTCTTTGGGTTGTGTAACAAAAAGAAAAATCAAGATATTGTTGCTGCTGTTAATGGAAGAACTCCTCAAAGGAAGAAGGTTGAACTTTGGCCCCTTGAAAATGCTGATTGCTTTTAAATAGTAATATATAATAAGTTTTTTTTTCTTATTTACTAGGTGTCATATGGTGAAATGGTAGGCTGTGATAACCAAGATGTAAGTAACAAAATTCAAAAGGTTCATGAGAGGCATGTGCATGTAACTGTTGCTTGCAGGAGTTACTTTTGTTTAGAGTTGGTTTTAGAGAGAGGGTTTTTTTAGCGTAATGTGCGTGTGAGTTGAATCATTCTTCAGGAAACTTCTCTTCACCTGTCCCCACAGTTCAGGTTCTTTTAGAAGGCTTCCCCCTTTTCTGGGAATGTTTGACATCTTTAAAATGCCCTTTATTTCTGGGAACCTTTAGCTGTGTTGCTACTAATATCAGTTGTCCCCTTAAAATAAAAGGTTTTAAAAGAACAGTTGAATGTAATCGTGTATTTACTGAGATGCTATATTTAAACAGAAGTGAGTGATAAAATTACTGTTGTGTCACTTAGTGTTGTCAAACCAAGTATTTCGAAGCACAACATACTTCTTTTGCTCTGTTATGCGAGTCCATATATGACTCCCTAGAATTTTGTTGCTTTCCTTAGTCTATTGAATATATATTAAGGACTGAGATCCTCCTCCTTTTGTCCTGTGACTTTGTGTGAAATGCAGAATCTATGCTTTTTACTCGTGCTTAATTTTCATAGAATTGTATTTGTGATAGGTGTTTTGAAAAAAACCCAAATCCCAAACCCTCTCTTTAACTCTGTTTTTTATAGTGCCCTATTGAGTGGTTCCACTATGGATGTGTTGGACTGACAGAAGCACCAAAAGGGAAATGGTACTGTCCACAGTGTACAGCTGCAATGAAGAGAAGAGGCAGTAGACATAAATAAGTTTCTTCAGCTGGAAAACCAATTACATACTAAAGGTTTTGTAGAGGACTTGGGAGGGGGAGGAACCCCCACCACACTTCCTTGCAACCACTTAAGGGTTAACATAGCAGTCATAAGATCTTGAACTATTGATTTTGCTAGTTGTGTTTTATTATTGTAAGTAAATTATTTATGCACATTGATGTGCTACAGATACTATTCCAGTGAGCCTTGGACTGTTCCAGTGGCCAACATATGCAGACATTTGTACTATCAAACCATTTTCTCTAAGCAGTGGGCATTCTACAATTATTCAATCTTCAAAAAATTCCGATAAGTCAAGATTTTAAATGTATGTTTTATATTCAACAGATATATTCTGCTGCATGTACTGTACTCAAGAGCTGTTATGTAACACTATGTATATAAATGGTGCAAAAAGTCAGTGCTTCGGGAAAAAAAAGAGACAATGGTTTTTAAAATGCCTTTATAGCTTTGGTTCTTTATGAAACTTAATTCAGCAGGCTGAAGAAAATGGTTCTTGTATACAGCGGGCTGTTGTCCTCTAGGGTACTTGAGTATGTAAAAGCAAAAAAAAAAAAAGCTGTAGAATAAAACAAACTTGTGCCATTAGTCTTTATATGTTTCTGCTCCAGAGAAGGTGCAGGCCATAAGAGGAAAAAAAGGTGTTAAAGTGATGATAAATTTTTATACCAAATGTGTTTATTTTTTTGTGCAAGTAATCCTTTAAATTTGAATTGTATTAGGTGTTAAAATAAAACAACCTCAGCTCCTCAAATTAATGTTTTCTGTACATTTGTCAAAAAAAGGTTTGTCCCTGAAAAATGGTTTCAGGAGAATATAGCCAAGTTTGCATAAGAAATTGTTACATGTGACCCACCTGAAGGATTGTTGCACAGGATGTTTCTCCGGTGGGTGGGTAACTTGTACATATCTAGGCAAACACTGAACTACCATTTGCCTCAATGCCTCTGCCTCCAGGCGATCAGTGGCACCTGCTTAAATGAGCACAAAAGGTCTGTTTTCCATGTGGTTAAAAAAAAGAAATCCCTACTGTGTCAAGAGATATCCACAGGCAGGGTTGCCTTCCTATTTCCATGGCACAGATGGAAATAGGAAGGGGAGAAGAAAACCACCGTGAGTGTGTCTTGTAGCTGCCATATTCCTGAACAGTGGTTTTCATGTGAAAACCAATACACGGTTCAGGAAAGAAGAAAGAGAGAAATAGTTCATCCTGCTTGTAGAATCCCTAGAGCAACAGGGAGGATCATGTTAGGAAGCCTAAATGCAGGCATATAAGTGGCTGGATCTGTGAGTTGTACATGTTGTAGTACAGGATCAGAAAACTGATCTTTACATTAGACCCTTGACAAGAATATAATGGAAAGATTTTCTGTATTTTTGCCCTGACTTGCTTATTTTGGACATAGTTTGTAGATTTCCTTTCACTGACAATTTCCTTTTGTTGTTTTTGTATGGCTCGTTCATGCAGCAGCACTGAACAGAAACAAGATTATTCTTTTTTCTCCTTCCTCCTTCCTTCCACTACTAAAAAAAATACACTTTCCTGTTGGAATAAAGATTTTACTTTAGCACTGGGTTGCTCTTTGGGCTGTCAGGGTGGAGGATCATGGCCTTCATGTGGTAGCTTTCTGAAGCCATGCTGAGGGAGAGAAGAGAAGGAAAGAAGCAGTGTTTCAGTGCGTGACTGTGCAAATAGTGTCAAGGAAACAAAAAGAGTTAGGCTCATTAGTAATAGGAGTATGTGCAGAAAATGCAGGCTTTACCTAAACCAAAATGAAACCAGACTTCTGTCACAACATTTGTTTAAAAATGAAAAAAGTAGGCATTTTAAATCCATGAACTGGGGAAAAGTAGATGTTTAAGAAGGGAAATGTGATTATGGATGATAAATGGACTTTGGTAGAAGAATAGGGTAGAAGTTGGCAAAAATAAACAGTGAAAAGCAGTGTAACTAAGGTTCCATTAAAACTGGAACTGAGCCCACTGCCTATGTATTTCTGTGGAAACCTCAGTCTAAACATTTGAGGACTAGAATATCTGGTTTTAAGGGAGGCTGTGGAGACAATAGAGATAACAAACAATTTGTTCTGTTGGAAACTGGTGCCATGCTATGAATTTAAGTTAAATAAACAACAGGTAATCTGGACTCCCCTTGGACTGAATGCCGAAGTCCTTAGAGCTAAGAAGCAAGTCCATTGAGAATTAACACTATATATAGCGAAATCCCTCATTCTGGTGGGAACCATACCTAAGATGGTGCAGAGACTGCAAATTCAAATAAAAATTCCGATTTTTAGTGTGAGCATTGGTTTGCTGTTTCATTGGATGATATAATTTTTTTTTTCATGGAGGGAGCTAGTTAGAGAACTCACAAGAGGAAAAAACTTAACCTTTGTCCTTGTTAGTACATTAGTATTTTGTGTCAAAGTTCAGAAAATAGAAATGGACAAATGTGAAAAGTGTGGAAAAAATGCATTATATAAGTCAAAGATGTAGAACAATAAACCCTGTATGTGCTTTTGTTTTGTTTTCTTCTAAACAGAACGCCTGTGAGAGAAGCTTACGGGTCAGCAGGTGATTATAGTGTAAAAGCCCTGAGTAACGTGAGTAGTTACACGTTGGCAGAGCCCTTGCCTCATGGTCATTGGAGTTCTTGGAAGCTTCACTGAGATAGACAAGGCCAGGTTGATGCAGGCTACATCAAGGCATTCAGACAGGGTGTCTCATTAAAGTTTCTTTAAAAAACAGTGATGCGCTGGTTGGAGTGCAGGTCCCGTAATGTTATATGGCTATTCGCAAAATAGAATAAGAGTAAAGGAATAAATTGCCAATATTCCCAACAAGAAGAGGCTACTAAAGCAGGACTCTGGTGCTCTACAGACATTAACAGATCAGTTAAGAGGGGTAAATAGTAACGTAGTGTTTGCACTTAGGTTGGGTTCTCAAAAGTAACAAAAATGGGAAGTGTTAAAAGTAGCAGAAAAATCTCATGATACTGAGTGTCTGGTAAAATGGAAGATGTAATTCAACATTTGCTAAAAGAATGTAAATATAAAATAATATATAAAATAATACTTAATTCTCAATTTACCTGCAGCTGGGGCCTCTGAAGTAGCTATTGCTCTGTAGGAAAGTGATTTGGGGAGTTATCTAGGTAATTCTATGGAAACACCAGCTCATTGCTCAGCAGCAGGTAGGACAAGTGCTAAGAATGACTCAGTAGGAGAGAAGGAATAAAACAGAATACAGTTTTACACTGTGTAAACTGATGGTGCAGTTAGGTCTCAACGTAGTGTAAAATTCTGGTTGGCTCTGCTGCAAAAAGGTAGCAAAACTAGGGAAGGCTTCAACAGGAGGATCAAAGTAGTCAAAGCAGTGTGATGACAACACATCTGAGAAGCAGCTAAATTGTCTGGGACTCTTCTGGCTGGGAAAGAGGTGGCTCAGTGAGAATGTAACGGGGATCTGTAAACTCAGGAGTGCTGTGGAAGAGGTGTGGCTTTTGATAGAAGAAGTAGTAGGGAGGTAGCCAGTCCAAAATGAAAAAAAAGAGCAGCTTTTTTTCATCCATGGCATGCTTAAACTGTAAAACTGGCCATATAGCTTACTTGGATGTAAAAAGCGACTGAGAAACTAATGGAAGCAAAGTCCATGGAGGCATAAAATGCAGAAGTAACACATCTGGATCAAAAACTCACTGAAGACTAATGACTAGAAATTAAGAGTTTGTAGCCAGGGAAGTGTTCCTGGATGCCTGTGATGGTCCCACAGCCCGCTGGCATACACCACTGAACACCGTTTGATACAAGACACTAGGTTAGGTGACCGACCCTTCGGCATTATGCAGTGCAGCTGCTTTTAGTTTCATCTCAGTGCTCCAGCATTTGGGTGAATTTTTAGGATGAGGAGGTATTTGTAGTACCACAAGCTGAGAACCCATGTGCTAAGCACTGTAATAGAATAAAAAGTGGTCTATGCCTTGTAAACTGTGTTGTCTGTCTGCATTGTGAAGAAGTAACCTTTTTTTCCTCAGCTTTAGGTTTCATTTATTCTAGGTCTGAAATGAAGAAGAAAGAGGAAATACATCTCTGCTTCCCGCTCTGAAAACACATCTAGGTTGTATCTCTGAATAGCACAGAGTAATTTGCATTCTTGTCTTCTTTACTGATCAACCGCGCACAGTAAAGATTAGAAATTCTGAGGTTTGTTTTCCCCTTTCTGTTCCCCCTCACCAGGGAGGACTTTCCACTGCAAGCTGGCTTTTCTTGGCAAGTTTTTTCATCTCCCACCTCATCCTGCTGGAATGTCTGGACCGTGCACTTTCTTGTTCAATAGACGTGACAAGTGACAGAAGGAGGACCCAGGTGGCTTTCCCCTTGACAGCGGAGGGTTCGGTTTTGCACTTACACTAAAAATCTCTGAGAAGCAGAATTGCAAAAGGGACAAGGGTCTGACCATTTACATTCTCTTAGGGGTATACAGGAATAACTAAAGTCAGGCCACGCTATATGAACACAGTCTCTGCAGTTTTGCTACTCTTCCCAGGATTGCCTAAAACGCTCTGAGAATAACATAACTAAGAGAAGAAGAATCCCACATTTCAGTATATTTATCAAATCTACAGTAATATTCCTCTAGCACTTTCAAATCCATATCTTGCTTTTATACTCATATGATTTTCTATAGAGACGAACAGCAGCTTTTTCCTCTAGATAAATCTTGTATTTAGGAGCTAGTTGCATGCTTACTTACAGACTTGTGCTTGCATACGTCACGTCTTGTATTTTAGAAAAAACGATAGTTTCCTACATTAGTTCATAATAGATTTAAAGTCTTTATTACAAACATGACTTTAACTGTTTGCTAACTGTATTCCCTTTGTCTACTGAAAAAAAAAATAATTCCTGAAAAAAACCCCTAGCATATTACAACTAGAGTAGAGAAATACTTGCCTCATGACTGTACAAGAAATCTACGTAATGCAGTAGAAAATGATGAACAATGTTAGGATACACAGCTGTTTTAACATTTTTAAAGCTCTAATACTTATTTGTACCTTGTACTTTATATTATGAAAACTTCTGAGTGTTGTGACTTCTCTGTTCCTTTCTGAATATTTATTCAGCAGTGCCATATACATTGAATCGAATGTGTATGCCCACATTTATGAAACTGGCTACTGCCGATTAAGGAAGTTTTACTGAAGTTTAAGAGTACAGTGAGGGGGTTCTTAAACCAAATAAAGTAGATGCAGTTGTTCAGCTACAATTTCTGTATTTTTCATAAAAATATAAAAATTTGGGGGAATCCTAAGTATACTTTTGTTGCTGAACACAGATTTATTTATTAGGTTGACAGTTGGTTTTCTTAATAGGGTTATACTAAGCCTTTCTTTCTAGAAGAATAAATAATAGTTACACTGTATTTGTGCACATGAGAATTGGTGAAACAGAAATAGGGGAGCAATGCAAAGATAATTTTGCATTCCTTCCACCTGCAGAATTGTGGCCTTCTGATTTCAAAGCAGCTTTTACTATTTCTTTTCAGAAAAAGACGTGGGATAGATGTTTGGATGAAGTTTGCAAGCATGAGTATAGTTAAGTGCTGGAAGGGGTCAGTCAGGTAAGTGCTATGGAAATAGGGAATCCTTTCTTGTCAGAAGTACAGGAATATTTTTCCCTGTGTTGATAAAGGAAATGTTTTTTACAGCTCTGTTTTATTTTCATGAGACTAAAATTACATTGTTACTGTGTGGAGGCAAAAATAAAAGCTCATCATATTTAAAAAATGTTTTAATAAATGTTCAGTTACGTAGTTTGCTTGAAAAGGTGACAAGTTGGAGTCTTTCTGCTGTGACGAATTCATCTGGATATGGTATTCTTGACTTAAATTATTTTAAAATGTGTTTAATTTCTCTGTTGTGTTGTTTGGGGCTAAATTAATCTCAGGCTTTTAAAGAAAGCATATTCTATAGATGGATGGATTAGTCAATAGTTGAATGAACTGACAATAAAAACATGTTCCTTAGTCAGGTCTGGAAAATGAAATGGTTCTACAGTCGGTAGTATTGACCAACCCCTTTAATTTAGGAAGGTATACCGTACATTTCCCAGGGATCTTCCTGATGCCCTAATATACTTGGAATGGCTAAGGAACTGAGGAATAAACAGAAGTTAAGCTAGGAGTTATTTTAAAATTACCCTCAAAAAGTAAAATTATTTGTTAATCATTTTAATCCAGGGTAGAAATTTTCTTAGACACTGACTTAAAGCATGCTTTTGCACACAGAAATGCTGATTTCAGAAGTAATGATTACCTTTGAAAGAGTCACTTACATCAGAACTGTTCTGCCCACCTCTTCTATAACACTGTTGGTTGCTCTTGTAAGACATAAATACAATCTAAAATATGCACTGGGAAAACATCTCAGTGAAGTTTTAGCCCAGGATAGGAAAACTAAAGATGATTCTCAAAAACAAAGAAGAGAAAAAAAATCCAACTTTAAGGTGTTTTGGTTAGTATCTCCATTAATGTTCAAGATTTACCAACTCTAAAGCATTTTTCATTTTGAAAGTGCTTTCTAAACACTCACCTACCCCTATTTACTTAAAGACTTCTGTTAAGAGGGTGAAAGGAATGTACTGGGAATGTCTCTCTATGGAGGCTGACAAGCCTTTTAATAGAAAAATCCTGAAGTTTCCCTTTTTGTTATTGTTTGAATCTTAAGCAGTAATTTTTAAACTCATGGAGGAAGGAATCATCTAAATATATTGTTTGTAATTACATCAGCACATGATAAAACTCTAACCTGATTTCATATTTGGCTAATGATGGCATGATTTTAAATCAACCCCAAATATTCTCTGTAATTCTCCTTCTAAAGTCTGTTTTAAAACAAGCAAATTAGCTATCGGCCCTATATACATTTTATTAATTCTTTGTGTTGGCACTACCTGGTTTTACATTATTTTCCAAGACAAATAGTCTCTTCAATATGCTTTGGTTTTAAAAGTGCATCAAAACATAGTTATATGGAAAAAGTGATTGATTTAAAAATTTTAATAGGAGCTTATTCAGGCACTTCATACTGTATTTTAGATGGATTCTGATTTTGTTATATTTTGGTTATATTTTAATTTTTGCAGAATCAAATCCTAAGAACATATACATCTGCCTCTAGTCATAGAACATACCTCCATAATTAAAAAATGTAAGAAAACAACCCACAAAAGGGACAAACCCCAACAACCCAGTAATCAGACAGCGAACAAAAATGTTCCTATTCACTTTTCAGCCCCTCTGGACCACTTTAATTAGGTGTGAAGTGTAGAAAATTACAGCAAAACATTTTAGATCTCTCCGATCTGAGAAACGTCTTCCTTAAACCTTCCTTTTTCAACAGACCCTTGCCTGGGCTGCCAGTTTCACACAACCCGTTTAATCAAAGCGGTTAAGATCGCGCACTGACAGGAGGACGTTCAGCTTCCTCCCGGCCGTACCGCGGCGGTTCCGCGTGGCGTCCCTCCCTCAGTTTCAGCTTCCGTGCCCCTTCCTGCCAGCGCCCCGCAACAGCCGTCAGGCGTGTTTTGAGCAAGCTGTGCCGTCCAACAGACCGGAGCTGAGAGGCCGCGTGGTGACCCTGCGTGGGGCAGGACACAAAGAACTCGTCAGCCCTCACGCCAGCTGCAGTGGGGACCTTCTGTGTGGCCTCCTCCACTGTAGTTATTCCGGGCACCTTGCTTTTGCTAGCTGTAAAAACGGTTAAACTTAATTTTCAACTTTACTGTTAGAAATACCGTGTGGAGTACATTGTCAAAAGTCAGAGCTTAAAAGATGTAATGTACTTAAGGGTATTTCTAAAGTAACTTCTGTGCCACAGTGCTTGCTGTTATCTTGTTCTGCAGCAATCATGCCGCGGCAGCTGGACTCATGAGAGAAACTGTATAGTTATAATCAGATCGATAAGTTCAGAAGTGTACCGTTATCTTTTTCTGCTTGTCCATAAGAACAACAAAATAGCATGTCTTGCATCTCCACATATTCTATTTGCCTGTACAACAATTTCTCATATACGTGCACAATATGTGAAGTGCCCCAGGTCACTCATTTCTGTGCTGGCTTATTGTATATTCTGGCAGCACCATGAGAATGCAACAAACTGGAATAAACTGTTATATGCTCTAGTATATATAATAATGGCTGCTCTTGATGGGACTGGTTAAATGTATGGGTGCCTTGAGAGGCACAGGTGAGCATTTCATCTACATTTCTGTGCGACGTGCTTGTCTTAAAAGTCTCCTTGCTAACCAAGGAGCTCTGTCAAACAAATACGCATCAGTGCAAAGCCTTTCGATAGGAAAAGATAATCAAGTTCTTGTTCCGTTGTGCCTAAAACACCCACATGTATGAACTCATCCACTGAAGTCAGTGGAGGCCATAATGTGGTTTAAGTTGTACGATATTTACTGTGCTGGGAGTAACCAAATTTAATGTCCCAAATGTCTGAAATGATTGGCACCTGGAAAACTTGGTCCGAAATTAAAGAGCTTGTTTGCCAGTTGTGGCAGGCACATGATCTGCAGCAGCACAGACTAATCATCTAGAGGACAACACAGAGGCAGCTGTAGGTACCCGAGAGCATTGCACCCTTGTTTCATGTGCATACAAGAGACGTGACAATATTTTCTTGTTTGTAGGAGACTTCCATTTGTTTCCCTGCTGCCAAAGAGCATCTGGGGACTGCTGAACCTAGGAGACACTGGGATAGTCATTCAAAGGTCTGTGAGTAGTCTCAGCAAAGCAACCACTCTGCTAAAGAAAGAGGATGTTCCTGATCATAAAAGCGGTGAAGAGGAAGAAAGGCAGCCAAAGGTAATGGGATAGAAGAAAATACAGTTTAAGGAATTTAGGGGGTGAAGTGGAAAATGAGTGTTTATGGAATGAGGAGTCTAGTTGTATTTTTCTCCTTCAGCTTCTAAAAGTTGGTTTATTTGAAACAGATCTTGCTTCTGAACTTGAGGGCAACTGTATAAAAAATGGTGCTTGGGGATGACTGTCATGAATTTTCTGGTTACATTGGCTTTTCTCATTTTTTGGACTGTTTTGGGTCCACTTATGGTGTAGAACAGGAGAAAAAAGTAAGCACTCCACTAGTCTTGGCTACCTACGTGATGAGGCCAGGCTAAAGCGAAAAGGGAACATGGCAATGAAATAATTCATTTTACACAAAAGAAGAGGAAAGACCTTGTGACAGGACCTGGAGGACTATGACATTTCAATTCTACATTTGGGGTTTACTGGAACAGAAACTAGAACAATTAACTTTAAAAAAAACCCAAAACCAAAACAAAAAAAACCAGAGGAAATGCAAAATGCTAAACGTTAGAAATAAAAGGGTTTGTAAATCCCTCTCTTCCCCCTGCTAAATGCCCCTACAGACTGGTCCTTTCCTTCGCATTTGTTGCTCTCGTTCCAGCAGCTCCGTGACTGGCTCGCAAGCGTCACACGTTCCCGCTGTTATAGGAAGCTATTTAGGATACATCCTGCCGTCACCCTGGAGGCCTGGCTGAGCGATCGCTCCTTCCTCTTTGCGGTAGCCTCAAAACTGGTATGCTTACCACTTGCTATCCCTCTGCACCCTGTCTCCTTCTCGTGGAAGCTTTTCTGACCTGGTGCTGGGGGTGGAGGGGAAGGGCCTGGCGCGGGGAGGACGTCCCGGTCCCTGGAACAGTTGGTGAGCGATACGGAGAGGCTCCATTGCAAACATCATCTGAGCAGGTACGGAGTGGCTAGGATGGAGTCGATGACGCCGGTATTCTCAGTTTCTCCCCACTCCTATTGGTCATTTCAGAACACTTTCACCTGAATTTGAACTGCAAGGAAAATACTACTGTGCAGCACGTAAAGTGCATTCAGAGCCCTTCTGCAGGTACAAGGCAGGGAACAGCTCCGCTTGCAGCAGAAGTGCGTGAGAAAGTAGAAAAGTATTTGTGCAAATACCTTTCATATAAGTAGCCCAGAGAATGTAACTGAAAAAAATACAATAAGAAGGATCTAGATCACCTAAAAGAAGAGATTATTCACTGTGTTAAAAGAATAGAATGATTGTTAGAGAAGACAGGGCTGTTATTAGAAAAAGTCTGTAGGAGGAAAGAGGAAGACCTGAGAATGGAAGTTCAAATGTTCTCACCTGAGGTGTGAAGAAGAGGGGGACCAGCAACATGCCAGAGAAGAGATGTGGACTATGACAAAATAAAATATTTACTTAAAATAAAAAGGAACACAAATGCTGTCAGAGGTCATGAGATATTTCACTTTGTTCCTGTTCTGTGTACCCGAAGATAAACGTCCATGTTCTTGCAGCCTATCTGGGCATTTTTTGATTATCACCGATTCTTATTCAGCTTTCAGCAGTAACCAATGAGTTTGAGCAACCAGACTGGCTACAGAGTCCATAAATCTGTGTGTAATCTCAGAATAACTGCTGAAAGAGGATTCTGTCAAGAGTCAGTGAGTAACTGTAGATAGGAAGAAGCAAAGAATTTGCTGATCTATTTCTTCCTCCTGATATGCAAATTTGCTTTTTAAGCAGGGCCCAATATTTTCACAAGACTTTGGTCTTCAGCTGCTTTCCCTTACCCTCATGTCAAGCAACTTTCTGTAGTATTAACATATATAAATAAAAAGATACCTGTGTTTCATTGTCACCCTTCTGCCAAAAGATAGTAGTGAAGAACACAGCTGAGATACAAAGAAGTGCCTCTGGACAAATAACTCAGTTGGCCCAGATCCCATCTAAAACTTTAGGGAAGCTGGGGTAAGTTCAGTAATCTGGTGAGCTGAGTATCAAGCTTTGCCACTACCTAAAAGGTCCCATTCCCTTCCTCTGTTTACATCTCGTTCACTCGTGTTCTCCCGCTGTTTAACTTGTACCAGCACTAAGGCCCATTGGATCTCTCCAAGAGTTGATTTAACTGACTCACTTGGCAGAAAACCAACCCAGCTGCGCAGGTTTTTTCACATAAAAAGATGTAATGAGCACCACCACAAGGTAGGAAGAGAGGAAGGGAAAGAGCAGGAGCAGAGGTAAGGAGGAGACGCTAAAGGCAGGGGAGAGGGAATCAAACAAGACCTTCCTCTTTCCATTGCTGGAAATGGGAATTACTAGACTAGCCAATCTGCCCACAGAACTGCAGGCCTAACAGCATCTTTCTTCAGGCAAAACATCCAGCAATCACAGCTCTTAACACATGGGTAGAATTTACAGATTAAGGATCTAAAATGGACTATATATCGACTATACATATATATGGACTGTAAATCCTATGCTAAGAGAAGTAAACACACTGCTTGTATAGTCCAGATCATTTATTGCCTCTTACATAAAGACAAAATATTAAATAAATCAAACAATAATGAGAAGCAAAACTAAAAGGGGAGTCTCCCCTAAAACTCTTCTCCTCTTAACATCAACTGTTTTGCTTTCCAAGGATTTGCAGAATCTTTTCTGCTAGCCTGCCTTCACTGCGAGCCAAGATCAGAGAGCTGAGCCAAAGTGGGATTAAGACGTGAATCTTTGTTCTCTGGAGTGCTCTGTGGAATAAAATCACAATATCATTAAGGCTTACAATGTTCTATGAATGGGAAAAGGGGAGAGAGTCTGGGTTTTTACTATGCTGGGATTAATTTAAACTTCAGTAGTACCAAATCTTCCAATGTGCAGAGCAGTAATGAAATGTATTTCTCCTATTTTCTTCACTGTGTGCCAGTCTTCACCATTCACTACTTATAATGGGACCACACACGGGACTGAAGACACTGCAAATCTAACTGCAATCTGGATTGAATTCAGGGTGAAGTAAAAAATCGTGGAGGGTGCGGCTGAGCAGGCTTTCTCCAGCACAGTTTAGCTAGATGTTTTGCTTGAATATTTACAGTGCTATTAATGCCTATTGTTCATAAAGCTTTTATCCAGTATTGAAGTTAGTGAGAATTTATGGCCCTTGGCATAGTTTTTAGTGTGCTACAAAATAAAAAAGAAATTAAGGCGTTGGCTATAAACAATGAAAATTGCATATAGGTTTGTACTGTGAAGATGACAGACATGATTACAAGGACTTGACTATCAGTTCATTTAGAAATGATCTGTTTGGGCTTATTTTTCATGTAAGCTCATTTATCACTCAAATGGTTGCTAGGACGCTATACTTTGTAATTTGAAACTTGCTGTAGAAAAGAGCAGTTGTGAATAGTTTTTTAAACATATTTTCTTCTTGGCAGCCTCGATATAGTGAAATTATTGATGCAAAATGGTTTTTATTATATCAAGTCCTGATCTTACAAGCACTTGTATCTGGACTTAACTTTATTCAGAGTTGCAGAATGATTCATGTTAGATCTCTGAGTGAAGTTAAGCATGCATAAAATGGATCTATTCAGCTAGCCTTAAATTCCTGCTAGCTTTCCGTGTCTGATATTTTCTTCTTGGTTGGCTCCTTGCAAATATCTGTCCAGGTTACTACTTAGACCATGGAAATCATTCTTCAGTGGTCACTAGCTTTCACCACTGAACAAACACAGAGACTTGTGCAAAATGGAAGCTGTGTGAATATGAGCTGGATTGCTTAATACTCCAGTGAGATGATTAATGGTGCACGTTACATGCCTGCATGGCATATTGGCTAAATCCTTTCAAATCCTAGTCCCTGGCAATTATTAGCAAGTCCTCTGACTTTCCTCTCACCTTTTCTGTGTCAGGGTATCTTTAAACACTTACAGTCTATTCCAGATGATGCAGATGGAACTGGGATTCTGGCTGCAAGCACTGGAGATCACGCTTGACGCACATGGCTGGTTGGTTTTGGCAGAAGCGGTCCCTGCAGGACCTTGCCTCTCGCAGACCAGGGCAGCAGCTGGCTGCTGTAGGGAGCATCCAAGCAAGCAGTCCTGAGTGAGTGGGAGGAGTAGGGAGAGGTAAACAGGCTAGAGAGCCCTTAATCCATGCAGTGGGAGCAGCCACTGGAAGGAACAGGTCTGGGAATCCCGAATAGGAAATGAATACTAAAATTGTTTTGTATGGCAGAAAGAGGAGATTTGCAGATTTCTGCTAAGAATTCTGAAATATGTACATATACCTGTGAGAATAAATACTTAGCTGGATATTTCTAATCTTACAGATAATTGTGTTCTGCAGTTATTTGAATATTATGCACTGAAGAATCTTTCTTGTGAGTTCAGAACCCAGGAGGCCTGACTCTTTATCCGCTTATATCCTTTTCCTAAATGACTAGTTAACACAAGGGGAATTAGTCCCAATTTGGAATAGTCCTGGCTTATTTTCTGAAGTGTCAGAATGTGACCAGATAAGTCAGTAGGCATGTGAGCCCAGAGATGTGGTGGAATCCTGATTCATAAGATGACAGGAATCATGTTCATTGCACTCTAACTGTGACTGAGAAAAGTATTTACAGCTTAAGAAATGTGCATTACATGCTATTGTCATGAAAAGAAACCACAAAACATAAGGAAAAAGCCAGCTCACTCCTTGGAACATCTGGGAAAAGCAGATGAACAGCAGGCTGATCCCAAGGAGCGTACAGGAGGCAGTGATTTGCCTGCCCTCTGTTGATACTCTTCATCTCTGGTTTTGCCGTTATCAGCCTTGGTACAGTAAATGAGTAAATGTTGTCAGCTTGTCCTTAAGACTTGAGGCCTATGAGTGACCTTGGGGCTGCGGGAAGGAGGAATTGGCTCTGAGACATTGGGGAAAATGTAAGGACAAAGACCCCACTTCTGAGCTGGAAAATGATGTCGGGCTGGAGGGAGAGCACGGTTCCTTGCTGTGCTGGAGGTAACTGAGGGAGCAGTGGGTGAGGACAGAAATGATTACTTTGTTCTAGTGTCAGACTCTAGCAAGGGGATATGATCTCCACATTGTGAAGCAACCATTAATACAAATCTTTATAAACTGGTTTTAATCAAGTCTTCTAGCAATAGCACGTAAAGCTCTGACTAAAATCCCCTCACTAAGAATTTGGGAGAAGTTGGCAACCATGCAAATACCACCCACACAGCTGGTGGTTGTGGGCCCAGAAATCAGGGCATGCCAAAAACCACAGGACAATCCCTTAAAACAATAAAGCAACTCTGCTATGCTCTCCTCGGCTGCTGGGGTTACTGTGGCTCCCAGGCTGGCTAGAGTGTCTCTGCAATCCTCCTCTGAATGTACCAGCTCCCTGGGTACCCTTCTCCATTGTATGGCAGAGACCTACCCCAAGGGCGGCCGCAGGGAACCCGTGGTTTTCCAGCGTCCGCTAGCCAGATTTGTTGGCTTGCCAGAGGGTTTGCAGCACAGACTGGCTGGACCAGGGCCCAAGGGTGGGAGCCGGTGTGCTGGGAAGGAGGGAGCACGAGCAACATGTCTCCAGAGAGCAGAGATGGGAGTTTCTGTGTGGATGGCCAGCACCTATCACGGGAGGGTATGGGCAAGTTTTGTACTCCTTTCCTGCTCAGGATAACCCAGGAGTCTAATTTAGACAACTACAGCCCTAGCCAGAAAACTAAAATGCAGTGCATGTGACAGCTGAGGTTCTGCATGAGGTGTTGAATCACTTCTATGGCATTTTTCTATAGGTACAAATTGATGGGTTTAGTATGGGAAAAAAAAGGATTTGAAAGCTGAATAAACACCAATGCTTCAAACAAATATATGCTCTACTCTTCATTGCTGTATATAGGCCTTAACTTGCTAATGCTGCTGTTGAATTGTGTAGACTGGCTCAAAGTTATCAGAACAATGCTCGTTTCTTATATGTGAGTCAGTGTAGGAAGAACTCTTTCTTTTAAAAAATAGCTAAGGATGGGGGATAAAATAGATGACTTGTATACAGATATTTTTAGCTAAAACAACTTGATTCTATGAGAAGTTTAGGTCTATAAAGATAACAGAGTTCCTCAACTGTTCCCATCTGTCTTGTCCCTGTCCTGTGTCAGCAGGGGGAAGTAGTAACTAAGACCTTCTGTGGCTTAGATAGTAAGTGCTTTCATTGGAGTATTTTTGTCCACCCTCCCTTCTTTCCCTCTTTGACATCAGTAAGAAGTTTTATTTATACACTGCTATGAGGTATTATATCTACTATGGAAAATTACTGACAACTGCTTTGCCAGTGACGCTTACGTCCAAGTAAATCTGCTTCCTTTTACAACATTTTTGTTAATCTGGATTAAAATACTGCAGGTGCTGCTCAGATTTCTACTGCCGGCAAGATATTAATATTGTTTCAGTTAGGCTGACTGCTGTAACAGCAGTTTTCTAAAAATTGCAGTGATGGTGGCTTCGAGGCATGCAGTGAGAGCAAGGACACCTCTTGTTCCCCATCCAGATCCCAGGCTACGTCTCCAAACCCCGTGCCTGCTCGGAGCGGAGCTCATTTAGCCCCACCCTCTGAGCAGTCCAGCCTTTATTTATATGAAGTCTGTGGTCCAACTGGCTTCAGATGGCGTGTGTATGTGCGTGTGCCTGCCTTCTGAGTGTGTGAGACGAGCTGGGATCATGAGCCAGGGTTGTTCCAAGTGGTTTTAATCAGCAGCCCATTAGAGGAGAACGGAAAACTTCTAACAGGATAAGAACCGAGTAAGTAAACCTAACTTTGAACTCGCAATCTGGACAAAACAAATGCAAAGGAAAATCTTCATAGTCTGTCAGTTTTCAGATAGATGGTCACTTTTAGAGAGAAAGCTGTGCATGCTGACAGGAAGGAGGCAATTTAAAAGGACTGGAATGAAGGAAACTGTAAAAACAAAGTGGGAACTGAGAATGCAAGAGAGAAAAAAACAGCAAAAGGATCGTTCACAAAGCTGGTACATTCTCTTACTCTTTTCAGCTGTGGACAGGACGTGTTAAGCTTTAACCTCTCGCTTTCTTGGATACTGTTGTCTGGCTGAGGAGTTCCTTCTGCGAAGAGGGTGAGGACTTCTGCTCCTCACCTGTCTGCTGGCAGGTCTGTTCTCCCGAGAGCGCGGTGCGGCTCCCTGCAGAACGCCCCTTGGCAGGCTGCTGGTTGCCACTGCTCACTTCTCGTTTCTTCACAGGTTGTTGCCGTACCCCCATGGGAGGGTGCTTCCCAAGCCTCTGCTCCTCTGGAACCCGGGACTTCTTGCCAGGCACCAGGAAAGCGCTCGGCAGCAGAAGTGGTGAAAACTCTTGCTAGTATTGGGTAAAGCGTGCCTTTGACTTTTCTTACCCTGGCAAGACGTGGCTACTTGGACGGCATCTGCAATGTGGCAAAGGGCGAAGTGAGGACGGCAAAGAGGCCATGGTTTGTGGGCAAGTCCCCAGGTGCCGCAGGCTTTGTCGCCCTCGTCCCTTCCTCCTGGCCTTAGTGGTGGCCGTCTGTCTGTTCTGCCAGACCCTGACTCCTCTCATGAGCAGCAGCATCCTTTCAGCAGTCGTCAACGGGATTGCGCCCAGCAAACTGACTAAAAGACAGCAAGGACGATACAAGGAGGTCTCCCCAAGCCACACTCACTGCTTCCTCCCTGGCAGCAATTCACAGACAGTGAAAAAGGTAAGTCAGCTGGAGCAGAGTGCTGAGCAATAATTAGCAAAGCGAGTCTGGCAGGATCATCTGAGTCCAGCTAAAATTAGCGTAAGCTTGGAAGTCAGATCTGTATACAAACAAACGGGTGATCTAATGACAGTGGCATATGCGCGAGCACATCTCCGTTACCGGCTCCTCAGTGTAGCATTATTAACATAGGAATCCTGAAATCTTTGACTGAAACATGGCATTGCTCTGTGACTCCAGGGAGATTTCAGTTCGCTGCACAGACCATATTTTATTTTGGCTTTAGGAATCGGTTCAGAGGCTCTGCGGTACAGGCACGTAAATCAGGAGCCAGTGGGGTTTCATGAAAGTGACGGAGGCTGTTAATTAGCACCGGGACTGCAGCTGCCCTGTGTTAAAGTTATCTGCTGGTCAGTTTTGAACTTTACTGGGATTCTGCTGAGAAGCTGAATTTAACTGCATTCAAGAAATAAAAAAAGCGCTTTTCACACTTTCAAGTCACACTATTTACTTTGGAATCTTTGTCCCACAAATTTTACTTTGTCCTTAGGTTACCTGACCTCGTGTTTATTTTGTATAGGCTTCCTAGAATGGGTGTTAAAACCTTACAAATGTAGGCACTGTTATTTTAGTTGGAAAATGTGGTTTGTTAAATGGTCCAGACTGAGGTAGTTATTTTTACTCTGGAATCTGTGATCAGCACTAGCACAAATGTTTCAGGTTTTCTTCAATCCTATAGAAGGCTGCTAATAGTGCAGCAGACACTGCACTGTGAAATTATCATTATGCTGGCTTTTTACATACAACTGCATCAGGACTATAAACATGTGACCTCGCAGATTATGGACAGCATCCACATAAAGCAGTTCAAATTTAAAAAAAAATAAATTAGAAGGCTGCTTCTTTGATTAGACAGCATTCATAGTCTGAAAGGTCAGCTGTATTGATCTTAGGAGAGCAGATGTAAAGTGCATCTTCTGCGACAATCAAAAACAGATATGTGAAATAACTTTGGCATGAACTCTTTAACCTTAAGTCTTAAAAAATGGATTTTTTTTTTTCTTGTGAAGGTCAGAGAGATTTATCTTGAGTTGCAGAAATGTACTCCATGCTGCATTTGTCATAATTTTATGTTTTAATGACCTTTTAGTACACTAGATACCCAGATTTGGATTTGTTCAATAACGTGACATGAAGAATTACAATTTAAAGGGAAATAAGCACAGCTGACAGATGCGGGTCACATTGTGTTACAGCTTTTGACACTTACAGTCCATTTCTTTTTACTCATCGCTATTGTAATGGCAAAGAACATTCCATATCTTACCTTGGGCTACCTAAAGTCAGTAAGAACTGGTGAAACAATGGTGAAGTTTTGCTAGTATGCTCTTTGGCTGAACATATCTGTAATTTCTTCTTTCCCAATTTGCCTGAGAAAAATGCAGATTGACATTGAATTGGTGTGCTGGTTGTTTGAAATGAGAAGAAAGCTTATGTTTTTTCAACATGCTGTACTTACGGCCCTCCAGCATACTTGGTTGGATGTGACTATCACACGCACATGCTGAACCTATAGTACAGATGTAAACGCATGTGTTAACCCTTATAGGTATGTTTTCCAGGGCTGTGCGACTCTAACACATTCCTCTTCAAGTTCTGAAGACCACCCATAGCTGGCTCGCTATTCGTCTTGAGAGTTTCCTCTAGAGCATGATGAACAAAATGTCTTGCACATGTTGGGATGTTACTCTGAGTTGCTCTCTGTTTCCAGAGAATAGTCAGCTGGATGTGTGGGCTGAATAATAATCTCTGGGAACAGAAAAGACAAACATCTCCAAAAATCTCTACCACTTTGCTTTGAAAGTGTGTTCTTGAACTGTGTGTTTTCGCCCACTGCTTATTCAGATAGCTGAACTGTTATCTTGCTTGATTTTATTGGGTACCCGGTAACATTTAAGACAGATGTCATGGTTGAAACTTTACACTGTTTTATTTTACAATTATGTGCTCACCCACAGTAGATTGGAAACAAGTTTTCATTAAAGCTCTGGTTGAAATCTTCATGTATGAATCTGGAAAAATACTTTAAAATATAGTCCAGATTATTCACATTTTTAATTAACTAGTCATGTATTCTTATGCTATAAAGAGTCCAGCAAGCAAATTTATTAAAAAGAATCTGTTCTGCAGTTGAAAAGTGACTCAAAGCAAACACTGCAATATGTCTTATGAAATCAAAGTTCATGAATAAATTTTAAGGAAAAGAAGACCCTGCTGGAGATAATATTCTTTAGATAACACCCAGTGTTGCTGGGGTTTGAGCCATAGCATCTATCACACTGCAGAATCTCTTCTGACTGGGTAGGGGCAGGTTTAATTCTTGCTTCCTTCAGAGACACAATCAGTATTGTGTTGAGCCTGCTGTGAGAATTTGGTTATGATTTTTATTGCACAAGCAAAATCCCCTTCCAAAGTCTGATAATTTCTCCATTCAGAGTATGTGTAGCACTAAGTGCCTAAAAAAAAAAAAAAAAAAAAAAGCTGGCACCTTTTATGAGCCATTGGGGGAAGCAGAGGGCGAGATCTGAGGAAGCGTGCAGCTTTGCCACTGCATCTCTGATCTCAAAATTAATCTCATTTTGGAAGTGAAAGTTCCAGACAAATGCAGAAAAAGCATGGGGCTGGAAATTGCCAATTTGATCTGTGAATGTGTCTTTAACTACATCCAAGATGCCCTGGGATGGAGCCATTACTGTCAGGCACATAGTGCAAGCTGTCTTTTTTTAAATTGCAAAAATGCAGATTTCATTCGTAGCCTGGAAATCCTGACAGAGCTTATAGTACTTCTCTCTCAGGTATCACACATTACAGGAGTTTTAAAAGCTGCTGGAGAGCTGGCCCTGTAACCTTATTTTCACATGAAGAGAGGTCAACATTTTCTAGTATAAAATTTAATGTTAATATGTGTAACATGAAAAATAGAAGGCTTATTTCTGAATCTCCAACCTTAAAGGCAATAGAGGGACATATCACATTCAGCAGCAAGCTATCTTCAGGTTCAGCCAGGCACTCCTATCTCCTGTGTGATGAAGTATTTGCAAATATGTATAGTAAGGAGAAGAGTTGGTGCTGTAGCATCAAAACTGAAATAAGTATCAACAAAAAAGCCCATACAAGCCCTATGTGTAGGTTTGTCTGGCATGGTATTGTGCCAGAAATACCTTTGGTACCAGCCAGATGTAAAACCGTTACGCTCATCTTAAGTAATATAGCTCTGCTTCTCAGCCAGTTCTGAGAAGAGCTAATTAGGTGGTTACGCTGTGTTTCCACTCTCTGAATTAATTCAGCCAGAGCCAACTTAGGTGTCTCTGCAGAGCAGTGTGTTTTGCCCAGGTAGACATCATGCCTCTGCTGTTGGGATGAAGCAGTGAGACAGTATTGCTTATGTGGTAGGCGCTGTTTTGGCATAGTAGCTCTCTAACCATGGCCTAGATTAAAAAACTTAGATTTTAAAATTTTAAGATGGGTCATGAAGGATATTATTTCGTGGATACTCACAAGAGCCTTGCTTCACATCCCCTAGCCATTTAAGGCCAGCTGAGGAAAAAAAAAACCCACCAAACAAGAGATGCAGCTGGTTATATGAGAATTTAATGAGTAGGTGAGGCTGGCATCTTAATAAATGAAATATAACAGGTATGGTGAAAAAAGATGTCTTCTCTTTCAAGGCCCTCAACTTGCTACTTATGTTTGGTGTAAAAGAGATATCTCCGAGAGGAGCTATAATGAGTTTGGCAATCAGGAAGAATGAAAAAAGGTTTTTTTATGGCTTCATTCTAAACAAACAGGATTGGATATCAGTTACTGGGAGTGGACAGTATGAAAGGTGCAAGATAATAACAGCTTGATGTGGCCATGTCTCAGAGATACTCTGTAGAAAAAAAAAGAAAAAAAAAGACAAAAGAGAAATATCATGTTTTAGTCCTAACCAAGGTCTAGAGGAAGATCCAGTTGAACATCTTGCACAGGTTACAGGCCCAGGTGCCTATATTTGAAAATTGGGAGTGAAATTACTGAAAAGGTGAGAAATTGTTACTAGAACTTTAGAACTCTAGACAACCAGAGTGGAATTATCCTCTCTTTACTTGAGTGCTCCACTCCATCTTGTCAGAGACAGAAAGCTGAACTCCATAGTCAGTGGAAATAACTGCCTCTAATGCAAAATTCATCATCACTTAATGCAGACATTTAAAACAAATCTGATGAACTTCACTCTCTAAAGGCGTATGTCTGGGTTTTTTCTACTGATTTTTTGGATGGAATATACTTGCTTCGGTCAGAATAAGCAAGGAACAAAGGGGGAAGGAGTGTCGTGGAAGAAGGCATTGGGAAAGGAGGCAGGTGTGGGAAGCAGAGTAAGGAACTATGGTTGCAAAGTAATAGTATCCTCAGAAGGCACAGAAGAGATTGTGCACAGAGGGGGCTGGATTTTTGCAGGGGAAGAGAAAGGGAGACGGGAATGGAAATGGAAGGAAAAGAAGACAAAGCTAGTGGGAACTTTTGAAATGTAAATATGTGAACAAGGAGGAATGAAGCTGGATGATAGAATGAGAAGGGGCGATTTTTGCTATTATGCAGAAACGGAGTGTGGTGAGAGCTCTGGATAGAAAGGATTACATTATGCATAATAAGGTTTGATACATTTTTAAAGTAAATTTAATCTTAAAAAGGATATTTATTTTCTAGAATACAGTAGGAGGATGAGAACTCTTTTCTCCTCACAAAAGAACAAAGAACTTTGCTAGTATGACACCTCTGTTAATAGAAAGCAATCGACAGATGGTATGGTATCAGCAACTGGTTTCCTTGGAATGATACCACATTCAGATTGCACCCTGTGAAAGAAGGCCATTTTATTCCCCCTTTTCAGTGTAAAATGCAAAAGGCACTGAGGAAACAGCTATTTTTACAGCGCAGATAGCTAGAGATATTTTGGTGATAAAGGGCAAAGCTATTGTGGTAGCAGTCAGGAAAGAGGGGCAGGGTGGAGGCTTTTTGCAGGAAGGGAACGTTGAGAAGGATGCATCAGCAGCAAATGGGAAATGGAGGCAGAATCTCACTCATGCACTTCATTGGAGCCCTTTCCTCAATAGTAGCTGTTTTGATAAGATGGTAGAATTGGCTCATTGTCTGTTCTCGAGACCAGGCAGTTGGTACCGTGAACTACATGTAATCATAAAGCAAAGGCATTTTGATAAAATAACTCTGTACTTCCAGCTCAGAGTGCTGGTGATGACTACGCAAATAACTCCAGTTTTGCTCTTGGATTTATGAAGTCATCAGAAACCAGCCGTCAAAGTAGTGCCAATAATCTAGTTGCTTGTTCTGTATTTATTCAGCAAACAATTGGAAGCAGAATTACATTCCAACCATTTCATTCTACAACCCAGTCCTTTCTGATTAGGAAATCTAACAGAACATAGAGCCAACACATTTAAATATCCTCCAGAAAGTGAAACAGGAAATTAACTTCTCTGTTACTTCTTGATACAGGAGCTATGTGCACTTCAAATATAACGGTAGTATGAACAAAACACTATTTCTATGAGCTTTTATGCAAACATGAAAAAGAATTTAAAAGTCACATTTGGAATTAATAAAGGTCTGCACAGTCCTGTAAATGAACAACTTTGGGCATTACAACCACATGCTAAGTTTTTATTATCGCTCTTCTTATTAATGCTGTTTAATATTAGTGCGGTAGTTTCTAGGAGTCCCACTCATGGATTTTTTGTAATGTTGTTGTGCTAGGTGGTATTTAGGCAGATCCACTTCCTTTGCTGGCTAAATGGGAATTTAGGCAGGTCGCTGCCTGTAAATATTGCTAGTAGTGCCAGTGTTGTTCATATAAGGCTGGTTCTCTTTCGTGGTATTTCTGTTGCATTCCCCTTTCATGGAAAGGCCTTTTGGTTTGCACAGTGGCTCATATATCTCTTTTGCAGCAGCCTGGTACCTTCAGAAAGCAGTGGGGTTAAAGTAAGCTGCAGTCCAGTTATTTGAAGCTATTGGACAAGACTCTGACAGTCGTGGCTGGCTTGGGGTAGAAGAGTGGCTGCCTGTAATCAACACAGGGACTAACGCCACCAGAACTGGGTAGCTGAAAAGATGATTCACAGTTTTTGAGTTCCTTCCTGAGAGAAGCTTAGGCAGACATGAGTTGGGTCATTATGTTAGGAAGAAGAATTTTGTTTCTGCAGTTGAAGTGATGGTCAATGAAATTCTATGGCAACAGTTCAAACTGTGTATTTGCTTCCTTGCCAGGCAGAGACAATGCATCAATATTTATGGAATTATGCAGTCTTCTTGGAATCTGAAAAAACGCCAAGGAACTGTTTTTCTCTCCTCAACTGGAAATATCTTTGCTATTTTCTTCTTGGCCAAAACAATGACAGTAATTATATATTATAAGGTTCTGTTACTGACCAAATTTTGTTTTTTTGGAACAACCCAGAATTCTGTACAACAGTGGAAAGCTTCAGAGACTAATACAATCAATTACATCTTTATACATTCATAACCTAGAATTAGATAAACTGGTTTCAAGGAAAATGTCAAAACATTTTCTGTTCAACAGAGAATTTCACAGCTATGTGGAACTTGCAGACAGAACTAGGAATCGCAACTCAGATAATAGATGTCTATTTTCAGTCGGACAAGGATGGTTACGTAATACTTGAGCTTTCATATTATATAAACTGGGCTGTTTATCTCATTCGTTGAGCCCTCAGAGGAATATACATTTGATGTGATAATTTTTTAAAAATCCATAATAAATTTTATGGAGCTCAATTTGTTTTCTTCTGTGTTTTTCATGTTATTCTATAAACTGAAAACAAAATTACAAAATTCATTTTTATGCATTTTTATTCACTTTACAGCCCACTGTGGTTTGTTTAGACCAGTTGTTAAGGCTGTGGATCATCTGTGTAACAGCCTATTGCACTAAAATGAGGTCAGTGACTCAGCTAAGTGCAGTGGTTTGCAAGCTGTAAGAGCAGGTATATCGTGTCAAAGCTCACATAGGCCTCATCCTAAATCATATGGGAAATCTCAGCTTTGCTGTAAAGCATCATTAATTTCTGTGGAGACAGCCACACTATTCTCTAGGTAAGACATGGGCCACAGGTGTTCTTTACCAATCCTTTTCACATAAGGTGTATTGAATCTGTAATAAACTAACCTGCTAACAAATAGCCCGAGACTTCAAACTGGGGAAGAGCTAAAAAATGGTTAGGACATGAAAATGTTTGACCATTTAACAATTAGTCTGAGATATTCAAAATGTTGTGGATCCGTTTTTTTGGCCTAAGCCTGCTACACATTAAAGTTATAGGAATGCCAAAAACATTAGAACCGTAAAACGTCACAATATGCGAACAGCTTATTTTCATCTATTGCACTCTGCTTCTTTTATACCAGCTCTCTGCCCAGACTGCATTTTTATGATTGAGAAACATTTTATAAAAACCAGCAGACTCTTTAAGTGTACAAACATGACTGCTATTGCTATTAATATTGGAAATTCTGAAAAACATCCAGTAGTAACTAGATCAGCATGGCCAGTGATGTAAGGCATTTTATATAGAGCTTTGGAAGAAATTATGGAATCACTTGCTACAAGCGTGCAGTTGGCCAGAATTTTTTTAAATTTTGGGTAGCTAACGGGTAGTTTCAAACCAAACAAATACCCCACCCTACATTGCACTGGCTTGGCAAGAAAGCGGAGAGGACACGTTGCATCTTGTAACCTGGACTGCAAATAGCTCCGAAAGGGCAGAGGAAATAAATTCGGCAGTACTACTCATGGTTCTCAAGCAGGCACCCTAAAAGGTGTTGAGCTGCTTCATATTATTTAATAGTACCAGATTAGACATCAGGTCAAGCCGTTAAATTTAGGACCCTGAATTGTCTTGGTGTCCCAAAGAAGCCGTCGTGGCTTTTTGGGAAGCTCGTGGAGACAAGCGGCGGGTGTCTAGCGCCGGGGTGGCGGGGGGGGCAGCTGGGGGCCCAGCCAGGCCTGCCGGGCCCCTCCCAGCCCCGCGCCAGCAGGCTTTGGACACCGGCAGCCTGAAGGGTTTTTAGGTGTCTCGGCTCTGCGTGTCCCAAGGAAAACCCTCTGGAGCGGCTGGTGGCGTGCTCCGTGCGAGGGCCGTCGCGAGCCCTCCGGCCGCCCCTGCAAGGCGCCTGGTGGGAGCCGGCTGCTGCGTGGGCCCCGCGGAGCTGCTCAGGGCCATTTGCCTTTGTGTGTTGTGGAAGTGACCGAGGTTACCGCCATCGCTTGAACTTCCTTTCTCCTTTTTATGCCGTTATCAGTGTTCTCTTGAATATTTGCTGTCGCCGAACTAGAGCCTTGTCAACATTTCTGCTAATCCCCAGGGAACCGGGGAGAAGGCCGCCTGCACCGGTGCTCGCCTGGAGGCGGGAGGGAGAGCTCCCTTCCCCTGGAAGGTCCTGCTGCGGCCCGGCTGGCACGGGCCGAGGCCTCTGTCCCCGGGGACCGTGGGGTCCCCGTGGCCCTCAGGACGCCTCGAGGCCCGTTGGTTCCCGTCCCCCCGCGCCTCGCCGGCCAGGCGGAGGCAGCGGTGCGGTGGGGGGCTCAGCTCGGCCCCCGGGCCCAGGCGGCACCCCAGGCCGACGAGGCCTGTCGCACCAGGCGTGGGCTCTGAGGCGGCGGCCGGGCTGGGGCGAGCCCTGCAAGAGCTGCCTCTGGAGCATTGCCCGCAGGGGAAAATACAGGCGTTGCTGGGTGCTTGAGGTAGAAGCTCTTAGAGTTTGTTTGAAGAAACATGCTGAAGGAGTGCAGGAGGCTTCGCTCTTGCAAAGGAAGGTGTTCTCTGTTAGCGTGAAAAAGCGCAATGACCGTTAGCGAGGAGGAATGCGCACAAAGCGCCGCCAGGCCCAAGGCAGGGCCCTCGCAGCAGGCAGCAAGCACCCTCAGCCGCAGAGGAGGGACGGGAGCGGGACAAGCCATAATCGCCCGCTAAAACCCAATAAAGATGCATCCCGGGCTGCAGCCCCTCCGCGCTCCTCACGTGTCCTTAGTTCACCCCGCAACACTGGCCCTCGCAGCACACGCGGGATGGAAAATTGGATTTGCTCGCAGGATAAAGCGAGAGGTGTCTCTGTCCTGATTTTCTTCGGCAATGCAAGTGAAATGGAAAGTGGGAAGTGTCCGGCTGGGCTGCCCGGAAGAGAAGGAGGAGGGAGAGGGAGCACAGGAGGGGGGCCAGGGCAAGGGCTGGATTTAGGGACAGGGAGGGAGGGAGGGAAACGGAGAGGAAGGGCTGCCAGCGGCTGCTGGCGCTGCAGGAGAGCAGGAAGGAGAGAAGATAAGAGGAGAGGAGGGAGGGGCAGTGTTGTATCGAGATATTTTTCAGGGTCCCCTCACTGATGATGCTAACCCTTGCCATCAGGAAAGTCTGCTCTGGAGCAAAAGCAGATGTGGCGTTAGACGCTCAGGGCTCAGAAATAGTTCGTGGTCCTCACTGCCTCAGAGAAGCTTACATTTCAGCCAAGCATAATGTAAAACTGCATCCTGTAATTGGGGAACAGACTACTGAGAAGAGTGACTTTATCACTGGGTCCCGGTCCTATAAAACCGAACAGATCTTGAATGACATTTGTTCATTTCAAAGCGTCTGTCTCTTTTCAGTGTGGTGCACAAAATGGTGGTGCTTTGTTTGTGTAGCGCTTAGTATCTCCAGTGATAAGCTTACTAAAATTAGAAGTTATGGAGTAACATAGTTTTTAAAAGATATACTGCTAACTACTGCTAGGTTGAAATTCATGAACTTGCCAAGAACTAATTTCATGTAATGAATTTAATCCCTTAAATGCTGGTATGTGTCATCCTAAAGACAAATACTTTTCACAAAAAGAAAATCTTGTCTGTTAATGATATTTTAATTGTAAAAGAACAGTTAGACAATTCCAGATATTAGTGACCTCTTTCCCACATGGAGCATCCTATTTTTTTGCTGTATTGGGTTTTCTGTGGCAAGGTTTTGGTAGTGGAGGGGCTACAGTGGTGGCTTCTGTGAGAAGCTCCTAGAAGCTTCCCCTATGTCCGACAGAGCCAATGCCAGCTGGCTCCAAGACGGACCCACTGCTGGCCAAAGCTGAGCCAGTCAGTGACAGTGGTAGCACCTCTGGGATAATGTATTTGAGAAGGGGGGAAAAAAAGCCCTGCGCAACACCAGCAGCACCCAGGAGAGATGAGTGAGAATATGAGAGCAACAACCCTGCAGACCCCCAGGTCAGTGAAGAAGGAGGGGGAGGAGATGCTCCAGGCACTGGAGCAGAGATTCCCCTGCAGCCCGTGGTGAAGACCATGGTGAGGCAGGCTGTCCCCTTGTGGCCCATGGAGATTAACGGTGGAGCAGATATCCACCTGCAGCCCATGGAGGATGCCATGCTGGAGCAGGTGGATGTGCCTGAAGGAGGCTGTGACCCCATGGGAGGCCCACGCTGGAGCAGGGTCCTGGCAGGACTTGTGACCCTGTGGGGGACCCACGGTGGAGCAGTGTGCTCCTGAAGGACTGCACACCGTGGAAAGGACTCACGCTGGAGCAGTTCATGAACAACTGTAGCCCATAGGAAGGATTCATGTTGGAGAAGTTCATATCTCCCATGAGAGGGACCCGACGCTGGAGCAGGGGACAAGTGAGGAGTCCTCGCCCTGAGGAGGAAGGAGCAGCAGAGACAGCGTGTGATGAACTGACCCCAACCCCATTCCCTGTCCCCCTGTGCTGCTGTCTGGGAGGAGGTAGAGAAAATAGGGAGTGGAGTTGAGCCCAGGAAGGTTGGGGAGGGAGGTGTTTTAATATTTACTTTTTATTTCTCATTATCCTACTCTGATTTGATTGGTAATTAATTAAATTAATTTCTCCAAGTCAAGGCTGTTTTGCCGGTGACAGTAATTGGTGAGTGATCTCTCCCTGTCCTTATCTCGACGCACAAGTCTTTTGTTGTATTTTTTCTCCCCTGTCCAACTGAGGAAGTGATTGATAGAGCAGCTCGATGGGCACCTGGCATCCAGCCAGGGTCAACCCACCACACTTATGTAAGACATAAGATATCCCCCTCTCCCAAAGACCCAATGACATTGGCCCAGTAATTTGCTCTTTTCAGATCTTAATGTCAAGCTCACACTCTCTCTCTGTGTTTGGGGTGGCTCTTTTCCATTTTTCCTTGCAATGAGCTCATATCCCAGGCTATTATACGGAGGAAGGGTTTTCTCTAGATGCTATTGTCCCTAGGCACTATGTGGGAAGACAGTGCATGGTAGACAACCTAAGAGTTCCCTGGGATTCATTGGAGACATCATACACCTTTCCACTTGCTCCTATATACAAGTGTCTCTGCCAGTCGTCCTCTGGGCTGTATCGTGTTGGACTAATAAGGCAATAAGGTACTGACAACGTTACATTTAATTTTCTGGAAGCACAGCATCTGCAGTGCTGTTTAGGATTCCTCTGCATGCATTTACCTCAGAACTCTTCTTACTTTTCTTAGTCACGCTGCATAACAGAACTCAGACCCCTGCACTTACCATCTGTGTAGGACCCATGTTCATTGGAACAGTTTACATGGGACCCACCAAGTCTTCTCTGCTAGGTGACCGACAGATCAGCCTGAGGCCACAGTCAAAGTCAGCTGGCAAATACTGTTACCGGCTCACCAGAGCAGCCCAAATTTCAGCCAAAGCTGTTTCCATGAAGGGAAGACCATGGTTTAAAGATCCTCCATTTCTGCCCTGAGCTTTTGAACCCTTGCAATATCAGTCCAAAATGAAGGTAGAAAAAACAGGGAGGCAGACAAAATGGAATTTGTGGTCAGAAGTCCCTGATATAAAGAGACTTCTTAATTATACGAGAAATATTTCCCAAATTGTCACAGTAAGTTGCTAGTTTCTTTTTGTGAAAAATAACAGCTATATATTATACTGCTGAGGAATGTCCTATCTTACAACCATTGTATTTTCATTGTGTTTCCTGTAGATCAATGACTCCATTCTCCAGTACTTTGGAAGCCGTACGAGAAGAGCAGTTCTGTACGCACCTCCTGCCCACAGTGAAACCGACCGTCAACTCTGTCAGCGCATCCTGGCAAAACATGGATATACAGTCACGGTCCTTGAAAACAGGAGGCTGATGGAAGATCCCAGGCTTGAGGGCCCTTATCGCAGTAAGAATAATTGAATTTAGTTAATTCATTAATTACTAAATGTTAGCTATTGATCTATCATTCTTCCACAGAGGTAAAGCTTATAAACTCTAGATGCGAGTAAGGATACAAGCCAAATTCTAGCCCTTCCCAGTTATGCAGCTAATTTTCCACAATTAGATGATTCTTCCATTAGATGCTTCCTTCTGTTAAAAAATGCAGCAGAGTGATTCATCATAGTCTTGACAACCAAATCAGATCAGTTTGGTTCCTGATGACTTCTCATACCAATATAATTGTGGAATGATTTTCAGTAGAGCATTTCATAGCAAAACAAATACCTGCTACATTTGGGTCTTTCTCATTTTCTCTCTTAGGAAAAAGCTGTATGCATGAAGGTACGCTTTTTCCTCTGGTAATGTTTTGATTGTTCTGTAATGTTCACCCTAAGCTTGTTAAAGAACACGATACAGAGGAAGTATATTTCGCACTTGCTGCAGATGCTGGGGTAAATTACTGCTGGTTCTTAGTTCCTGTTGAAATTTGATCCACAGTTAAAGCAGGCTACTGAAGAAGCTTGGTCTCTTGCACAAGGGACTGTAGCTTTGTGGTGTGGAGTTATACTGTGCCTGATAGAGGAGCTTTGGGGACCAGTTATATATATGCTGACCATGTTTAAGTGCTCTTGGATACCTTAGAGGTATGAACTGAAACTGTGATCTCAGTTTGGTCTTTTGTTGGAAGTCAGTTTTGGAACTGGAAGGCTTTGAAAAAAATGCACAGGCCACCATTCTGTCAGGAGAAAAACAGTGTGATTGGTTATTTCTCGTGCTAAGGGGAGGGCTGCTTGCATCATTCAGGCTTGCAATACATTCCTGGGGTTACCAGAGAGCTCAGTTTTGCTTTGTGCTTTAACCAATCAGAGTAGTTTCATAGATGAAAAACATAAGTATTTCACATGGATGAGGCTGCTCAAAACTCAACCACTAATTTCAAGTTTCTTTAAGAAATTTTTTTTGAAAGTAAGATACATGCAGTTTTCTTGGAAGGCTGTACTGAGAAATAGTAAATTGTCTTCACCTCGGTCTTTTATTTAATCTGGTTTCAGATGCACCTTTCAGCCACTCCTTGCCTTGAGTACTTTCCATCAGAAAGTGACAAGATACAGTGTGTCCACAGGTTTTTCTCATGTCAGATGTGCCACAGAGAAAAGATAGCATTTCTGGGGACGATGTGCACCATCTCTGTGAAATACTTTTGTTTCAAATGGCCAAGGAAGTGGGGAGGTGAAATTCAGTTATGACTTAGAACAAATCACTGTACTAGATTTTGCTACAGTGATCAACTCAGGTTCAGGTTCTCCAGTGCAAGTTTTTACCCTCCAAACACTGCCTCTGCAGAAATAGCTTAACTGTGGATATTTACATTTTACAGGCTAGCACCAGTACTTCCTGCAGTATTTCTCCAGTAATGAAAAAAAAAAAAAAAAAAAGTTTTAGGTATTTTCCAGGAACATGCTACAGCTTCCAGCAGATGTTGGAGTATGTTAAAAAGTCAAATGCTTGCCAATTTAAGGTAAAGTGTAAGACTCTACTAATCCCATTTCATGGCAACATAAGTCTGCCTTCAACTAGTCCCTGTGTTATGTAAGTGCCTAGCTTTCAAGTTTTGTTTTAAAAACAAGAAGTAAGTAAAAGAGCATGTCTGCATGCCAAATCAATAATCTTTTCTTAGAACTAAACAAGTTATGCTCAAAGTTATTTTTCTTTGCCAGTAGATGATGGGGTTTACTGTTCTGGATGGGATAGTACTCCTTATTTTGGAGAAGGATATTTTGAGCTATGCTTTATCATAATATTTTCCTAATAGGAGTGTTATAAATTATTAAAAAATACGTTCCTTGAAGCCTCTATTAAAAAGATACAGATAATGGACTGAGAACCATAGCTCATGAATGTTATGGAAAATCTATAAAAAGAGTAATTCCTTCTTACTTGGTATTATTTAGCAGCTCTATCCAGTGCTTTTATTTTTGAGCAGTCTGTCTTACTCGTGTATCTTTCAAAGTTCACTCTAATTTTGAAAGGATTTTTTGTTTAGAATGGCTGAGAGCCAAGAGTCTAGCTGAAGTCATATATGGAAAAAAATTCACCACAAAACATTCCTAACTTTTTTGTGCTGGCCCGCTATTCATTTTGGGACCAGTTCTGCTCCTGTTTGAAACTGAAATGTGACAGCTCTGCACACTGATCTTCCAGGGAGATCCTCCACACCTGGGCTGCAGCACTGTGTCGAGTTCATTGCTGTCGGAGAGAAACATCAAGAGAATAGTTTTCTTCCGTGGAAATTTTTCACTTCTTACAGACCAACCAAAACATTTTGAGTTTTGGTAACTGGGAAATGGTTGGCTAAAAAGGAAAAAGATACCTTTTTTTTTTCAGGCAAAGAGACTGCGGTTTATGGGTTTCCTATGAAAAATCTGTACAGATGCTTTCTGCAGTAAAATATAAATTATTCAAACCCCTAATTTTTCACTGAAAAATAGCTCTGTCAGTAAACTCTCAAGCAGCTTTGGTTGAACAAGAAGTAGCTGTGCTTTCACCATTCCTTAGCAATTAAACCCACATGGAGGGAAAAGCCCATGGACTGATGATATCTATGCCTGCTCTAAGCGCTTTGAGTCTTCCTTTTGCGGCAGCCCTAAATGATCCAGTTTTTCTGTAAGGTTTAACACATCTCTTAGTCTGCTTCTGGGATGGAGATAGAGAGGCAGTACTGTGTTAGTAGCAGATGACAGGGTAGTCAAGTTTTGCAGAGAGCTGGGATTGCCACCTTGGGCATGCAGCTGCTGCTGGGATAGATCTGTTTTAGCATGGTCAGTATCTCCAGTATCTGTGGTAAGTCCATCATGAAGCAAGCAGTGCAAATGGAGTAGGATAACACCTGATGAGAAAGGTATCAGGTTGTATTGGCCAGCACATCTATAAATGGTACACTTGTTTTGTTTGCCAGCTAGGCAGAAGAAGGTGTGCTTGGTGTGTTGTTCCTTCCTTCCTCCTCCTTTTTTTAAAAGTGAGAATCTGGTCATAGAGACATAGCCTCTGGGACACGTTCTGCCTTTGCTGCAGCCTGGGAGCAGGTTTGAAACCAGTGTCACACAGCTTCACGGAAAATAATAAAAGGGTCAGAAGGAGGAGTGAGAAAGCCCCACACATCCAGGCATTCTCCTGGGAGGTTTTCTGTGCTGAGCTGCACAAGCCGCAGACCTTCCTTCCCTCAGCCCAGTACAGAGCTGTGCTGCTCTATCAGGGATGAGTGGGATGAACTGCCTGGCTTCAGACCACCCTTAGGTCCTCCCAGAGTGGCAAACGCTGGAGAAGAACTTGCCAAATATTTTCCAGAGTCTTCTGCCTTCTTCCCTGTCCTTCCAGTCCGAGAAGCTCTCATCTCTGGGGCCATGGCAAAGATTAACAGGATCTGTGGGTCCCTATGGCTCTGTAATGCCCTGCCAACATTTTCACAACTTTAAGAGGAAAGTTTTATCTCAAAAACGTGTTGCATTAAAATGCTTTTCTGCCCTCCAAAAATAACGTTCCCTAGTTACTGTCTGCTGCCTGAACCTTTCCTGAATGCCATACTTTCCCCAGATGACATCTTCTAAGATAATCTGCTTATATCTTTCTTTCTGGAGCCATCAGTTTTTCTGTCCTTTGCTCAATATGCCTGCCTCATTAGTCAATGGTGACCTGCCTTTTATAGGCAATTCCTAAATTTCTCAATTCTTTACCTTTACTAATAGTTACACAAATCTCAGAAAACTGCAGGCTCTGAAAAACATGTGCAGTTGAATGCTACAAACCTAACCAGCCAGTTTTAATTCATTCTGCAATAACATGCAAAATTCTGCTGTTACTGCTAGCTTTTGGAGTGGAAAAGATTCTGCATAACCTTAATGATAGCCAGTCAGTTTGGCCATGGAAAAAAGCACATCTATTCAGGCCGCTGGCAAACTGAGTGCAGTGTAACATTATATGCTCCCTGCTGCCTTAGAACATTAATTTTAATAATTCGGTGGAAGTTTGTGCAATCGCAATGGGTGACTTTAAAAAAAGAATCATAAACCATTTTCATAGTATTGCTTTTACAGGATCATTTCCTATTTTTAGAATACTACAGTTAAGTATTTAAACTTTACTATGGCTTCTGTTTGCAGTTTGAGTGACATCCACTGAAGATGAAATATTAGCCATGCCATTAGAAAGTTCGTTACAGTACATATATTGACTTGGGGTTTTTTTTGTGATTTATTGTTCCATAAGACAAGTATTGAACCCAACTTAGCTTTGGTTGATATTTATCTCTTGGGTCAATAAGTCTTGATATTTATTTCCACTGGAATCAATACCAGCTTCATGTCCTATTTCTCACCTGAGATTGTTAAGTGGAGATCATATACTATATATATCCTTAAATCTACATATATTGCAAAGAATATTAGATCTGAAGTTATTTCCTCATTGCTGACCTTATCAATATGCACTGAATTCTGTTCTGTTTTCTGCCATTTTAAGAGCACACTGTGTTTAAGTACTTGGCTCTGTAAATTAAGCCCTGGTTCCAGCAACTAACTATGAGGATGATCTGGCTTTTTGCAGATGTGGGAGCGGTGCTTGGGTGGAGCTGCTCCAAGAACAGGAAGGGATGAGTGAGGCAACAGACCCATGGGAGCAAATCTGAGCGAATCTTGGCCTTTCTCTTTATGTACTGGTGGCAAGAGATCTGTCTGGCATTTAAGGTGGCATCTCATGGCATTACTTACGTATTACCGCAAGGAGTGAATAACCCCTCATTGTTAAAGAACCTGAATATATTCAGACATAACTCATTTTGCTGTAAAATGCTGATTTGAGAATTGTTGTATTGTTATGGCAGATATGGCCTCAGCTGCCTCCCTCCTTGGCTCTCTGTGGAGCGCTGTTGCTTCTTTGTACCCAGTGGTTGCTCCCTGTAAAAGCTGCTGCTTGGGGAATGTCAGGAAGCATGAGCCTGCAGGAGCAATCACAGGTGTTCAGCAGATGTGGAGCGATGCTAGCTGCAGGTTTCTGTCTCTCTCTGGATGGTGCATGACTGAAGAAGCAGTTGGGGACAGATGAAAGAAAATTCTGCTTTGATTCTCCCCAAAAGCAATTTTCCAAGTCAATCTTTGTCAATTTTTCATTTTTGGTTTTTTTGGGGTATCCTTTGGAAAATCTGCTCTTTAAAGAAAATCTACATTTTCCATGGGAAAAAAATGCCTGTGTCTGTTCACTTCTATTCACAGTAGGACTAGGAGGCACAGAAATGTTGCCACACCAGAGTTAGAGATGGAGAAACTAGGATAAAAACCATATGAGTCACTGTCAGAACTAGGATGAAATGCATGCTCCTTGCTGTATATCTTTATGTTATTCCTTTAGCGTATTGTATCACCTCTGGTACTCCTCACTATTCATACTTTTGACCAGAGGGTAAATCAGCAAAAGAATCAGCTTAATTGCTGACATCTGGCCAGCAGCAAGGTAGGAACTTGCAGAAGTGCTACTTCGTAAGTGCAGCCAGTAATAGTTTCCTCAGGGCTGCTAATTAGTCTAGAGAATAAACCACCGCCGTGGGATTCGGAGGCCCCCAGGGCCGTGTCTGGTGACTGTCAGACATTTGCTTTTCATTTTCCAAGATGTACTATATCAGCAGAAGTAGTGAGAAAGAGGAGGTGGTAGAGACAGGAGGACAGAGTGATGCTCTTTCTTCAATGACTGTGAAGACTGGTATGACTGGGGGAACAGAGGTACTTGTTAGCGTAAAATATTCAAAAAGTCTGCTGCCAAGGAAAAAAGAACAATTCTTCATGCCTATAGTAAATAGGATATGAAGTACTACAACAATGAAAAAGTTATGTTAGATATTAGGAAAGCTGTTTTGGGGGTAAGGCTAGTGAATTTATCAAATGGATCCCCTGGAGCTGTGGAGCATTCAATCTTAGAGGTCTTGAAATATTAGGTAAAGAGATTTTATTGGGTGTAGTGTGTCCCCTTGTGGGGTAACAAGATGGACTCACAGACCTCTTGAAGTCTATGACTAGCCTTGAGAGAATGAGGCAGACAAGAAACTGAAGAGGGAAAACAGTGAGATAGAGAGATTCAGGTATGAATCAGCTGTGGTGACTCAGGGCTCTGAGGAACAAGCAATGTGTAGTTTACAGCATCTTCTTAAAATGCAAAATATTCTCAAAAAAACCCAAATCTATGAGTATATTGCCGACAGGAGTGGGGAAAAGGGAAAGGAGGACAAAATCAGTGGTGCTTAGAGTATAGCCCACTGAAGTTTGAGAAGGTAGGAAGCAAATAACATACTCTGAAATAGGGCTGGTTTTCATGGGATGGCATGTAAAAATCAGTAGTAAGAGAACCAAGTCTCCTCCCCTACTGAGTGGTTTTCTGTGGAGTTTGAAATACATTAACAGGAGTAGATAGCATTAGTTCTAACTTTACTTTTATTTCATTTTTTTTATTTTTAATTGTTCAGAGTGCAGTTAGGAGGAGACCCTACTTGCTGTTTGTTACAGCCTCAGACAAGTTTCCATGAAATCCAACTAACTTTAGCAAACAATTATAAAGACTAAAGGCCTCAAGGAAAATTGCTGGTGTGTTCTGTAAACATCTGGTTGCCATTTTCAATTACAAGGACCAACCCACTGAAGGAAGCAGTTTAGTTTTTTTGGAACAGAAATGGGACACTGGGGTTTTTGTTCTTTTTCATAGTGGAGAGTAAAGGAAATGTCAGGAATAGAGAGGTCACTAGATGCTCAGCTTTTATAAATACAAAAGTCTCTGAGAAAATTAAAGTAAATTGAAATCAGGTTCTGAAAGTGTAAACAACCCTGTGGAGGTAAGGTTAAATAAGCAGGACTGGAGATCCTAGCATGCCAGCAAAAGCACAAAATCATTCTGTCATAAGTAAGTCATTTAAAATATGGTGCAAAATAATAATGGTGAGGCTAGTCACAGAAGTATTTTGTGGGTTACCATAAAAATACATGTATATCTTCAAATCTAGCAGATGTAACTTCTCTTCCAAAAATCATTTTGGTTAACTGTTGGTACAAATTTATAGCTCATGGTATACAAAACTGGTTGGTTTCCTAATGCAAATGCGTGCCATGTGAGTCCTTGGCAAACAAGTAAAACTTACTTGTCAAAACTTACGGCAAAGTTTTGACAAGTAAAATTTCAGAAGCATTCTTTTTGCATGTTGTTAAGCGAGGAGCTTCCTAAACAAACTAAATAGGTAGAAATGTGATCCTCGGAGCATACTGAGTTACAAGCATACTTAATGTTTGTTAAGTTTGTTCTGCTTCCTTGAAATGAAAGTTAATATAGTTTTAGGAAAAAAAATGTATGCCAGAAACATACATGGTCTTGATCACTTTTTAATTTTGCTTTTAGCAATTAAGCTTGGCTATTTGCCAACTAGTTGAAAGTGGATGCCCAATCTCATGCCACAGACATCATTAGTTCCAGTACAAAACAAATCAGTTTCTGACATACCCAAATAAATGCTGCTCTCTAATGTGATGCTGTGGTTTCTTGCTAGAAAATCTAAATGCATAGTATATTCTTCTGAACAATATGTATTCTCCTTCCTAATTATTAGCAGAACTTATTCATGTTTTCTAGCAGAAGAGCACACAAGCTATTTTTTGTATCACTAAAATAAACCCTCTACAGAATTGTACTAAAACCTCTGTTTCAAACGCACTCTTTTCCTTGAGAAAGGGAAATTCTTTATTTGTTCATAACAGAAGATAAGGACATTGAACTTTGCCAAGTTAAAACCAAAATATAGCATTTAGTCATAAAGTTACCAAACATACCTTTCTTTGAATGTTCTTTTTAGTCATATAAACAGAACATACAGGCCAGTGGAGAGTGGTATTTATTAGGCTGACGTAGATCTTACAATAATTAAAATATTGCACACTGATTACACAGTGAGCTAAAATTAAAATTTTGCTGGAATAAATTATGTCATGTTAATAGACTCTGAAAAACACCAGTGTCCAGGCAGATACACACATTGGCCAAAGGAAAGCAACAATGTGCAAGTCCACTGAAATTAAATAAATATAAGGGATTAAGGTGTAAGTATACAAGCTTTATAATATGCTAGTAACATGCAAATCCTGTAAAAGAGTTTGAGGCAATGTTTTGTAACTGTAGCCTATGGGATAAGAACGTAGCAGCAGATAGTTGTTTATTCAAGTATTTTTAAAATGCTTCCCTTTTTAAAAAATGAATCCTGGCTCTGGTAGGGTTCAAGCAGAGACTCTGGTTTATAAATATATATGTCTGTTCCTAAATGTCAGATGATTGTCTACTAATATAGGTGCTAGGAGAATGACAGTAAGTCTAGCCAGAAGCCTGTAGCAGTCCTGCCAGAGCACTCTCTCTAAGGGATTGTTGCATGAGCGTTGCCCAGTGTTTTGGCTGGTGGAAGCTGTGCCCCTTTTTGACAGACTCACTGCCTCTGAGCCCTGGTCAGCTGTGAGAAGTGTGGTGTCTTTCCTCATTGTGCTCCCATTTTAGGTAGAGGCATTATATACCACCAAAACCAAACCATTTTTATTTTTTTTTTACTTTAGCTACCATGACTTTTGTTGGTTCAGATAGCAAAAAGCTTATACACTGTGTGTGCCTTCATTGTAATTTGCAGCCAGCCCACTCCATTCCTAGGTTCAGATTCCAACTTTCTCCAGCTGCATCTGCTTTCAGCTGACAGCTCTTTTGAATGCTGCATCCCAAAAATGCCCCAGACATCAAAAGTGCAGTAGCCACCCATGGGTTAGAACATGTTTCTGAAAATGTCACGCACCATATTGTTTTTACACTGACTTATTTTACATCAGATGGGAACCTTTCCTTCATGAGGGGAATGATTATTCTACCCTTCTGATATTCATTATACTCCCTCAAAGTTGATTTTTCAGTGTAATATTGAATATTCTTTTATGCGGCCCCTGAAGTTGTCAGGTTTGGAGGTAATTCTAGTTTGCACAGATGTTGAAGAGAAAGGAAGCTTCTCTGACATACTCAGAAATCAAAACTTACTATCCCTCAGTTTCAAGTTGGCTACAAGAGCTTTCAGATTTCTGAAAAAAAAAAAAAAAAAAAAATCATACAGAAAAGTATTACTAAAACTGACACCTACTCGTTGATTAGAAAGAGAAAAACCCACATATAATTAATTTGTATCATTTTTGGCAGATGCGTTTACTTACAAAACAATGTCCATTTTTTACAACAGAAAGGCAAAATATGGAAGGGATTTGGATTAAAAAGTAACAAAGGAATAGGATTTGATTAACTTGTAACTGGTAGCAAGATTACAAAAATATAGTCTTAACATATTTCCTCAATGGTGCCTCGCATAAGTAAAATATATTCAGACTTTGATAGAGGGAAGGACAGAAGAGCTGAGTGATATGCGTTTTGGAAAGTTTGAAACAAATTATTCAAGGCAGAAATTGTTTCTATAAGAAGCTCATTGTTGTAATGACTTTGTTTCTGACATTTGTGGTAATGCTTTCCAAAATAAATATTTAGCTGTAAAAAGGAGTTTCATTTTTAATTTATAGCAACTACTATAAGTGTGTATGTACATAGAATATACTTTTCTTCTGCATTGTGTAAATGCAAGATGAATCTGACAGAACCACAGTTATTTTAGATCTGACAGAATACAGCTCAATTGATCAGTTATTTGAAAAAAGAACTTTTAGTGTAAAAGAAGACAAAACCATTTTTTCTTTATTTGGAAGAAAACCATTGTTTGCTACAATTCATTATTTTTTTTTTTGCAAGAGAGAAAACAGAAAACCTATCAGCATACTGAAGTACTTTGTTAAACAGGCTGATAAACAAAATAAAAACAAGACCTAGCTATTTTGGACCAAATCAAGAAGTATTTGTCTGTCTAAATGGGAATTAGGCATTTAAATATTTTTTTTCCATCTGGCTTCAGCAACGCTCTCAAAAAAAAAGAAAAGCCTTCACTCCAGTTTCCACAACCACAGTGAGGCTAAGTATCACTGGAACCTGTCTGGAAGTCAGTCTTCAATAAAAAATAATTGAGGTAATTTTCTGTAAAGAGTAGGCTGAAGAGAAGGACTTTAAATACATAGAGTTTGGCACACGTTAACCCCATTTTCACTTGGAATGAAGTGCTATGGCTTTAGAAAAAAGGTTAGAGGACCTTTGGAGAAAGCTCTAAGAATAGAAAGAAAGAAATATTCAAGAAAGTACTAGCACAGAACGTAACTGTAGACTAGTTAGGTTGCCCTCTTCATGACAGGATGATGTGTGAGGTAGGAGAAAGCAGCAGGTTTTTTTCTTCTCTACCTAGCTCCATGACACATCTGATTTACATCCCAGATGTTACAGTACACATTTTTTGCAAATCTAACAATGTGGGGGTGTCTGTTGACCTTCAAAAGTGAGAGGTCTGACCCCACATTTCTTTAAAATGTTTGGAGAGGTATTTTTAATGTCTACTTTAGAGTCCATGGTCCATGGAAGCTGTACATGGTAGTCATGATGATGTCCATATCACTGACTTTCAGTAGCCCATGGCATGCCAGGTGAGTAGAGTTGAAAGGCAGCGTAGGTTGCTGCATAGAAAACAGTATCTGTGGGGAATAGTTGGAAGTCTCCCTTACATTAGCCATGACTTAATTATTGCATCACTGTCTTCTGTGGTTTTGTCCAACTCATAAATAAAATGGGTCAGTTTGCTAGTCCTGAGGACAAGTGATGCAGTATGGCTCATGTCCATGTATCTAAACTCTTCCCCTGGCTGAGGGTGGCCTGCTCTTCACTGAGTTTTAGGAACTGCCACTGGCTTGAGCTGTCTCCTGGGGCATTGCATGGCCACCCAGGGAGAAGAAAACAAACACAGCAGATGATTGCAGCCCAGCAGTTGAGCCTGTGTCCTGACACTGTTTAGTTTAGCCATTGCCTCTATTCCCAAGCTTCTCTTTTTCAGTATTCTGATTGTTTCCTGCCTCTTGGGTATTAAGGAATCTGACACATTAATTAGGGTTGGCATAGGATGCTCGAGTGCTGTAAATGCAGTGATCAAGGGCTGCCTTTCGGACTTTAAAATATGTGTCATTGTTTCTTGCATAGGTGATCAAACACCATACTTTTAACATTGTAATTGTTATCCTAATTCATTGTAATTAGAATGAGACAGGACATTAAGACCCATCTACTCCTTAGCTGTTTATCCTGAGGCTCCTCTATATCCATAGAAGGGAAGAGGCTCTTTTCGCAGCCCTGGCACAATTTCTGCCCTTTAAAGTCAATGATGAATTCTTATTAGTGCCATAATTCAGAGGGCTTCTCAGCTCAGGTTCCTCATGTCCTGTTGCAGAGTGGGAGTGGTAGAAAGGTTGAGGTGAAGGGCAGGATGCAAAGTATACTCAAGCTGGCAGCTTGGTTTCCTTGGGCAGAACTCCTCCTCCCCAGGTGCTACCTTCCCATTGAATCACCCATTGAATCTTCTTCCCAGCCTCCAGCTCTTTCCATCTGTTGCATGCGCTTCTCTAAACACCCAGACTCTTCCTTGTAAGAGTAGCAGGATCAGCAGGCTTGGTAATAGTCTAGTGGGGAAGATGCCTGAGTACATCTTGGGTTTGTTGTAGCTCCTTTTTGAACATACTTGTCCAAGTTACAGATGGCCAAATCCGGTAGTCTGACAGAGGTGAGGCTGATGCAGATCCATGCCCCTGCATCCAACTGGCTGCGAAGCTGAGCGTGTGCTCCCAGCCGGCACACGCACACCTATACACCAGGTATGTACACACACACAGCCGGCCACACAGATCAACACACTCAGCACTCACACAAACACAAACAGCACCCACGGCCTCATCCACTTGCCAGCACTCACACATGCACTTGTACACCCGCTCCAGCTGCTGCCATCACGGACACACAGACCTCCGAGCCCTGGTCCCACTCCAGGGGCTGCACTTAGAGCCCCAGACACACACACACGCACACGCAAGAGAGTCTTGCTGCCAGGAAAGAGTTGGCAATGGAGTTTAGTGAGAAGACAGGACAGACTGCCCTGGCCAGGTACAGGCCACGGCCAGCCAAGAGTAGCAATCAGCCCGCTGCTTAGAGGTGGAAAGCCATTTTCATCCCATTATTCCTCTATTTCCCATGCTTGTTCCTCTTCAACTCACCTTCATACCTCCTTTTCCTCCACTAAACTAGCCCGTAATAAGCAATTGGGAAATGCTCTTACCATGCACCTCGTAATGGATCCCAAACCCTTAGACAATGCGCTTCTCCCCCTCCCCAGGTGCACAAGGTGCTTTGGGGCTCCCGTTCACTCATCGTGACGGGCACTGGGGCTGAGTCTCCCCGGGGACAGCTTGGGGGGGACCAGGGCAGGGGCTTGTGTCTCTCTGACAGGGTTACTGAGGTTCCCCCACCCAGCATCACGCCTCTGTGCTCCTTCGTGTGTGCGTGTGTACGGGTGTGTGTGTGCACGTGCGTAAGAGAGAAGAATGTTCTGTGGGCAGACGCCTCTCCTGCAATGTCCCTGGGAGCAGCCAAAGCAGGGTGCTATTTGTGTTCCCCCACCTGCTGCAGTTCCTCTGGGCTCTGGTGGGCACATCTGTAGATGAGCTTTTTATCACAGAACCAGCGAGCACAAGCACTCCGGCTCTGCTTGTCAGCAACAAAGTTGGGGGTCTGAAAAGTGTAACCCATGTTCCCCTGAGTTTCTCACAGTAAAATAACAGAGCTTCAGGCCTAAACTTCCCCCCCTCCCCGCCCCCCCAAAATAATTGGAGTTTTAGTAAAAGTTTTTGTAATAGAATTTTTGAATCCTGGTGGTTTTGAGTCAATTGACTCTGTTGGTTTTTCATCTTAGATCTCTGTATCCAGCCACAAGGAGTTTTTCCTGTCCCCAGTGTGTTCTTCATTGCCTCATGCGTTTGTTTCCCTTCTTTTGCCACTCTGCTCTGTGAGTGACGGAGGTATTTACCTCACATATTTAAACTGCTATTTTTCTTTATGTTATCTGAAGCTTAAATAAAATAACTTTATAATAAATAGTGGGAGATCTTGAAGAATCTTGTGAATATCAGACCAGGGCGGGCATATATGCACACAAGCAGTGCGCAGTTAGGTACCCAAAAGCTGTGACATGCACTCTTTTCAACTTTGATTTGACTCACTCGCACATGATACATCCTTCCACTTCATGACTGCATGCTGCTTTTTCACATGACTTTGACTCAGGGTGCACAGAACAGGGATACCAAGTTCTTTCCTGGATATAGTCCCAAGAGTTATCAGTTAGAATAACTTGGATCACGTAGCAGTGAGGGTTATCCAAAGGCAATTGTGTCAGGCAGAATCTTCTTCCTTGGCACAGAGCAGGGTGGAGCTATTCTTCCCTTTCCACTGAGGCGTGGAGAGCCGAGCGCCCTCTTCCTCATCACATGAAGCAGGGGGATGCACATGTGAAAATCTGGTAATATTTTGGTTTATTTTCTTTGATCCATGCATGGCGCACTGCTGCCTCTCATGCTCAGCCCCTAACCCTGCTACCAGGACAGGGACGTCATTGCAACTTTTGCAATGCCTATGACAGATGGAGCAAATGGACAATAGCTTCCTTAACTATAGAGTTGCCCTCCCCATGAGCTTCTTTACCCCAGTCTGATCCCAACATGTCTCAAGTGCATGACCCTCCTTGTCCCCACATGCACATCGTCTCTTTCCAGTTTTCACCTGGTTCTTCATCCCAGTGCACTGTCAGTAGCCTGTCTCTAATATCTCTCAATCAGGCTTTTCTGTCAGATGGCTTCCTTCTCCATCTTCACAGCAGGTAAGGAAGCACCTACACAGATGGATGAGCTGAGCTTTGGCAGATCTGTGACAGCTATGTGCTTTAACTAGGTACCAAGTACTTCCATCCCAGAGAAGGTTAGGTCTCAGTCCCACGATGCTTTCTTGTGCAAGTGAGAAACATATCTAGCAGCTTTGACTGTGGTAGCCTACCTTGTGTATTAAATACGTAGAGAGTAAAAATTCCAGCATTTGGGAGCAACTAGGGATGTAAATGTTTTTAGCTTGCATACAAGTAGAGCATACCATATTGGATTACCAGATGCTTTTGGTTTCACTGAGGCTTGCTATGCAGAAAGTACGTGTGGAGAGCATACCAGAGTAATCTGAATATTCATCCAAAGCACAATGTGTAAGCACAGAAGTGGAATAACAGGCTTGAGTGTTTGAACTGCCCTGATGTGTTTGCCATTGAGTCAGGACTACATATTTTCCTTTTGTTTGCTATTGAACTCTACTGTAGCTCAGAAAGTATTTTGATGGCATATTTTCATAGCTTGAGTTGTCAGATTATACCATGATAAAAACTATAGATTGTTAGAGTTACAATCTGTAATACAACTCAGTGGAGGATTATTCTTAGCCTGACATGGTCTCTCCGCAATAAACTAAGAACCATCTAATGCACCTGTATTACATACTGCAGTACTCTTCTCCCCATGTCAGACAAATATAATTTTTGGATGTACTTTAGCTACTTTTATTTCCAGTATTCTGCTCATTCTTCAGTTGCACAGAAAAGTATATGGATATAGTTTAATAATACTGCAATTTTTTTTGTGCACTACCTTTGTAGTGTACTGTAAGACAGTTATCTGCAAATTGCAAAACACCACTTTAAAGCATTTGCTTTAGATTTGCAAATTCTTTCGTGGTTGCCTCTTATACTAGAGTAGTCTGTTGTTTGAAGAAAGGATTGTTAATCTATTGTATGACTGAATGCAGTATAAATGGAGAAGGGATTGTCCTGTCTCTTCTCCATTTTTGTACGTATACCTGCAATAGATTTCTTTTTCTTCTTTTAGAGAAAGTCATCTGCCTTGTATTATCAATTACTCCAGTAAGGAAGATGGTAACTGGTTGACTTAGTGGGTAGGTCCAAGGCAGTTTTAGAGTCTGAGACCAGGTGGAAACAGGAAAACATCTTGCCAAATTTGAGAAGAGTTTCGGGAGAAACACGTAGCCCTTGTCTTGTTACAGTCATTTATTTTTGTACTTTTAAAATTCTGCTTTGGATTGACAAGAAAAGCAGGCTTGCACCCTGGCCCTTCCTGATATAAGGAAACAATAAGAAAATAAATCTTTCTTTTTTTTCAGACAAGAGTGGAAGCATTATGTCTCCCCATTTGTAGTTAGACCTAACATCTCTCCACAGTATTTGCAGAAGAGATACAGAATAGTCAAGCATTGCATTGTTTTTATGGGTGAGGCACTGCAACAGGACTTCAAATGGCTACTTCACTCCCCAAATTCTGAACTCAGATGTGACTGTGCATTAATTCTTGAGCACAGGGCAATGTTTTGTGCTAAGCTGTTGAGGGATGGATGAACTGTCCTTGGAATTAAGACTGGTTCCACTTAGTTCATGCCAGCCTCTCCTCCACAAAGAATGTTTCCCTTGGCACTTCAGATCCTCTTAGTTAGGGGGTAGCTGAGCCAACATAAAACCCTGATCATCCTCAAGGGGAGTGAATAGTGACTGTCCTCGGGATTCCTGCAGCCTTTTGCTGGCAGCCATACAGCAACTGTATGAGGTATTTTGTGAATGAATTGATGGCGTCCAACAATCTCAGCCTCATACATAGGGTGGGGTTTTTTTTACACTTATAATACTACACTGCAATTAATGTGCCAGAAGAGTTCAGCCTAATTTGTCTAGTTAATCAGGTGGTTACTGGACTGGACTGTGCTTTATGGCAGAGTACAGTCAGTCTTAACAAGTAGCATGGAGCACACCATGTGAAACAGCCAAAGGTTTGCACATGGACAGGAGAACAGCTGCTTTCCAGAATAGTTCAGAAAATATCAGAAACCTCGCTGCCTTTTCCTACACTATCTTCACTCAGCAGAGTGATCATTTCTTCACTGTTGTAGTGAGTTCAAATTGGTGATAGCTCATGACTATCGAGAGCCACACCAAAAGAAAAATTAACGTATTTCCAATAACTACTTCTTTAAGGGGAAAATTCCTGCACACCTATGTATGAGACATTCCCTTAGGGAAAGCTCTACAAATGAAACAGTGATATCAAAAAGTTATAAAAGGCCATGTCATTAACAACAAGAAAGCATTCAGTCCAACAAGCGGCATTCTGAGCTTTGCACATGTGGGACAGCCAAGCTGCTGTAACCAGAAATAGGCTTCAAAGGATATTTTTCCCTGGAGCTTTATCAGTGAAGCTCAGATCTTCAGAGGTGTAGAATTCCCATGTCCCCAAACCCCATCACACAGCCTGCCTGATGCTGCTGCCCTCTGAGATGCTGAGGGGCATAAAATCCAGCCCAGAGTCTAGAGCTAGGTAGTGAGGCAGTAGTTCTGTCTTTCAGACATCTGGTAGTCCTTCCACTCTAAACTCTTGACTAGCAAACTATTGGCTCTATAAATTGATCACATTGCAGGAATGAAGCCTGCTTTGTAAAACATATTCCTCTGTCTTGTTTAAAGTTGGATTTATGCACAAGCAGCTACTTCCATAAATATGTGCCTCCTCACCAAACTCAGTCCAATCCGTGCTCACTCCATTACCCTGCAGGAGCAGAGGAGTTTGACTTTTTTATCCCCTGTAGACTATGAGGACTCATGATTCATGAAGCTAAAACTTACATTCGTCATATGGGTTTTTTTACAGATCAGGATTACAACATGCCAACAGTACATTTGAATACAGTTTAATGTGTCAGTACCTAAACAATACCTTTTCCTGAAAATCTTCTCTTCACATCCATGCAGCGCAGAGGTGCCTGCAAATATGTTTCACGTAGAGCTGAGGAGAATTTCTTTTAAAAAAACCATCACGTACAAAACTCAGGATCAACCTTGGCAGGGGTTCTGTAGCCTCATTAAAGTAACGTATTCTAGTACTTCATCCTTGTGGTTAGAAACTTTTCTTTATATAATCTTTGCTGCAAATTAAATGTATCCTGCCTCCAGTGATTAAAGAGGACGATTGATTCTGGATGGGTAAAAATTTACTCTATGGTGTTGCGGTTTAACCCCAGCCAGCAGCTACGTCCCACCCAGCCGCTTGCTCACTCCCCCCACGGCATGATAGGGGAGAGAATCAGCAGGGTAAAAGTGAGAAAACTTGCGCGTTGAGATAAAGACAGTTTAATAGGTAAAGCAAAAGCCGTGCGCACAAGCAAAGCAAAACCAGGAATTCATTCCCCACTTCCCATGGGCAGGCAGGTGTTCAGCCATCTCCAGGACAGCAGGGCTCCATCACGTATAGTGGTGACTTGGGAAGACAAACGCCATCACTCTGAACGTCCCCCCTTCCTTCTTTTCCCCCAGCTTTACATGCTGAGCATGACGTCCTATGGTCTGGGATACCCCTTGGGTCAGTTGGGGTCAGCTGTCCCGGCTGTGTCCCCTCCCAGCCTCTTGCCCCCCCAGCCTCCTTGCTGCAGGTCAGAGTGAGACACAGAGAGGGTGCTGACACTGTGCAAGCACTGTTCAGCAATAGCTAAAACACTGGTGCATTATGAACACTGGTTTGGTAACAAATCGAAAACACAGCATTGTGCGGGCTGCTAGGAAGAGGATTAACTCCATCCCAGTCAGACCCAGTACAAGGTCTTCCAAAACCTACCTCCTTCTTGTAACCCTCCACTGAAACTGTGTTTTCCAAAACTGGGAAACAGCATTAGTGGTGAGGTGTGACCAACACCAACTGCAACAGAAGGATACCCCCTGTTCCTTCTACATAACACTCATAAACAGGTTTGGTTACAATTCTTAATGTCTGCGGGGTTACGATTATCATGAAATAGACCCTATTATGTAGAATTCTGTGGGGAACTGACATAGAATAAATTCAAACTGCAATTCTAAAGGGCAGGATTCAACTCTTTCAGCACCAATAAATCCTTGCCAACAACTCAAAAGTTATTTATATTTGGGGACGGGGATGTTGCAACAGTATTATGTTGTTAATTCATACACAGTTTATGAATCTGGTCTGTTTCTTCAGTAGTGCTCTCTGGCCGATTGTATCTGTCCTTCTGATTTCTCCTTCTGAACTATGGCACCTTTAACTTGTTTTTAATTTCCTCTGGTTGAATTTGGACCATTTATCAAAATTATTTTGAATTCTGCTCATGTCTTCCAAAGTACTTATACTTCCTCTCAACTTCGTGTCATTTGCTGTTTCTAAATGCACTTGCTATTCCATCATTCAATTTGTTACTGAAAAATTTGAGCAGAACTGAGTATACAGTAAGGTATCCTTTGAGGCTCTGCTCCAAAAAAAATCCACTTTGATAATGTAGACTTCATTTTTTCAAACAGCTGTGCACTCACCTTGTAGGTATGTTATGTGGAAACAGTGTCTAAAGACTTACTAAAGTCAAGCTGTTTCATTGCTACTATTTCGTTTGTTCACTGAATCAGTTACTCTGTCAGAAGAAATTGGGCTAGTTTTACATGATACATTCTTGACAAACAAATACTGGCTGTTTCTTGTCATCTGATCATCTAGTGCTCGTAAATGGATTAATTTTAGGGTGATAGGGAGAGCAAGTGCAAAATTGCAAATTGACTAGAAATCAAAATAACAATAAAGCTGACCAGCCTTTTCATTTCCCAGAATGAATGAAGTACAGGAAGATGAGCATAAAAGATGAAAAGCATATTTGATTTTCAAAGTTATTTCATTTCAAAATATCAGAGTGGGGACCTTAACACTGAAAAATGAAATTTCAAGCTATGGTATTGAGATGAAATTTACTCATTTCATTAAATCACAGAATATTTTTCTGTGTATAAGCATAAGAGTTTAAAAACTCCATGGAGCTGCATGCATCTAAGAGTTTTCCTGCAAAATCCAGCCCCCAATGCCATAGTTTATGGGGACAACATGATAATTTCAAAGACTGGAATCAGATCACTTAATTTTAGAAATCACCTTCAGAAATTCTTGAAGTTCATCTATAAAATATATATGTTGTAAGCTTAAAACCCCACTAAATCCTACAGTTCTCATTTTGTTTCTGTTCATTTTGATCTATGATATCAGAATACAAAAACTCTCTGCAGAATATTTTTATAGAAAAAGGTAAATGTTTTTATTGGTCTCTGCATTGCTGTTTCCACTGCCGCTAAAAAACATGTTTGTTTTTCTCCCTAGATAATTATCTTTTAAATTATTTTTCCACATGAACCATTTTAATTATTCCAAGTGACAAGTCAGAGTCAAAGCCAACGAAAACAGTGGTATCTTGTTGAAAATTTTAATTTGTACATTATATCAATTTTCACTTGAAACCTGTTGCTCTCTGAATTGAATAGCATGTACTTTGACTCATTCAGAATAAGAGTAATTACAGGTGGTCACAGCAGATTGGAATCAAAGTGCGCTGTACTACTGATTCTTGGATTAGCAACTCAGGTTGTTATTCTGAGGTAAGCATGAGATGATACACGTCTCAGATACACAAACACCTTTTAAGATGGGACTGCAAGATGGAGCTGCAAAGACTGGAGGAGAGGAGGGGGAAGGAGATGGCAAAAAAGACAGATAAATAAAAGCATCATGCTCCCAGCATAAACTGTATCCACATTAAGCTCACTTTGCCTGCATAATGAGATGTAATTCTGCAGGTGGACATTCCTTGTGTAGGCAAGGCCTTAATTAACTGGCTGAACTAAAAAATCTTGGTTTGAAAAGATGCTCAGAGAGGGGATGAACATACAATTGCATATTCTCATCTTAAGTTACCACTCTTCCAAATGCAAAGACAAAGCAGTAAAGACTATCTCCCTGAGGTGGGATTTCATACTGTTCAGCTGGTCTACTGCTCCTGCATGCTGAGCTCCACTGGTTTGCTGGAAAAAGCTTCATGCAAATTGCTAGCAGTTTAATTGTTCAGATATGAAGTATCCATTTTAACTTTCCACTTCAAATGTCCTGTCAAATCCTGCTTCTGGCGTGGTCTGCAGGAAACCAGCAAAACAGTGTGATTATATTGAAGATGGAGTAATATGGGCATTATTAATGCTTCTTCATTAACCATCTCTAAAAACATTTTGAAACACAAGTTTTTCTGTGCAGATGACTCGTGTTATTACTGTCACTTTTGTTCTTCCTTTCTCTTGTATTGTAGAATGTTTTAGCTCACGTTGTTATGTTGCTTTACTTTAGAAATCATTTCTGTGAAAGGGATCTTCTTCTGTGTTAAAATACAGTGCCTGACAGCTTGGGAACCTTTGCCTGGACCATTTGGTGTTACTGGAATATTAACAACACTAGCACTTTTTCGCTGAGATACAGTTTTATAATTATTACATTTGCAGAAGGGAGACAGACTCATGGTCTCATGATCATAGATGTTCATTTTCCACAAAAGTTAAGCTGTGAGAGGAATGTCACGGGCAATTTCTAGGCTATATCTATTCAGAGGACTCTGTTCCAGAACTAAGTAACTGTTGTAATACATGCCTCTTTTATTTTTGTTTTCCAAGAACATTTTTTCAGGCGTAGTTGATGAGGAATGTATTGATCCATTTAAATAGAAGTCGTACTGCTCTGCCAGCCTGAATCTGAGAGATAGCACTAGGTGTACACTGTTTTTCTAGTAGGAAGTCTCCTGTTCTCTATAAATAGACATGTTTCAGTTCTGATTGTTCTGTACTGAAATAATTGGCTAGATGTCTAATTACTCTAAACAGAAAACACAGATAATGGCAGGCATTCAAACCCTCCCGAAAAATTGTTCCTAGCAGTTAACTGTTCTACTTCCTGGGCACTGGCTCAGAAACACGCTAGGTCTGAGGGCCCTTTTCCCTTTTCATCTCTTCAGTACATTCATATTGATCACTCTGCTGTGTCCTAAAGGCAAATGATACACAGTGCAGCGTATCCTTTGGAGTCAGGGTTCAAATTCATCCCTGGTCAGGATGTGTAACAATAAACAAGGGAAGGAAATGAACTGCTTCTGAGAAATGGAGTTCTCTCCAGCTCCCTTTCAATTTGCACACAGCTAGGCATTGTGCTTTATATGTAATTATAATGATTTATTCAAAGGTGTTTACTAGGCAAAGGCCTAACATCTTGCTTATCTGATAATTACATAGCTGGTGAGGTCATCGAGTAGGTTGTTAACCCTGTCAATCTTTTGCACTAAAATGAAGTATTTGCTTGTACGTTTCTTTAATGTTTCATTTATTTGCTATATCAGTGCCATTTTTATCTACCTGTAGTTTTTTGTTTCTTTCTTTCACAAAGGATCATGTAGTGAATCTGTCTTGCCTATATCTCACATGCCTTAATTATACTGGTTCTCATAATGTGAAATCGAAGAATTCTTTACAGTAATGCATGCAGCGTAACTGAAAAATTAATCTCTTTATTTTTATCACACTGCTTATAAACATAAAAAAAGGTGATAGTTACTTTCATAGTCCTGGACCCATTCTGCACAATGAGTTCATTACTGTACTTAACGTAAATTGAGTGTTAAATCCCCTTAAGTGAAATCTTCACTCTCCTTGGCATTTGTGATTGTGGTTGTGATAGGAAAAAATTACATTTTGGAGGGGGAATTCGGCCAAAATAACTCTCTTTGTGGGCCATCAGTGGGACAAAATTTAGGGGATAATCTAATAAAATTAGGAAGGTATCTCACAGATGGAGAGCACAAAATAGAATAAAATGCATGTAATCTCCCCAACCTTGGGAAAAAGAACCAACCAACCAGTCACTGAAATAGCTGTCCTGCAGAGAGCTTTGGCCTGATGCTATATCCTGCCTTGGATGCTGTACAGCTTCCCTCGCTGCCCTTTCTGTTTGGAAGTTCTTTATTTCTAATTGTCATACTGTCACTGAAATGATTTACCCTTTATTAAACATATTCACAGTGTCCTCAACAGATGTAGTGATTCTGTTAATCTTTTGAGAGATGCCACTACCTCTAACTACTCCAGATTACGAAGGCTGTATACAGAAGAAAGCAAATAACCACTTGAGGGAGTTGACCAAGCTCGTTTGAAGCTACACTGGCATTTCTACACCACATCACATGCTGTGATATGGGCAAACTCCAAGACCTATTTGTACCTTCTAATCCACAATGGTGTTTTAATTGGTGCAATTTAGTTTTGTCTCTTCTTCAAGCAGCCATCTCTGACTCTGGTGTTGTTTCCTGGTAATAGAACCCCATGGTCCCACAGGTCAGCTTCACCCCAGAAAGGAAGCATCAGAGCTAGCTCAGAAGCTAGCTACTTGCTCAGCACAACTTAGTTCCCACTTGTACACCAGTTCTACGTGTTGGCAATCCGGTGTCTAATATTTAGGAAGCCGCTACACCAAAATTCAGGCTAGAAATTCCCACTGTTTGCAATAGCATGACCAGTATTACTTTCTGTAAAATTTACTTCCCCATAATGAAAGACCTCAGAAGATCACACTGCATATAGTGGATGTGTGTTATAAGTGTGCATGCTGAGGAGTTCAGAAATAAAAAACAAACAACAAATTAAAGCAGCACCATGTTATTGAGCTTTTTCATTTCTGAATGCTAAACAGGTCAAACACCAGGGGACTGGACATCAGTAGGCAGGTACAACAGGAGGTGCTAATTGTGAAATACCTAAATATAGTTCCAAAGGTTGAACTGTGGTAGTGAATATGTCTTTTTCCCTTCTGCCACCTGTAGCTGTTCATGTACTTAGCACTCCAACAGTTTGCTGTTCCTCAGGATTTGGCTCTAAGTATTTTTTGTTCAAATAGGAATTGCATTCTTTTTCAGTATGCTTCTTTTCTTTCCTGATAGGTGGTACAAGCCCTTGGGATCTTCTGATCTGCTTATCTTCCAGAAAAAATGATGGTACTGGCTGCATTCAAATAGAAGACTTGCATCATCTAGAGTTATTCCAGAAGGTAAGAGATTATTGTGTTATCCTTCGTGGGAATGAGAGGACACAGCTAGCCCAAATTTTCAGCACTCACTCATTTAAAAAAAAAAGCATCTAATGCTTATTTTATACTGCAGCAGCATGGTTTAACAGCAATAAAAAACGTTTTTTCAAGTATCCTATCTACTGAGAAATACTTGTCAGATACCAACATTTCATTCTTCTTTATATGACACCCAGTGATCAAAAGCAATTTTTCATTTGGACATAGTATGTTATTTTGGAGGTAAGTATTTCAGTGTAAATACTGAAAATTGTTACAACTGAGTGTCAAGTTTTCTTTTCATCTTCTTTAGCTTGAACTTTTCCGTTCTTGGCCACTCTCAACCAGCATGTCAGGCAGCAAAGGCATCTACAGAAGTCAAGGGAAATTTAAGCAATTTACCCCATTAGAAAACAGAATTTAGAAATGGGGAGAAACAACTAGCAAATGCATGCAATATTTCAGAATAATAGCATAGGCAGAAGATAAAGCTGGACTAATTTAGCCTTCACATATCACTATTGAGTTTCATCTGATGTAATTGCTCCCTTGTAAACATAATTTACGCACCTTTCCAAACAGTGACAGTGCTCCTACAATTGATAATGTGCAAGCTGGACCAGTGTCCTCCTTCAGGGCCTTCATGTGAGTTCCTTGCTCTGGCACTGCATTCTGCTTACTCACAGTCCAAAGCATCAGTGGTGCCAATATTTCTTGGTATTTTCAGGACTGCTTTTTTTTTTTTCACTTGAGCATGTTGTGGGCACAGTTTAGGTTACTTAGATATGCAAATGTCTAAATAAGCACCTGACCTGTTGGTAAAAATATGTAAGTGACTTATTTAAACTGAGGTCGTTCTTTGCAAAAATGTGACCAAACTATGGATACAGTTTGGCTTGTATTTCAAGTAAAATGACATACATAATAATGGCAGCACCCAAAGGTACAGACTCCTACTTGATGGACTGGGAGAAATAGAGCTACTGTTAAATGGTAAAGATACTGTTATATGGTTCAGGTGTGAAGTTCATGAGGATACGAAAAATGACTGCCTGTCCACAAAAGTCAGAGCTAGGAGCATGTACACTGGGGTTCCCTGGGACAGGATGCCTTATCTAGGTGTATCCAAAGTGAAATTTTTATAGCAGTTCCAGTTTGCTAGAAGTATACATTCTTTGGGTTCAGCTCTCAGGTCATAAAAACACCCCAGGCTTCTGCAAACTGCTTTTTGCTTATTCTACCCATATTATCATATCTGAGCCTCTAACACTGTGCAATATAATAATCCTTAGAGCACTCTGCAATGTCCAGAAGTTTCACACATGAAAAACTGAGACTCAAGGTGATCAAAGGAATTGTCCAAGTTCTCTCAGGAAGTCTGCAGCACAGCAGGGACTTAAACCAGATGGCCCATATCGCCGGATAACTTTAAATATTGGACTAACATTACTCGCTGCTGGCATGTCCATACCATGGTGCAACACAGTTCTTTGTTGCAGAGCCTGGATGTGGTTTAGCTACGTTAGGTTACCACTGTTCTCAAGCACAGCAATTCAAGAGGCATAGGCTAATTCCATGCAGGGAGAGACAGTGATTGATAACTGGCAGAGAACAGAGAAGCTGCAGAAACTGAAAAGGGGGCAGGGAAGGGGTGAAAACTCAGCAGGCAGGAGGAGAGCCATAAGTCTAAAATTTTGGTTTGTGATGGCCATGGAGGAAGACCGCACACTTTAACTTCATTATCCCACGTTGCAGGGATGGCAAAGTTGTCATTCCCTTTTGACACTGACAGTTTTGCACATGAGGTGTCTCTGATAAATTAAACACAAACCAATTGAAGGCTCCAGGAAAAAAAGCACTTTTCTGAATGAAATCATTAAAACCTCTCTTTTTATATACAGGTAAACCTACTTCCAGAAATCCAGCATTTCCTTTGCAGAAAAGAGGGATTATGCCAGATAAAAAAAGCCTTTTCAGGTAACCTAATTTCTTAAAATCTGCATATGTGATGATGGTCTTTTAATAGTTGTCACAGGAAGTCTCTGAAATGAGACTGTCAGGCTTACAATTCCTTTTTATTTTTAGTCATGAATGCATAGGGGGGGAAAAATGAAACAAGAATGATAATCGATCTCAGACACCACTTAAATACTGATTACAGTTATGCAGTATCTTTTCAGGTAAAGATATTGCATTGTTTAGCTATTGCATACTGCAGAAATAATTTGGCTCTAAGTGTCTTATTTTTGGACTGTTTTGTGTTAATATAGTGTATTGGTGTTTACACTTCAAAGCCCTGGGTTCGGTGTAATAAGTTTGTTCAGCTTTACAAAAATGTTGTGGCATGGAGAAGGAGTAGGAGTCAGAGTTTGGTTCCCGTCCAGACACAGTTTACTGATAAAAAGCCTTTGTGTATTAAGATCATCAACCAGAAGAGTTTAAAGGTTATGGGCAAGTTGCCAGAGAATTCTACTTTACTATGGGTGAAATTCAGCTTTGAATAGAAACTGGAAAATACTGTTGTGCACCATATTAGGTCTATTTAAACTACAAAGGGACACGTTATGATCTCAGTTACACTACTAAATATCCAGCATCAATGCTATTTTGGATTTATGATCTATCTTCACTACATAAACTTTGCTGATAAGAAATTTTGTCTTTTTTTTTTTTTTTTGTAATCCACTAACAACCAACCCCACATTTATTCCATTAGTGTTTAGCCTTGTTTACAGACAAATACACAAGATTGATCAGTCTGATCTTTCCTTTCCTTTCCTTTCCTTTCCTTTCCTTTCCTTTCCTTTCCTTTCCTTTCCTTTCCTTTCCTTTCCTTTCCTTTCCTTTCCTTTCCTTTCCTTTCCTTTCCTTTCCTTTCCTTTCCTTTCCTTTCCCTCCCCTCCCCTCCCCTCCTCTCCTCTCCCTTTTTGCCTTTTATATATGTGCTATATTTAGCACATAAGGAAAGGATTCATTACAACTCTTTTCATTTAGATGTTAGGTGTCTTCTGCAGCAGTATTCCCCTTAAGTCAGTGGAGAGAGAGGGGCACCTATAAACACTACTTCATTTTAACCTAAAATATGTGTTTAAAATAGGTGTGTTGAATTAGCCTCTGCAGGTAATTACTACCCAATTATCTTTCACCACTGACTGTAAATGGAGCCTAGACAAGTAGCTTAGATTAAATACCTGACATTTGGATGCTTGACTAAAGTTGAGGTTAGGTGGTTCCTAACCTAAGCATACAGTATTTTCCCTTTTAATTTTTGTACTGTTTCATTTAAAGATTGATCAATATTTAAAACCTATGATGTGAAGTGTTTCCCTTAAAGAACTGTATGTTGAGGGTCAGTTTAAATTGGACATTTACATTTTCCTGGTGCAGTACATTGTAAAAACTGATCATAATGAACATGCAGTATAATAAACATCTATCCCAGTCCCATGAGAGTCCTTTATCATGAAGTCATATTACACCAGGTAAGGGATATATTCTTTTTTGGCTGACTTTTAAGTATGTCTTCAGTGATGCCTAATACCTTGATTCCCTTGCACTGAAAAGTGAATTAGAGTATTCATAGAATAGAATAGAATGAAATAGAATAATACTATATTAGATATAGTACCAGCTTCAGAAAAAAACTGAGCAGATTTCTAAAAATTTCAAGGACTTCAGGAACTGGTATGTCCTACTCATATTGTAACAGAGTACCTTTAAAAGACATTGGCTTGCCCTGCTACTTGGAGAAAGGCCAATTGCAGTGGTTTTATTATTTTGGTACCACAAAACCACAAACACAAGAGGTGCTCACCACACACAGAGATTCCTCCTTAAAATATGCACATTTTCACTGGTGTCCATAAACTGTGGTACAAGCCACTTTGTGTATGTGGTCTGTTAAGCTGTTTTGGTGTATTGGGTCTGCATAGCAAGGTTTTGGTAGTGGCGGGGCTACAGGGGTGGCTTCTGTGAGAAGCTCCTAGAAGCTTCCCCCATGTCCAACAGAGCCAATGCCAGCCGGCTCCAAGTTGGACCTGCCGCTGGCCAAGGCCGAGCCCATCAGCAATGGTGGCAGTGCTTCTGGGAGAACATATTTAAGAAGGGGAAAAAAAACCCCTGTGCAAGAGCAGCTGGAGAGAGGAGTGAGAATATGAGAGAGCAGCAACCCTGCAGACACCAACATCAATGAAGAAGGAGGGGAGGAGATGCTCCAGGCACTGGAGCAGAGATTCCCCTGCAGCCCATGGGGAAGACCATGGTGAGGCAGGCTGTCCCCCTGCAGCCCATGGAGGTCCACGGTGGAGCAGATATCCACCTGCAGCCCGGAGAGGACCCCACACTGGAGAAGGTGGATACCCACAGGAGGCTGTGACCCCATGGGAAGCCCACGCTGGAGCAGGCTCCTGGCAGGACCTGTGGCCCCGTGGAGAGAGGAGCCCACGCTGGAGCAGGTTTGCTGGCAGGACTTGTGACCCTGTGGGGGACCCATGCTGGAGCAGTCTGATCCTGAAGGACTGCAGCCCGTGGAAAGGACCCACACTGGAGCAGTTCATGAAGAACTATCTCCTGTGGGAGGGACCCCATGCTGGAGCAGGGGAAGAGTGAGGAGTCCTCCCCCTGAGGAGGAAGGAGCAGCAGAGACAACATGTGATAAACCAACCTCAACCCCCATTCCCCTGTGTCACTGAGGGGGAAGAGGTAGAGAGATTTGGAAGTAAAGTTAAACCCAGGAGGAAGGGAGGGGTGGGCAGAAGGTGTTTTAAGATTTGGGTTTTTTTCTCATTATCCTACTCCAATTTGATTGTCAATAAATTAAACTAATTTCCCCAAGTTGAGTCTGTTTTGCTGGTGATGGTAATTGGTGAGTGATCTCCCTGGCTTTATCTCAACCCACAAGCTTTTTGTTATATTTTGTCTCCCCACCCAGCTGAGGAGGGGACTGAGCGAGTGGCTTTGGTGAGCACCTGGTATCCACCACACCGCCTCTTTAGGGAAGGGCCATTTGTAAATATCTTATTCCATACTTATATTATTAGTGCTTTCCTGACAAAGTGAAAAGCCCTTCTGACTTATGCTGAAATCCCACTGAAATCAACGTAGTATGTGTGCAGGGGTCTGGGTCCTACCCACCCAGTAATGGAGGATTATTCTAGCAGTCTGCTGAAGGACTTTCAGATGGAAGAAGGCCCACCCCTCACCTTTCAGTTTACCAGTAATAAAGATATTGTACCTGAATTAGCTGCAGTGTTTTAAAGTAAAAAAAAAAAAAACCAAACGTCTCTTAAATCTAGGTTTCTCCACATCAGCATGTGTCCTAAGGGCTGAGGTAGCTGTTTCAACACAAGGGTCTCATGCCACTTGAGACACCATGGAGAGTCCAGGATGCCCAGTAGGATGGGCAGATTTGGCACAGAACCTTTTTGGTCCAGCAGCTGGAGGCTCAGAGGGATATCCTGTGGTGTCCTAGATGGCAACAGATGTCTACGTGTGGATACCTGAATTTAATACTTGGTATCTAAGCTCCCAAAATTAACAGAAGTACAGTTTAGAGTGAGCAAGCCCAAAAGAGCATCTACTTTCAGCATAATTTAGGGTTAGCTGAATTGCTCCATGCTGACTGTATAGACTACACTGACATCCCCTGACAGGAAAGGGAACTTAGACTGTGGCACACAGGGGGTCATCTTTGTATAGACCAGACCTCAAAGTGCCTCAACCTGGAAATGAATCCCATTCAGTATCACTGAATATGTGACATCTAATTTACTATGAGTGAAATTCACCTATAGAAGGTGAAATTAGAATCAGAACGGTAAATTATTTGATTTCAGGTTAAGAAGACAAAAAGGCATAAGTTAAAGCAAACTTCTAGAGCCAGGATTTCAGATACTCTCCTCCCCTTCCATTCACCTGACAAAGCCAGCTCTTTCCACTTCTTTCTTTTGCTTGCATCTTCCGACAGGCCTTTCTTTCCAACAACAGCAAAGTTGTCAATTATTAGGATTTGTTTGATCCTCAATTTTAAAATTATTCAGGGGAAGAATGGTTTTCTTCAGTATTTCCTCCACAGAAGAGTTTGTTTCCTTTCAAACCAGTCATGTAATTTCACTCTTGCGTGTTTGAGTCAACAGGGCTTCTCTGCAATTCCCGTTGAAGAGGATCAGTTGGTTTGTTATTACTGTGTTTGTCATTTAGTCAGCCCCCAACGAGCAAAGCAATTTCCTGTAAAAGTGAAAATACAAAGTTGCTGCTCTAAGAATTATGTGATCTAATTAAAGACACTCTAAGTCGTAGAAAGAAGTATCAGGCAGCAAGGCGGAGAGGATGGGATCACTGAATTTACTGTGGGTATGACAGTGTTGATACTGATAAGCAGTGGGTACAAGGGTGAAGATTATTTTTTTAAAAAATGTTGTTCTCTGTTGTCATGCAACTCTAAAGCTGCTAGGTTTTGTATTTAAGAGAGCATGCCTTTTCTCACGCCTCTGTTGTATCAATATAGGAAAGAAAATTAGTTGTAGAAAATATCAGGTCAGTGCTTGTTTCTTTGCTTTGTCTCTTCAGTGGATAATCTTTTTGTCAGTCTGAAAACTCAGATTGGTTCTGTCTGTATGGGGGCAAAAATTATGCACATACCAGTGATGACTGCTTTTAGGAGACAGGAGAGAGGCTGGGAAAATAAAAAAAGTTAGGAAAATCAGACCAGAAGAAGAGTTTAGAGGAGCAAAAAGGTAAAAAATACATGACGTGTGCAAATATTGAGTAAGAGAAGGTGTTGCTGGAGGATGGGCACATGTGGCAGTGGGTTTGTGATGAGGCATAAGAATGGTAATGGACCTTAAAATTCAGCACGGAAGACACCAATAAGTGCTTCAGCCTGAGCATATTAGTTTCACTCCTGCTTTTGCAGGGCATTTGGCCCAGTTTTTAATCGGGTGCCTGATGTCTGCTCACTACATGAGACTTGGGCCATGAAGAGGTTCTGGTATAGCTATTGAATGATTAAGGAAGGCTCCTGGCATTTATTGCTCAGGTCAGCAAAAGCTGCAGCTGTTGCCTAGAAGCTCTCTGAGGTTGAAGAATGACTGGCAAAGAGATTTCAGGTGTTCATACTTTGTATCCCAGCCCAGGTGGGCTGAGAACTAGGCTTGGCTGCCTCCTGGAACTACTCTCAGCTGAGAGATGGAGAGGACTAAGGTCCATAATGTGAGCAGGATTGCCCCGCTCCAGTTTTGGGCGCAAGAAAGGCACCTGACGTACGCACAGCAAACACTCTCTTTGACAGGTTTTGCCTGGGAAAGCAGTGGAAATGCTTATAGTGTTGCCTCCCTGATTCTCCTGTCCCCTAAGTGTTTCAGGTTTGTGTGGTGGGTTTTCGGTAGCGGGGGAGAGGCGGCAGGGCAGGCTCCTGTGAGAAGCTGCCAGAAGCTTCTTCCCCGGCTGGGAGGGGGCCCCGCCTCTGGGCCAGGCCGAGCCCGCCAGCGACGGCGGGAACACCTGAACAGAGGGAAGAGGGGGAACCTGCCGCAGAGAGGGGGTCGGGATGGGAGAGGAACCCCTCTGCGGACACCAGGTCAGGGAGGAAGGGGAGGAGGAGGCTGATGCCCCCGCAGCCCGCCGTGAGGCAAGATGGCAGGCTGAGGGGAGGAGGAGGCTGATGCCCCCGCAGCCCGCCGTGAGGCAAGATGGCAGGCTGTCCCCCCCCCAGCCCACGGAGGGGAGCGGGGGAGCCGGTGCCCGCCTGCAGCCCGCGGGAAGGACTCCCCTTGGAGAAGTTGGTGGAGGACTGTCTCCCGCGGGAGGGAGGGACCCCCCGGTGGAGCAGGGGCCGGGTGAGGAGTCCTCCCCCCGAGGAGGAAGGAGCGGCAGAGACAAGGGGGGAGGAACCGACCCCAGCCCCCAGCCCCTGTTCCCCTGCGCCGCCGCCGCCGCCGGGGGGAGGAGGAGGGAGGGAGAACCGGGAGTGGGGCTGAGGCGGGGAGGAGGGAGGGGGGAAGGTCTTCTAAGGTTTGGGGTTGCTTCCTAATGTCCTTGTTTTGTTTGGTTGGTAACAAATGAAATTGAGTTTGTTTCTTCCCCAACTTGAGCCTGTCTTTTGCCCGTGACCATAAGTGGTGAGTGGTCCCTCACAGTCCTTGTCTCGACCCACGAGCGTTTCTTTGTATTTTCTCCTCATCCCACCGTGGCCGGCGGGGGGAGGGAGGGAGCGAGCGGCTGCGTGGTGCGTTGTTACCCGTTGGGTTTAAACCACAACACTAAGCAATCCAGACTAGTCTGTCTTTTCACATAAGCATTTGTCTTCCTTCATCTCTTCCATGGCCCAGCCTGTGCCATGCATAGCTGTTTTCTCTACCCATCCAGATCACTGATTCTTTTCAAAGTAATACTTTTGCTGTATGCCTTCCTTCTGTGTTTCTTTTCATTAATGTCACTAGTGCAGAGACTTTGAGTGTCTACCAGCCTTGCGTGCTCACCTGGTCACCTGCAGGGGTGGCCAACAGTGGTAATCACTCAGAAGGTCTTGGGATAGACGAGACCCTATGAAATTGGGTGGGAGAGCCAAGATAGTCCAGCTGTGTGACTGTGCTCTCACTATGTGACATGTTTACTGTCTGGTGCTAACCCTGCACCAGGTTTCCTCTCCCCCTGCCTAGCATCCCTGGGTTACTCTAGAGTCAGCAGGAACGGTGGTGAGATGAGGAAGCAAGGCCCAGTGGGACCACCTATGTAAGAGGGAAATTATGGATTAAATGTATTTTCTGTTGTAATAATTCAACATGTCTGTGACAGGAACATGCTTCTTTATAGGGGGATGCATTTCTTTTGCCATCTGGCCCTTATAAATGTCTGCATGCAAGTTGTGATCAGTTTTGTGCCTATTACCTTTCTGCTACTGAAGTGTCTAAGAGCCTCAAGAATGGCTAATAAAATCAGCATCCAATTCTTTTGAGTTAATTTTTATTATGAACTACATGGGGCAGGGTTTTCTTTGTTTTACAACAGGGTCAGATCTCAGCTAGGACAAAAAATGTTCTTCTGTAATAACAGCAAATACAAGGAGACTGAAAAGAAGTAAAGCAGCTAGATGAATTTAATTACTTGGTCTATACTATTCTATATTCTACCCTGTTACTAGTACAGAGTTGTAGCTGTGGCTCTAATCATGTAAAAGCCAGCATTTCCACTGAGTTGCTTTTTCCAGACTTTTATAGCTTATCTGTAAATTTATGTTCTAGTATGAAGGATACACACAGAAGCAGCAGCTGTTCTGGAAAATATTGAAAAAAAAGCCCCTTATCTTTTAATTGTGAGGATGCTTTATGAATGAAGAAGCTAACACTGTATTTAGTAAGTAGTGTTCTCCAAGCACCTGCTGAAACAGAGAAGCAAAAAAAATGGTAAATGATTACTCTAAACTGAAGCTGTATTTACTGATGTTTTTAAAGGGGAAAATAAATAACACATACATTTTAAAGTGATGCACTGTCATCATTTTGTCTTTTTAACTCTGAAACTTCACAGGTGTTTTCTAGCATGAATTTCGCTGCATTCCAACCCACAGTTTAAATTCCTTTCCCTCTACATTTGCTTTACTAGAAACTTTTTTTATACTAAACGTATTTTAGATAGTTTAAATTTCCAGGAATGACTAGTACTTTGAAATTTCTCCATTCTGAATACTCGGGGTGGGTTGCTTTGAGATTAACTGTATTACAGAGGGAGGGATCACTGCATTTTTTTTTTTAATATGAAAACCTTTTAAGGACAGCTAGATCAGTAGTCAGTAGTGGGTGGGATATTGAACCTGCAGCAATGTGCACATCGCAAATGAAGCTTATAACATGCCAAAACCATCGCAGGAGAGTTAAGTATCAAGCAAGAAATCATACTCCTATGGAATCAATGGAAACTTTGCCAGGACTTCACTGGGGGCCATGTCTGCCCCTAGTCTTTCTAGCTTCCTTCAAAAACTCAGTATCTGCTTTGGGTTTCACAGCCACCCTTTTCTAAATGCATAGGTTATAAAACTGAGTGTTAAAGGTTCTCTCTCTTTCTTTAGCAACCCCAAGGCATAATGTGTAAGCCGTAGGAGAGTACTAATCTTTGTTTCAGAGTCTTTTCATCCAATAGGTCAAATGGATAACAGGAGGCAATTAAATGGAATAGGTCTGCTTTCTGTGACAAGCCTGCAATGACCTCAAGGCATGTAGTGGCAGTAGTTCAACTGAAATCATGCATCCTCCAAGATCAACACTGAAAAATGAAAAAAATGCACTTTTAATGCTCATTACTTTCATGGTTATGCAGCTTAGAGCAGGTTGGTATACATGACTGAGCAAAAGGTACTATAAAGATAGTAGGCTTTATTTTGATCAAAAATCCCCTAGTCCTGGAGGTGCTCGGAAGTCTTCCTAAGACTCTATGAAAGCTTTTTAAACATATCCTGCTGTGAAGAAATCTTTGCAGCTGTGTAACACACCTTTTCAACCTTCAAAGGCTGGAAAATTGCCCAGCTGTAAATACTAGAAGAGGACCAGGTTGTAGCAATGCAACTTGCCCGGTCTGTATCAGAAATAAACTCTTTGTGCTCCAGCAGCCCACACCGGTCAGGCAGATGGATAATTCCAACACAGGATGTAATACGAAGTTCTTCTAACTCACCGAGGTGCCCTGTCAGAGAGCAAACCTGCAAGGCTTACAGAGAGGACCTGTTTTCAGTCGTTCCTGAATATTGCGCTGCAGAAACTGCTGAGAAATGTCGTGAGGTGACTATAATTCTCCTTTTTTTTTTCTGTGCAAGAGAATTCAGGCTCCTGCTAGAGACAGACTATCACTATGAAAATCCAGGAAGAAGTTCGGAAGGCTTCTATGCAGATGGAAAGTCTCCTGTATACTTTTCAGGATTAATGTACTTTTATTTTCTGAAGTGATGTTTTTCCTGCTAAAAAGAAAAGCAATTGGATGAAGACTCTGCAAGTACAAATGTACTGAGCTTACAATGTCCTTTATGAAAGAAATGAACAATGTGCTGGGCTCAGAACAAAGCACAGCACCTTAGTTATGTTTTGTCACATCTCTAGCTTTGTGCTTCATTAAACAACCAGGAGCTCCCAAGGTGACTCAAGCGCTCTTGAAATGTTTCTAACAGATCTGACAGCTGATAGGCACTTTAGAAGCAAAATGACCTCTTTCTCACAAACAATAGTCTCAATCGGTCCTTGTTCCATGTTTGAAGTGTATAAAATATAGCCTATTTGATCTTGAACAAAGTAAAAAAAAAAAAAAGTAACAAAACCATATCATAACCCTCCTTGTAACATCAAAGGATAATATAAAAGGAAGGATAAAGAAGAGGACACATCCTCATTCATCTTCTGTTTCCTTTTGTTTCAATTGAGTGTTACTCAGTTCAACCAGTAGGGTCTTCTCCTGCTAAATTCCTTACCTTTGCAGATCACCAGATGTTCACGTTAACCTAAGTGTTCCATTTACCACCAGTCCACATGGCTGCAGCCGTGTCAGCGCTGACCTGGCTCTGCTCCAGGAAGTCTTAATTTGTCCAAATGTACTTCTAGCTGTTGGTAAACCTTTTGCTCAGCCACACATTGTAACTCTTAAATCAGCTATTCTTTATTGTGTACGTGTTGAATCTCATGTTACACTTCAGAACTCTGAGCCAAAGACAAGTAAATAACTTGGGAGCTGGAGATGGGGAGAGAGGGAGCAAGAAGTCATAGCTGTGTTAAAATACTTGAAAGGCCTCATTAGCTGTCAGTGTAGCTGCTATGTTAGATATACCAGTTGTCGCTGTCAGCTGATCTGTTTGACTCTGTGGTACTTTGAGAGATTGCAGTTGACAGAACAATATCTACCTCCAGTTCATGTGACAAAGAGGTACTTCATTTTTTGATCTGGAGGTGTTGACTTGCTTTGGTGGATCTTATACCTCCCTTTCGCATGTGCCTCCCAGCTGTTCCTATGTCTCAGATCTATGTTTTACTTGTTGCTGCGGTTAGAGGGCTAATGTGTGAATTCAGCTGAGAACTTGTGGTGGCTTCCTTACCCATCAAAATGGCATCAGGGAGACCACCCTAGGCAGAGGTAAAGTCGTGCTGTTTGTCAGTGTTTTCAATGGTATCATTTCAGAGATGTCAGCATAAGAAAACTTCCTCAAGCCAGAATTTTGAGGAAGTGAAGCATTTCTTTTAAGTGAAAGCGGGTATCTGGCCTTAGGTCCTCTGCTTTACACTGCATTGTCACAAATGGCACCAGCAAAAGGTTCTTGTGGCAAAGCCTGCAGCTGCTCCTCAGGAAAGGCAGCAGTCTGTGTAGCCTTTCAGTTACTGCATAGCCACTTTAAAAGGGAAAATGTTCTTTTCTAGTTTATGTGGTTTGGGTTTTTTTTTTTCTTCTTTTGATCTTTAGAGTCTGCTACAAAAACTAGTGATATTAAGATTTGAATTTTTGAAAGAGGGGATGTAATCTGGGTATGACACTAGGATGCTTGGACTCTTTCTAACTTGGTTACCTAAGCTGCCTGACACATCAACTGCTGAGCCTGCCTCACCTCTTCTGTTATAAAATGTTGATGTTATTTACATACTTCAAAAGGACTGGTTAATTAACAACAGCTTGTGGAGTGATTTCAAGATGGAAAAACATGGCAATTACTGCAAACAGTAAAGGCACTGCCGGCTAATTTTCATTGATGATAATGTTGATTAACAAATTTACAGCTCTAATAAACACTGTTGCTGCTTTTGAGTGCAAGAGCAGGTGAAGAGTTGCCATGAGAACTGATGCAGCTGAGTGTGCTGCAGTTCAGCACTACTGATGTCTCTTTATTATTATGATAATTGTATTCATTGATTACTAGAAGTAGATTTTCCAAAGCGAGGGACTGTCACTCCCTGTTAACTCTGCCTGATGGTTACATGCTGTGTGTCATCTCAAAGGAGCAAGTACCTTGTGACAGTCTCACTTCCCCTTCTCGTTCTTCCAGCCACCCTGAGATGGGCTCACTCCCAGGTGGATGCTAACACAAAACCAACAGAGGTATGCAAGGCACTGTACAAACAGGATGCTCTATAGCATGAGGGATAATGTACGAGCATTTCCTCATTTTTAGTTCTTGATGCTAATCACCAGCACCCTGAATTTGTTTAACCTTCTCTTCTTTAAGAGATGCCAGGTTTCCTTTTTTTTTTATGTTGAGGCATATTGCAATGACTTAGGGCAATACTAAGGATCGTCTACCCAGTAGTTTGAGAATTTCAGGACACTTCCATTTTTTATCTGTCCCTACCCATTTTTAAATTTTTTTTTTGTATATCCAGCCCCAGTAAATGGTCCACTGGGTAGTGACAGATGAATTAATGTCAAAGTAATCTTTTCTATCTCCCCAAAACAGCTAAAACTCTCATTTGAGGGGGGTAAATGTAGGTACAAACCTCATCTCATTCTCTTCAAACTCCATCTTGTGAGTTAATACCATATTGGTTACTTGTTGCTTAGCAACACAATTAAAACCATATTTTAAAAAGGAAAAGTCACTCTACTTTCTCTTGATTGATGAGCTCAACAGCCATTTTCTGCTGCCTAGTTCTTATTTTCAGTGAAATATTTGTTTTCTTTTAAATAAGAAAATTATGGTTTGTGCATTTCCCTTTTCTCAATGTTATGGTCATTTTAACTAAAGCAATTGCTGCAAAATGCACACCTTTGACATAATTTGGCTTTCAGATGATCAGCTGAGAAGAGCTGTCATTCTTGTCCTTTGCATGGTTCTGTTAGTGTTGTCACGTAGCTATGGCCTAATGTAAAAAGTGTACATGCTATAGGGAGCTTGGTCTGGAAGCACAGTTCTGCCTCCTTTCAGCTGTGTGCTATAGCCATCAAGGTAGGACAGCCTGTCTCTCTCTTGTCTGCCCCCCTAGGCAGCATTGGCAAGGGGGTAGCTTAGGTTGCTGTCATGGGCTTCATTGGGTTTTGTGTGACTTTGGTCCCACTCACAGTCAACAGATCAGTGTCTTGCTGTTTAAAGACCTAGGCCATGAGATTTGAACTCAAGAGTCTGACAGTGCTGGGCTGTTCCCGATGGATGTGCTCCAGTACCAAGATACAGGGAAACAGGGCTTGGCTCCATAACTCTATAGATAGTTGCAATAGCAGAGGGCTGTGTCTTGCCTTCTTACCAATGTGAGATAAATCAGAAAAACATTTCTGAAGTCATCTGTGCACTGTGGAGAGCCTTTATGTGTTTTAATAATGCTGGTTTTGCCTGAACACCAAAGCTGTATGATCAAACTTTACGCTATGGGAATTATTTGCAGCTGCAAGTAAGTAGCTTAGTTTTCTTGCATAGTCAGTGAAAAAACAGACCCTTTCAGAGAGCAGTTCAGAGCCAGTATTTCTCTTAGTGCTCCAAGGACTGGTCTCGCGCTCTCTCCATTGCCTAAAGACAAAGCCTAAGAATACTATTTTGCTAATATAGGTACTTCAGTTAGGTAACTGAAACAATGCATAGGAGTAGTTGCTGTGGGACCATTGTGAATTGCCATGGTGACATGCCAGTCTCTTTATAGGGTGGAAATTGCCATAATGAAATGCTGTTGTGCCTTTATAAGGAAGATATGGAAAAAATAGCACCTAATTTAGCAGATCTGTTCCTTGTACATATTCAGAAGCAAGTCTGCTAAATAAATGATTTAAAGGGAGTTTATTGGCTTATTCCCGTGTGGTGGGTTGACCCTGGCTGGGTGCCAGGTGCCCACCAAAGGTGCTCGATCACTCTATTTCTCAGCTGGACAGGGGAGAAAGACTATAAGAAAAGGCTTGTGGGTTGAGATAAAGACAGGGAGATCACTCACCAATTACCATCACCAGCAAAACAGACTCAACTTGGGGAAATTAGTTTAATTTATTGCCAATCAAATCAGAGTAATGAGAAATGAAACCAAATCTTAAAAGACCTTCTGCCCACCCCTCCCCTCCTTCTGGGCTTAACTTTACTCCCAATTTTCTCTACCTCTTCCCCCTCAGTGACACAGGGGTATGGGGGTTGAGGTTGGTTTATCACATGCTGTCTCTGCTGCTCCTTCCTCCTCAGGGGGAGGACTCCTCACTCTTCCCCT